>NC_069504.1:259633493-259944743 GCF_027579735.1 Bombina bombina | reverse complement strand
TGCAATTTTCTGTTTCCTTTTTTATGGGATCTCACTGAGGAATGCTAACAAGCTGAAAAACTCATCCAGAGGACACAGACATATCCTTTATTCATAACTTTATTTGGTTTTCCTTTTATGATTTTTGTTATCACATTTATTTCACGCTCTTTTGGATTAATTGACCTTCTCGTCTCTTATAGACAAAAACTTTTAGATGAAGTTGGTAATAATATCGAGGTAACACAAGAAGAGCTAGAAACTTGGAAAGACCACACTGATTACATCAGATTAAACAAAAACACTATAAAAGTAACTGATGATCACCAGGTGGAGATTATTGCTAGAGAGAATAACAAATTTAAGAGAGATGAAGAGGACTACTCTAAGGGGGAAGTCTTTACCTATAACAGGACAAATACAAATGAGTGGATCACTGTACAAAATAATAAGAATAAAAATAAAAACAAAACAAGCAGCCATCGTAAAAATCAGTATACACATACTAGGTACACAGAATTTAATCATAGACATAGGAGTGAGCACATGGGACATAACCATAGACAGAACGATGATCATAGTCATTTTCTGAGTAGAAATAATAGTGCACAAAACTATAGAGAAACACAAACCTCTACATATTATGGTGATAGAAATCTGAGTATAAATACCTCCAACAGAGATACACCACTGAGTTTAACAAAAGAGAACCTTCTAATGGTTCAGATAATACTAGGGGCCCTAATAGAGACTATCAAAAACCTTCCACGTCAGAGGATTTTTTTAGTGAAACCAGTCAATCTAACTCCATTATGGAGACGAGACAATCACCATCACCCTCCGAAAGGACAGATGTTTTCCCAAAATCACAATCCACACATACAAACTCACCAGCAAAATCCCCCCCAACACCATAAAAAACACTGGCACAAAAAGACCATACACAGACAGGGAAGAAGATGGAGAGGGAAAACCTCACAAAAAGAACAATTACAGAAATTAAAAGAGGGTATATTTAACCTCTCTTCCCATTCCCTGTCTAATGATGAGGTGAGAATCTTGGGGAAAGGCCTTTCCTATTGTCCATCGAATACTCATAATGTATTTGATTAATTCGTTGACTTAAATAAGTTTACGAGAAAACTATCTTTACAAAGATATTTTGCAAATAAAAATTTATATTGACTGATACCTTGGGACATAAATTTGGTACTGGGGAAGATCTGATATATTTGGATCCCACTAATCTAACAGAAGATTTATTTGAAACTTATATTCACACTGATTTGGCTCCACCAGATGATTTTTGAGACCATTCCGAAACACGTTATGGGCAAAAATAATATGTGACCCAATGAAAGGAAAGCTCTGATGAATTTAAGTACAAACACCAATATCGTGATCCGCCAAGCAGACAAGGGGGGCAGGATTGTGATCCAGGATTATTGTAACTATGTCAATGAAGCAAACTGCATCCTTTTGGATACGACATATATTAAACTAAAAGGGGATCCCACATTGCAATACACCAAGAAATTAGATTAACTAACTAAATTCGGATGCAATAGAGGGAATTCTAAACAAGAAGGAAAAAACTTTCTAACAATTAAACATCCAGACACCCCCTTCTATTATCATCTACCCAAAGTACATAAAAGTACTATCAATCCCCCAGGTAGGCCCAGCATAGCGGGTATTAACAGCCTTACTGACCATCTGTCCAAATATATAGATAGGTTTATACAGAAACATGTTGTAAATTTAAAGTAATATATTAAGGACACAACCAATGTTTTATCAAAATGATATTTTTTTAAAAGAAAACAGGAATACCTATGGATTACATGTGATGTAGAAGCCCTATACTATAATATCCCACACATAGAAGGAGTGATGGCCATAGACCAATTTCTAGATAGAGACATTTACTTACCCTGTAAACAGAAGCAATTCATATTGGAATCCATTCGGTTTATTTTACATCACAATTTCTAAATGAGTATTATCTCCAAATTAAGGGCACTGCCATGGGCACCAGGTTTGCTCCCAGTTTTGCCAACCTTTATATGGGTTGTTTTGAAGATTCACATATATATATATATATATATATATATATATATATATATATATATATATATATATATATATATATATATAATTCAATCTGGGAGCATAATGTCCATAACTCCTTTGGAAACAATGCCATTGAAGATAGGCACTAATAGGGTGTCTCGTTTGAGACAGAGGGAAACATTTTGGATTTATAAATCTGGGTCCTTGTTTCCCTCTGGTCTCAATGAAAATATTGATATGGCAGCCTTTTGATACACTATACATATAAGATTTCACTATTAACACTCTATACATATAAGATTTCACTTTTACTTTTGCATATATATACACACACACATATTTTGGTTCAATATAATCTATTTGATTTAGACTCTTCAATATACCACTATACTTTTCTATGTTATTAAATAGTACTTCTGTCATAGACTTTTTTTTTTAGATCGACCACTTAGCTCACATTAATAGAATAATGCACGTATAATTATTTCACATAGTAACCCCATTATATATATGATAGGCACATTTGACTCAAACATGGATTCAAAGGGCTCCTTGTTTTCGTTTCGAATCGTAATAGTAGCATATTCTTAATTGGCATTTACACACTCATTTATTATTCTGATAACATCTCATGGGATCTTTATCCCTTTTAGAGTTACTGGTCATCTAATACATACTTGTTCATGCATCTTATATCGATGTCTCCATCCTTATTAAATAATAGTTGTATCTTAGTGAGGATAGTTTCAATCTCGGATAATATATTGCTCCCGCTTTATATATTGGATGATATATATATATATATATATATATATATATCACATCCTGAACATCTATATATAGAGCTATTTGGGGTTATTGGGCATATTACAAATATGAAGGTTTTACCTGATGGGAATGCGATTTGCTTCATCCACATTGTGGTTTGTTAAGGACTGTTAGTGCTTTAAACTAGCAAGGATGCATATTGTGTGGTTTATGCCGCTATGCTGATTACACTAATTTATACTCTTCCATGATATGTAATATGAAAAGATCCAATTTAGTGGTTCTTTATATGTGTAAAGATTTGATCATTCAAATGTGTAAACCATCTTTATTATGTCAGTTTAGGTTGAGCACATAGCTACTAATTATTGAGTGGGATCACTGTTGTAACTTATGATGTAGGAAATTCCTAGTACTGTGATTGGTTTTTGGTTAGTTTAAATCATTAGCAAAGTGATAGGTATGTATGCCTGATGAAACGGTTAGTGGACCGAGAAACGCATAGCATATCACACTAATGCACTTTTGAGTGCTACATTGTTTTACCAAATTTTATTAAAGTGTGTTTTTACCTATCACTTTGCACTGTTTGATCTATATCGACCACCGCTCATCGCCTGCCAGCTGGCATTGGTGTCAGGTGTTTGTGACGTTTTCTAGGATCGAGCTGTGCCGCAGCTGTTCCCTTCTGAAGTGTGCTGTGTTTGGATCCCTTGAGCCATGGTTTCAGCGAGCTGGAGCGCTGTGAGACTCCATTCTGCCTCTGATAGTGTTATGTACACTGAGTACTTTGAGTAAAGGATCGCAACTGCGGACGGAAGAAGTGAAGTCTTGTATCACCTGGGCGTAATGGGCTATTGTAATAGCATAGACCAGTTAGCCTTTAGTGAAATATAATAATTGAGATTAGGTTGCTTATTGAAGCAACAGTAAATTAAAGTCTTAGAGATGTACTCCAAGGTCTGTTTATGTAGCACAGAGTGGGGTTTACAACATTAGAAATAATATTTCTCTTAACCTAGAGTGAGCCGAAATAAAGTAGAGGCTTGAAATGAATGTTTTCCAATACTGCTTGTTCTCCCTGCAGCTGAGATAGCTTCCTCTAATGGCTAGAACAAGAGACTCACCCTGTAACAGGACAAAGTAGATGTGACAGCCGCAAACTGCAGAGGGCTGTGTGGCAGTGCTTTCGGCTTCGAGTCAGCTGTTGACAGGGGGCGGAGTCACAGGAGCGTAAGCGTTAATAATCGGCTGAAAAGCAAAAGCCGTTAGACAGAGGCACTATCGTGGGAGTCCCAGTAAATAGCCACAATGATACAAAGGTACCTTGAAGTAATGGATAGTAATCTTGTAAGATTGTAGAGAGTAGGTTGTGTATGAATCCACGGAGCAAGCAGCTGTGACGCAAGCAGGGAAACACAACAGGGTTCCGAAGTAGCTGACAGTCAGCTCAGAGTAGAGCGGATGGAATGCACATGCAGATCTGAGTTGAAGATTTTGCAGCTTCCGATGCAGAGGTAGATAATGTATTGTAGAGATTCCTGTAACTTTGGGGTATAGCAGGAATTGCTTGTAATCCAAAGAATAAGGCTTTTCAAAAACACAGGTTCACTAACCAGCACAGCTACTATGTGAAATAACTAAGCACCTGTTTGTTGTCAGGTGATCACTTAAGTAGGGTAAGGTAGGGAAAAGGTGATCAGAGTAGGGAACAGGTAAAACATGAAACAGATTCCTCACAGATAGCACAACTGGGTGCTGCTTATTTTGTGAGTATTTAGCTACTTAGCTTATTATCCGTTTGTATCCAGTTGATTTACACAAAGAAGCGCCTCTCCCTCTTTTGTTTTATAGACGGAGGTTGGTTACATTAGCCAGATTTTCACAAACAAATGAATTATTTCTCTACATCATATATGTATGTAGGTAAATATATATATTATATAATGTCACCTATTCCCTGACAACAGATATTTTGGAGAAAACTGAATGCCCAGGGTCAAGCTTATTTGTCAAGATGTCTGTGCAACCAAAAATCTAACACTGCAATGTAGTCTGAAGAGAATCAAGGTGCAAGTGTTACAGGTCTTCATGGATTATAGAGTGCTTGACGCTAATTATAAAAAAATGCATTATCAGGATGATCTATACATTTTTACATTGACATTCGTTTTGGGCTATAAAAGAGCGCAGGGATTGCATGAGAACGGAGCGGCATAAGGGCTGGGCTCCTGGCTGGAAGGACAGGGGGGAAGGGAGAAGAGGGGGGGGGGGGGGGGGAAGGAGTTAGGTTAGAGAATAGGGAAGTAGAAGATAAGAATGAGAGGAGGGACTGAAGAGCAAGAGATAGAAGAGGGGGGTTGGAAAAGGTACATATAGGGGGGACAACAGGAAGTGGCTTCAGTACTAACCTTTTTTGTTTCAGGAGCTGCTTGTAGCTGATGCAGAAGAAGTTGCTGAAGATGACGGCCAGAAGCAGGAGAATTCCCAAACGGTTCCTTACAGATGATGAGACCCTCTGGAAGACGAGAGCAATCCGGGCTCAGAAGAGATTGAAGCTCCTGGAAAAAAGGCAGGGAGAGAAACAGAAGAAGCAGGAGACGGTCTTGGAGCAGAAGGCAGCGGTAACCCCCCCTGAGAGAGAGCGGATGCAAGAGGGTAACGTGAGTATGAAAGACAGGGCTGAGGCAGAGGAGGGGGCCAATTCTGATGTGAGTATGGGGGAAGTGGCGTTATTTAGTGAAACGGACCGGTCCAGCAGTCCGGAGATTCCCTTAGGCCAGGGGGGCAGTATGGGGTGCAGGCGGCGGCAAGCAATGGCGCCTCTAGGGGGCAGCAAGCAGGGCGCGCGGCGGCGTAATTGGGGCCTAGAAGATGAGGGCCATAGTAGTAGAGCAGGCGGCAGACAGTCCAGGGGCAGGGTCTGGCTTAGCAGTGAGCGGTCTGATAGAGGCGCAGTTGCGGGCGCGAGTGGCCGCCATAGGCGCAGCAGTATCCCCCCTTCCTCCCCCTCCCCCTCTTCTTCCCCAGTCAGTGAGCGCGATATGCGCATGCGCACGCCGATACGGCGTGCGCTACGTGATGACGTCATCATGAAGGGGGGGGGCGGGGGCCGCACGGTGCGACAGGGATGATTCCGTTTCAGCAGGGGTAGTGGAGAGAGGGCGTCAGTCGCCGGGAAGGGGAAATAAGCACAAGGTATCAAGCGGTGCGGGTGGGAAGACGAGCAGGGAACCAAGAAGGAGGGAGGAATTAAGGAATGCGGAGGCAGATTGCTGGGGACCCGGTGGTCCAGGCACACACACATGCGAGTCAGGGGAGGAGTGGGAAGGCCAGGACAGAGCTAGAGCAGGGGGTAAAGAAAGGAAAAAGTACTGTGAAGTGTACAGAAGAGGGGCGAATAGCAGGAGGGCAGCAAAAAGGGTCAGGTTAGAAGAGAATAGTGTGGAGCGCCCCAGGATGATTAGGGATACGGAGGGGTATACATATGTGAGGGTAGAGGAAGAAGGGGAGGATGAAAGGAGCATTAGGGATACAGGGAATGGGGGGCGCAGCAGTAAGAGGGCAGAGCACATGTCTGTGAAACAGGTTCAAAGAAAAGGGGGGGATGGTACTAATGTAAATATGAATATGTTGCAGAAGAGAGACAAAGTGGGTAAAGTGAACAATGGAGCAGGTGACAAAGAGGTCGAAGGGAGCACGACAGCGCCGCAGGGAATGGCGGCGGCAGACAAGGAAGGACAAGACGGGCATCGTGTGAGCCATAAGAAACACGGTAAGCAAATGTATTATAGTGACAGTAGTGAATCTTCGTCAGATAGTTCCACGGATGATGACTTTGAGGATGATAAGCGTAATGGGAGGGGGCATAGAAAAATCTTGAAAATTGTAAGAAAGTTATATGCTAAGCAAGAGAAAAATAAGGTGGTGAAGGAAGGGTATGAGGACGAGGACAGCAGTGATAATGTGGTGAATTTAGACGATGAAGTAGCAGCGACCAAGCTCTTACCCCTTCCCACACATTTAAAAGCGAAGGTTGTTAGGAAAGCGCAGAGAGGACGGTATGTGGATGTGTTTGAAATGACTAGGGAAGCTTTGGCGGTCAAATCTAATGAGGGAAGGGGGAGAAAGGCAAAGCAGACATTTCCAGAATGGGTGAAAGGGATGGTCATATATGCAGAATGTTTTCTAACGGCCAATCCAGATAAGATGAAAGGGGTTCTGAGATACATACATTTAATAGCGGAATGCTACACCACATACGGGGGTTTCGCATGGAAGGATTATGATAGGGAATTTAGGAAAGGAAATATACAATTGGGAGGTAAAGGTAGGAAGGATTTTGGGGTAAAAATACTAGATACGTGGACGAGGGTGATGAAGGTCCCTGAAGCACAAGGTAGGCCCATAGGGCAAGGGAAAACATTCAGAACAGAGGCAAAGGAATGCTGGGCGTTTAATGACAAGAGGTGCGACAGGGGGAATTCATGTAAATATAAGCACGCATGTAGGCATTGTGGCGGAGCGCACCCAGGAGTGGATTGTAGGAAGGGTAATGCCAATAACAATAGCAAGTTTTCCTTTCGAGGGCACGGGGGCAACGGTAGCGGAGGAGGAATGGCGGGTAATGGCCAAAACACCGCTGAGGGTAGATAGGATCATTGAGGAATTGGCAATGTACCCGCTGAAAGAGGAAAGGATTTTGTTAACAAACGGTTTGCGTGTAGGTTTTGTGGTCCCAGTTAAAACAGAAGTTAAAGGGGCTATGCAGGCGAGAAATTTAAAATCTGCAGCAGAATTTCCAGGAGTACTAGCGGAAAAATTGAGGAAGGAGGTTAAATTGGGGAGAATGGCAGGGCCATTCAAAGAGAAGCTGTGTGCTGACTTGATTGTGTCCCCTCTGGGAGTAGTTCCCAAGAAAGAGAAGGGTAAATACAGGATGATACAGCACCTGTCCTACCCCAGGGGGAATTCAGTCAACGACGCAATTGACAAGTTGGATTCTTCAGTGCAATATCAATCATTTGATAGTGCGGTAAGAATAGTGAAACGGCTTGGAAAAGGGGCGTTGATGGCAAAGATAGATGTGGAATCTGCTTTTAGGTTATTGCCTTTGAACACAGCTAGTTTTAATTTAATGGGTTGTAAGTTTGATGGTGATTATTACATAGATAAGTGTTTGCCCATGGGGTGTTCGGTTTCTTGTTCAGTTTTTGAAAAGTTTAGTTCATTTTTGCATTGGTTGTTTACAGAAAAAACAGGATGTGAGAGTATGTCTCACTACTTAGATGATTTTTTGGTGGTAGGCAGGAAAGAGACAGGGGAATGTAGAATCTGGAAGGAAGAGCTAGAGGCAATGTTCAAACAGTTGGGAGTGCCAGTAGCAACGGAAAAGTCGGAGGGGCCGGGTACGAGGCTGGTTTTCCTGGGTATCATGATAGATTCCGCAAAGGGGCAATGCGAGCTCCCTGCGGATAAGATTGAGAAGGCGAGACATATGATAAAAACGATGTTGAAAAGGAATAAGGTGACTCTTAGAGAAATGCAGAGATTGCTGGGGGTTTTGAATTTTGCGTGCCGGGTAATACCGGTGGGTAGATTATTTAAAAGAAGGTTGGAAATGGGGACAAAAGGGGCAAAGCTGCCCGAGCATATGGTGCGCGTCAATAAGGAAATGAAGGAAGACCTCAGAGTGTGGGAGGCATTTTTAGATGAATTTAATGGTATCAGGATATGGGAAGAGGCAAGGTCAGTGGAAGAATTGGAGTTGTTCACAGATGCAGCAGGCAGTGCGGGGTTTGGAGCGTATTTGCAAGGTAGATGGAGCGCGGGCGAATGGCCCGCAGATTGGAAGGAGAAAGGGTGGATAAAGAACATGACTTTGCTTGAATTGTTTCCCATTATAGTAGCGATAGAGCTGTGGGGCCATGTATTAGAGAACAAAAGAATCATCTGTTGGTCCGATAATAAGGCAGTAGTGGATGTAATGAATAATTTGTCGTCATCATCTAACCCGGTTATTAAGTATTTGAGATATTTTGTATTAAAGTGCCTTAAGCACAATATTTGTTTTAAAGCACAGCATATACCAGGGTACAGGAATATTGTAGCAGACGCACTGTCAAGGTTTAAATGGGAAATATTTAGGAAGGTGGCTCCAAGGGCAAGGAAGGAAGGTGAACCCTGCCCTGTTCTTCTTTGGCAGATTGGCAGCAAATAGACGGAATCAGGGAGATGGTAGAGAAGTCCGTGGCGCCAAAAACGTGGGCCGTATACAAGAAGTATTGGGAGCGGTGGTGCGAATTTAACAAGATTATAGGTCGCGAGGAAGAAACGGTTTTTCTAGAATGGCTATGGGTATTGAAGCAAGGGGGGGTGAAGAAAGGGCAGTTGGGCACAGTACTGGCGGGGGTGTCGTATTTTTCGCAGTTATATGGGAGAAAGGATATAACAAAGAGATTTGTGGTAAGGAAAGTATTCAAGGGGTGGAGCGTAGGAGAGAAGAAGCAAGGCGATAGAAGGGAGCCGATAACAGAGGATAGGTTGGCGGAAATGTTGGCAGTGCTCAGCAAAGTATGTTTCAACGACGATGAGGCATTGGTATTCAGGGTAGCTTTCTCTTTGGCTTTCCATGGGGCATTGCGCATAGGGGAATTGCTGGCGAGGAATAGGAAAGACGTGGGCGGTGGTGTAAGGCGAGAAGATGTGAAATGGGGCGTGCGAGCAGTGCTAGTTTTAATTCGGAAATCAAAAACAGATACGGAAGGAAAAGGGGTATGGGTGTCAATGGGGAGGACAGGTGGCGCGACTTGCCCGGTGGCAGCAGTAAGGGATTATGAGCTAACAGCAAGGGCAGAGGGCCCGCAATTTGTTAGGCATAGGGACGGATCCGGCGTCACGGGTTTTCAGTTTAGGAAGGTATTGGAAAGAACGGTAGAAAGACTGGGTTGGTCAGATGCATACTATGCGCCGCACTCATTCAGAATAGGGGCAGCAACCAGTGCGGCATCTAGAGGATGTTCGATCGAGCAGATTAAAAAAATGGGAAGGTGGAAATCAGCAGCATACAAGTCCTACATCAGGCCAAAAGGGGGCGTTTGATTGCGATTAGGGATGCGAGGTCATGGCGCCAACCGGAATGAATTTAATTCTCCATTTTTCTTTGTGATTTGTTACAGGAAGAGCACTAAGGATATGGGTGGTAGGGCATTCATACGTATACTGGGCGCAAGTTAGGGCTGCGACATTGGCAAAAGGGACACATTTGGGATTTAGATACACCGAAGCCAGTGTTAGGTGGATAGGAAAGAGAGGAATGAGGTGGGAAGAGTTGGTAAGCACAATACAGCAGGCAAGGCAGAGATGGGGGCGCCCGGACGTAATGATAATACATTTAGGAGGGAATGATATTGGAGCATACCCTCTGAGGGAACTGGAAGAAAGTATAAAAAGTGTAATGGGGTGGTTGGCGATAACATGGCAAGGAGTAAAGATAGTATGGTCAAACATAATATCAAGGTTGGTTTGGAGGAACACTGACACGCAGAGAGCGGGCTACAGAGCAAGGAGGAAGATTAATTTGGTAGCGGCAAAAGCAGTCAGGGGGATAGGTGGAGCGGTGCTGGAGCACCCATTGTTGGCGGCAAAAAGGGAAGAGATATTCAGGCGCGACGGAGTTCACCTGAACGAGGCCGGTAATGACCAGTTTTTGGAGGACATCAGGAGAATGTTGGAGGAAATGATCAAGGTAAGGAAAGGTCACGGGAAAAGTTTAAAGGTGTTTGGCAGAAAGAGTATTTCTTTGTTGGCGGTGAAATCGGGATCTGGCACGTAGGCAGGGCTTGCGAGGGGCGGAGGGGATCCTGTAGCATACCCAGTCTAAGTCGTGATTCGGTGGTCTAGCTAAAGGCTGGTATATGCTGCAGGTTCGCTCCTCCCCTTTTGCTCTGCCACAGGGGGGGTTTGTGGTCCCCCCCCCTGACACGTGGGATCCAAGTTCAGGTTATGCAAATGCTGACGCATTTTTGAGTGTTATGTTGATTAAGGGTATGTTATTACCCAGGGTATGTTATTACCCAGGGTATGTTATTACCCAGGGTATGTTATTACCCAGTGAGAAATTTTTTGAATTTAAATTAAATTATTAAATGTGACCTTTCCATATTTAGCCAAACTCCTGTGTTGTGTCATTATTTCAGGTTGCCAGAATGGCAGAAGTGGTAATAGATGGTGGTGTTCAAAAAGTGGGTCAATTGGGTGTAAAGTATATGGAAGCTAAATGGAGCCTCTAAGACCTTAAAAAGAGCGCAGGGATTGCATGAGAACGGAGCGGCATAAGGGCTGGGCTCCTGGCTGGAAGGACAGGGGGGAAGGGAGAAGAGGGGGGGGGGGGGGGAAGGAGTTAGGTTAGAGAATAGGGAAGTAGAAGATAAGAATGAGAGGAGGGACTGAAGAGCAAGAGATAGAAGAGGGGGGTTGGAAAAGGTACATATAGGGGGGACAACAGGAAGTGGCTTCAGTACTAACCTTTTTTGTTTCCCTCCCACCCTCCCTAGATGCAAGAGAGCAGTAAAGACAACTACGCGGAGAGGTCACAACCAGAGATATCGAGAGAAATTGGCATGGTTAGGGGCACGATGTCAGCTACTTAGTTGGATCGCAGTAAGACCGCCCGTGCCCCCTAATAAGGGGATCGAGAGAGCTGCAGCTGGAAGCTAGCGGGTGACTCGAGCGGTCTAAGCTAGCTGAAAGCGTTAAGATAAGCAAGCAGCCATATAGGAGAAAGTTGATAAGTTGTTGCGGTGAAATCGGGATCTGGCACGTAGGCAGGGCTTGCGAGGGGCGGAGGGGATCCTGTAGCATACCCAGTCTAAGTCGTGATTCGGTGGTCTAGCTAAAGGCTGGTATATGCTGCAGGTTCGCTCCTCCCCTTTTGCTCTGCCACAGGGGGGGTTTGTGGTCCCCCCCCCTGACACGTGGGATCCAAGTTCAGGTTATGCAAATGCTGACGCATTTTTGAGTGTTATGTTGATTAAGGGTATGTTATTACCCAGGGTATGTTATTACCCAGGGTATGTTATTACCCAGGGTATGTTATTACCCAGTGAGAAATTTTTTGAATTTAAATTAAATTATTAAATGTGACCTTTCCATATTTAGCCAAACTCCTGTGTTGTGTCATTATTTCAGGTTGCCAGAATGGCAGAAGTGGTAATAGATGGTGGTGTTCAAAAAGTGGGTCAATTGGGTGTAAAGTATATGGAAGCTAAATGGAGCCTCTAAGACCTTATCCAGCTATAGCTGTGATCCTAGGAGGGGGTATTGTATACTCATTCCCTTAGAGCTCTTTTGTTTTTTGGGGGTTATTATTTCTCTGTTTGTTCACTATGGAATCTTCTCAATCTGTCCTCAATCCTCCTTTGGAAGATGATATTTCTGAACACCTTTCTACCTGTATTAAATATGTTTATTGCAAGTAGGCTGAGGTTTTGCTTACTTTAGAAATTAAGGCAGTTTCTGTTACTGAAGAGGGGCCTACCAGTAATTTCAATTATTATTTTTAACCTGCTAAGGGTTTTTCTGAGGTTTTTCCAGTGGCTGTGGCTGGGGTTATTTCTATAGAATGGTCTAAACCTGGTAATTTGTTTAATCCTTCTGCAAAGCTTAAAATAATATATCCTCTTCCTGCATCTAATATTGAGCTTTGGGAAACTGTTCCTAAGGTGGATGGTGTCATTTCTACTTTGGCTTAACTTACTACTATACCTCTGGAGGATAGCACTTCTTTTAAAGAGCCTTTGAATAGGAATCTTGAATCCTTTGATAGAAGGGCTTTTCTGCAGGCATGTTACATTTTCAGACCAGCTATTGCTGTTGCTGATGTTTCTGCTGCTGCTCCCATTTGGTTGGATAGTCTTTCTGATCAGATTTCTGAGGATTCCGATAGTGAAAATTTTCTTAAACTTTTGGGTTTGCCTAAATGTGCTAATTCCTTTATAGGAGATGCTATCTTGCATATCATTAAGATTAATGTTAAAAGCATATCCTTGTCTGTCCTTTCTAGGTGAGCCTTATCGTTAAAATATTGGTCTGCTGATGCAGTTTCTAAGTCTAGACTTTTGAATATTTATTTTCAAGGAAATAAATTGTTTGGAATAGATTTAGATCCTATTATATCCACTGTTACTGGTGGTAAGGAAGAATCAGACTTTTCTTCCCCAGGATAAAAAATCTAAGGGTAAATTTAAGGCTTCTAATCATGTTTGTTGCTTTTGTCAGAATAAGGAGCAAACGTCTGATTCTTTCTCAACTAAGCAGAGTCCCTCAGGTTAGAAACCAAGCTCTAATTGGAACAGACCTAAGCAGGCGAAAAAGTCCACTCCTGCTTCCAAGTCCGCATGAAGGTGCAGCCCCTAATCCAGATTCTCTGGTAGATTGCAGGTTAAGTATCTTTCAGTAAGCATGGTTTCACAATGTGTCAAATTCCTGGACTCTGAACATCATTTCTGAATGTAAGACTTCCCAGAGGAAGGTTTCTTTTGTCAAATGTTCCAAAAAATCATTTAAAAGCTCAGGCTTTTCTTCATTTAGTTCTAAATCTGGAATCCATGGGTGTGATAATTCCTGTTCCTCTGATGGAATGGGGAAAGGGATTTTATTCATATCTCTTTGGTGTTCTCAAAAAAAGAGGGAACATACAGACCTGTATTGGATCTAAAAGCTTTGAACAAGTTTGTAAACCTTCAAAATAGAGACTATTAAGTCCATTCTGGCTTTCATTCAGCAAGGACAGTTTAAATCCACAATAGATTTAAAGGATGCTTATCTCCATATTCTAAATCACAAGGATCAAGTTTCTGATGCTTTTCTAAACAAGCACTTTCAGTTTGCTGCTTTTCCTTTTGGTCTAGCTAGAACTCCAAGGATCTTTACAAAGGTTCTGGGGTTCATTTGTCTGTCATCAGAGGTAAGAGAATAGCTGTGTTTCCTTACCTAGACCATGGGGCCCATTTATCAAAGGGCTTGCGGACCTGATCCGACACTGCGGATCAGGTCCGCAAGACCTCGCTAAATGCGGAGAGCAATACGCTCTCCGCATTTAACATTGCACCAGCAGCTCACAAGAGCTGCTGGTGCAACGCCGCCCCCTGCTGACTTGCGGCCACCAGGGAGCTGTCAATCAACCCGATCGTATTCGATCGGGTTGATTTCCGGCGATTCCTGTCCGCCTGCTCAGAGCAGGCGGACAGGGTTATGAAGCAGCGGTCTTTAGACCGCTGCTTCATAAGTTGTGTTTCTGGCGAGTCTGAAGACTCGCCAGAAACACGGCCCTTCAAGCTCCGTACGGAGCTTGATAAATGGGCCTGCATATCTTGATACTAGCTACATATTTACATTTGGCAGAATCTTACACCAACAGACTGTTGTTTCTTCATCAGCATGCTTGGAGAATCAATTTGCTAAAGAATTCTTTAGTTTCTCCTACAAGGTTTACTTTTCTGGGGTTACAGGTAGATACAGTCTCCTTGAGATTGTCTCTAACATATCAAAGAAGACTGAAATTGGTTTTAGCCTGTCAAAATCTTCAATCTCCACAGTTTCCCACTGTTGCTCATGTGAATGGAGGTTCTAGGTCTCATGATTTGCTCATCCTATTTGGTCTGTGATCACTACAGATGCAAGTCTTTCAGAATGGGGAGCTGTTTGGGGGTCTCTGAAAGCACAGGGAGTTTGGGGTCCTTGAAAGCCAAGGTTGCCTTTGTGCAAATTTCAAAGCTCTTCAAGCTTTTTCCCTTTCTGAAAGGAGAATCTTTCCTCCGGTTCCAGTCAGACCATGTCACAGCTGTGGCTTATGTGAACCATCAAGGGCGGACTCACAGTCCCTTAGCCATGAGGTAGTTTTTTTAATTCTCTTTTGGGCAGAGGCCAATTGCTGTCTAATTTCAGCCATCCACATCCCAGGGGTGTTCAATTGGGTAGCAGATTTTCTCAGTCATCAGTTTCTTCATCCTGGGGAATGGGCTCTTCATCTGGAAGTGTTCAATCAGATTGTAGATCTTTGGGATCTCCCAGAGGTAGATCTGATGGCCTCTCGGTTAAACAACAAACTTCCCAGATACTATGCAAGGACAAGGGATGTTCAGGCAGAGTTTTTGGATGCTCAGATAGCTCCATGGTCTTTTCAGCTGGCATATGCGTTTCCAACTCTGGTACTTCTTCCCAGAGTAGTTTCCAAGATCAGGCAGGATAATTTGTTAGTGATTCTAATTGCTCCAGTTGGGCCCCATAGAGTTTGGTTTGCGGATCTGGCTCAAATGTCACGTTGCCCTCCTTGGCTTCCAGGGCCGCAGTGGGACCAAAAATAGGCCCGGGCATTTTATGCCAGAGCAGCTCATGTTGGTATATATTGTGTATATATATATATATATATATATATATATATATATATATATATATATATATATATATATATATATATATATATATATATATATATATATATAGAGTTGAGTTTCAGAGTTCAGCGCACATAGAATGGAGAAAAACAAAAACAAAAACAAATTATGGTGCAGTATGTCAGTACTAGGCAATCAAAAACTAAAAGTGAGATTTAAATGTGCTCACCTTGTTTAACCTCAAACATGTGAGGTATGTTGGAAGCATGGAGGGGATGTAATCCCTATCTGTGGTAAAGATGTTTCCAGCTGGTATCCAGAAACTTTTAGCAGGTGGAAATCTTGATATCCCTGGAGTAGAAATATGTTGGTATTTCAGACAAACTTCTCCTCTCTGGATTTAGGTAGAGATACTTTAATTCTTTTTGCTGGATTTCTTTCCTTGTTGCTGTTTATTTCTTTTCCCCTTCTTTAAAACTTGAAAGGCTTCTCCTCTCTGGAGTATGGTATAAACTTTATGTATGCAAACCAATTAGTGCTCAGTTTACATACTATGAGATCAATTGTGGATATTAATTGCAGCACTCATGAGATGTGTATAAATGATGCTTGCAAGGACACAAAGTGAAATTTAAAATAAAAACACTTTTATTTTCCAATGTCCAATAAAAAATGATAAACAGAAATCCTCTTTAATAATAGTCCAGATCAGGGACAGAAATAGTTGAGCAGATGAAATATAGTATATTTCTTTAAATCCGGTAGTGAGTTTTTTTTATCAGGGCTGGTGCAAAAACAGCTAGCTGATAAAAGTTGGTGATATTGTGGTATAGGATGCTGTAAGTACAGCTGAAAGTAAATTCCTTGTGGTGGTTTTGAGCTCTGAATAGCTCACAGTGTTCAGGTGGATAAGTTGGTGTTTATGGTGGAAAACCGTAATAAATAGTTACATGAACTGCTGTAAATACAGCTAGATGATGATTCCTTACGTTTTTTTGAGCGCTAGATAGCTCACAATATCCGGATGGATGTGGATTCTTAAGCCTGTCAGTGACAGGGTCCGTTGCTGAAGTGTTTGAAGCTTGGTCTCCCTGGACAGGAAGTGATGTCAGAAGTGGGCGTGCCCTTACGCGTTTCGTGAATTACATTCACTTCATCAGAGGGTATGCCCACAGAGCACTGAGGAGCGCTTATATGGCGTTTCAGTGCAGATAATTGGCTTTAACTTAATTTGTTAATTGAATACAGGTACCCTATTGTATATTCATTGATTGGTGTGATTTATTTGTATTAGTCTGCATAAATTAGAAGCAGATTACTAACTGGCTTACACATATTTTGAAAGAAAAAAAAAAAGAGGAAAAAAAAAGAAAACTTTTTTTCTTGTTAGTTATATTGAAAGTTTATCTATGTGTTTAGACATAAATCTGGTGGGGAATCCTTACGTATTTCCACAGGGGTAATCAAAGGTAATAAAGCTGCCTAAAATTACTGTCACCCATATGATTTTTTGCCTAAAGTGACGGCTGCTTTACCTATGTGTTTATTTATTTTTTCACATAAAAATATAATGAAATTAAAATAAGCAACCAATTTGGTGCATAACACAGGTGGAGCCTGCTAAGAGCAGTTCTCTGGGGAGTACTAATTGCTTAGGTGATCCTCTACCTCACTTTACCTATGTGTTTATCCATAAAAATAATTTATTATTTTTATTATTTGATTAATGGATTAGGGAATGGGTGGAGTTACCTTAAATGTCTGACCATGGACATAACTTTCTATGTGGAGGTATATTTGCTTAGGTGATCCTCTACCTCACTTTACCTATGTGTTTATCTATAAAAAATTATTTATTATTTTTATTTTTATTATTTGATTAATGGATTAGGGAATGGGTGGAGTTACCTTAAATGTCTGACCATGGACATAACTTTCTATGTGGAGGTCTATTTGCTTAGGTGATCCTCTATCTAACTTTACCTATGTGTTTACTAATAAAATTTGAGCAACACAAATTATTATTTTTATTTTTATTATTTCATTATTGGATTAGGAAATAAGTGGAGTTAACTTCAATGTGTGACCCTGGACATAACTTTTTATGTGGGAGGTCTATCTGCATAAATACACAGATTTAACTATGTGTTTATTTGAAACGGGACATAGAGAATAATTTAGGTGTAGAAACACTTGGTAATATTAATCACAATATAAAGCTAATTAGTAAGACATAGGAGTGGATAACAACTATAAATGATTTAAATAACATAGTTATGCAGATAGACCTCCCACATAAAAAGTTATGTCCAGGGTCACACATTGAAGTTAACTCCACCTATTCCCTAATCCAATAATCAAATAATAAAAATAAAAATAATAACTTGTGTTTCTCAAATTTTATTAGTAAACACATAGGTAAAGTTAGATAGAGGATCACCTAAGCAAATAGACCTCCACATAGAAAGTTATGTCCATGGTCAGACATTTAAGGTAACTCCACCCATTCCCTAATCCATTAATCAAATAATAAAAATAAAAATAATAAATTATTTTTATAGATAAACACATAAGTAAAATGAGGTAGAGGATCACCTAAGCAAATATACCTCCACATAGAAAGTTATGTCCATGGTCAGACATTTAAGGTAACTCCACCAATTCCCTAATCCATTAATCAAATAATAAAAATAAAAATAATAAATTATTTTTTATAGATAAACACATAGGTAAAGTGAGGTAGAGGATCACCTAAGAAAATATACCTCCACATAGAAAGTTATGTCCATGGTCAGACATTTAAGGTAACTCCACCCATTCCCTAATTCATTAATCAAATAATAAAAATAATAAATTATTTTTATGGATAAACACATAGGTAAAGTGAGGTAGAGGATCGCCTAAGCAATTAGTACTCCCCAGAGAACTGCTCTTAGCAGGCTCCACCTGTGTTATGCACCAAATTGGTCGCTTATTTTAATTTCATTATATTTTTATGCGAAAAAATAAATAAACACATAGGTAAAGCAGCCATCACTTTAGGCAAAAAATCATATGGGTGACAGTAATTTTAGGCAGCTTTATTACCTTTGATTACCCCTATGGAAATACGTAAGGATTCCCCACCAGATTTATGTCTAAACACATAGATAAAATTCCAATATCACTAACAAGAAAAAAAGTTTTCTTTTTTTCTTTTTCTTTCAAAATATGTGTAAGCCAGTTAGTAATCTGCTTCTAATTTATGCAGACTAATACAAATAAATCACACCAATCAATGAATATACAATAGGGTACCTGTATTCAATTAACAAATTAAGTTAAAGCCAATTATCTGCACTGAAACGCCATATAAGCGCTCCTCAGTGCTCTGTGGGTATACCCTCTGATGAAGTGAATGTAATTCACAAAACGCGTAAGGGCACGCCCACTTCTGACGTCACTCCCTGTCCAGGGAGACCAAGCTTCAAACACTTCAGCAACGGACCCTGTCACTGACAGGCTTAAGAATCCACATCCATCCGGATATTGTGAGCTATCTAGCGCTCAAAAAAACGTAAGGAATCATCATCTAGCTGTATTTACAGCAGTTCATGTAACTATTTATTACGGTTTTCCACCATAAACACCAACTTATCAACCTGAACTCTGGGAGTTTTTCAGAGCTCAAAAACACCACAAGGAATTTACTTTCAGCTGTACTTACAGCATCCTATACCACAATATCACCAACTTTTATCAGCTAGCTGTTTTTGCACCAGCCCTGATAAAAAAAACTCACTACCGGATTTAAAGAAATATACTATATTTCATCTGATCACCTATTCTGTTCCTGATCTGGACTATTATTAAAGAGGATTTCTGTTTATCATTTTTTATTGGACATTGGAAAATAAAAGTGTTTTTATTTTAAATTTCACTTTGTGTCCTTGCAAGCATCATTTATACACATCTCATGAGTGCTGCAATTAATATCCACAATTGATCTCATAGTATGTAAACTGAGCACTAATTGGTTTGCATACATAAAGTTTATACCATACTCCAGAGAGGAGAAGCCTTTCAAGTATAAAGAAGGGGAAAAGAAATAAACAGCAACAAGGAAAGAAATTCAGCAAAAAGAATTAAAGTTTCTCTACCTAACACCAGAGAGGAGAAGTTTGTCTGAAATACCAACATATTTCTACTCCAGGGATATCAAGATTTCCACCTGCTAAAAGTTTCTGCATACCAGCTGGAAACATCTTTACCACAGATAGGGATTACATCCCCTCCATGCTTCCAACATACCTCACATGTTTGAGGTTAAACAAGGTGAGCACATTTAAATCTCACTTTTAGTTTTTGATTGCCTGGTACTGACATACTGCACCATAATTTGGTTTTGGTTTTGTTTTTCTCCATTCTATGTGCGCTGAACTCTGAAACTCAACTCCATACATTTTTCCTTCACATTCCATTTGATGATAGTGGAATATTCAGAAACTAGCTGCCATTGAAATATATCAGGAGGAACTAATTAGAGCAAAATAACCATTTGCAACATACACAGCGCAGATCAAGAAACACCCAAGCAACAATATTTTTTATGCAAGTCTTAGGGATATTGTATTTATCCTCCCATTCTATGTCAGAGACACAATGGATGTGCTGAGCAAAATAGAAGGAATTGTTCTAGATAGTGATACCTTTCTAGCAACTTGTGATGCATAGTCATTATATACATCTAATGAACATAAATGGGGCTGCCATGCAGTCAAATATTATTTTGGAAATGGAATCGAGAGAACATACTGAGAAAAATAAATTTATTTTGAACTTGCTAAAACTTGTTCTAACACACATTTTTTTGTATTTAATGATAGATTCTACTTGCAAGATTAGACTAAAGTATTGTGAGGGTTAATACACCTTTTATATAATTATAAAGCAGCCTAACAATATTGCAAAAAATAGTGGACTGCTAAATTAGAGGGTATTCGGCAATAGTATGTAAATACTTTACAAAAATGCAAATAGGGTTTGCACTAAAAAAGATTGCCTTACCTTAAATACATATTATATAAAGGTGAGAATATGTCAGAAGAGGTCATTTCATGCAGACATTCATACTAATTTTATTGAACAAAATAATATTGACCAGCCAAACATTACACACACACTCTTCGTTAAAATAACTTAAACTCTGGGTTAAATGCAAAAACAGCCTTTACTGTGATTGACAAGATGAGAAATGTTAATGCTTAATCTTTGGTGCATTTTGAACAAACTTTTAAGAATGCAGTCGTATGCTTTAAATTATCATTATTATATCTATTTATGTATTGCTGTGGAGATATGAAGGAAGGGGTATTTTGAACTAATCCTCTTCACCAGATTAAGTTACTTCATGCCTATACAATGTATTAAAAAGAATAAGAAATGGGAAGTATAATTTGCTTTTGTTGGTAATGAGGGGTGGGCGGTAGAGATGATATGATTCCAGTCAGGAGAAATACCCATGCATAGACTGACATAAACATTCCCCATTTTTTATGAAATTATTCATAATAAAGATTATTGTGGCAAGTCTTTATGTCATCAGAAGGAATAAGATGGTCGCGATACATGACTATGATGTCATCTGTGTCAAAATATGTGATGCAGACATAACTGTACATGTAGCGTAAGAAAAAGCAGGCAAACTTTAGGAGTAAATATTACAGCAAACCTTCCATTAACAAAATTATGCATGGAGAGTGTAAACTTTTCTTCTTTGGGGGTGTGACTAATAAGCATATCAGATGAAGTCAACATAGACACATTAGGCCGCATTAGAACGGGTGCTTGAGATGTCCCCCTTATTGTGATTTGTCATAAAGAGGGTGTTTGTTAAAAGGATTGCTTAATTTGGCGGTAACTCCATTAAATAGCCTATAAGCTCAGGTGCAACTCGCCTTTGAAAAAGCATTTTGCAAAACGAACATCAGGCATTTCCATGTGGCTTCTGTATGTCCTGGTGAAATAATAATGGGGTTGTGAGATTCCATAATTTGGTCAAGGGACCGTGAGTATTAATAACATTGGAGTTACTATATATTGGGTTTTTTTTGTACATACTCTCACTCCTTTTTTTTAAGAGACTAACGGCTAGATTTAGAGTTTTGTCGGTAAGGACCCGCGTAGCTAACGCCGGCTTTTTTCTGGCCGCACCATAAAATTAACTCTGGTATTGAGAGTCCACATAAAGGCTGCATTAGGCTCCAAAAAAGGAGCGTAGAGCATATTTAACGCAGCTTCAACTCTCGATACCAGAGTTGCTTACGGACGTGGCCGGCCTCAAAAACGTGCTCGTGCACGATTCCCCCATAGGAAACAATGGGGCTGTTTGAGCTGAAAAAAAACCTAACACCTGCAAAAAAGCCGCGTTCAGCTCCTAACGCAGCCCCATTGTTTGCTATGCGGAAACACTTCCTACGTCTGCACCTAACATGTACCCCGAGTCTAAACACCCCTAGCCTTACACTTATTAACCCCTAATCTGCCGCCCCCGCTATCGCTGACCCCTGCATATTATTATTACCCCCTAATCTGCAGCTCCGTAAACCGCCGCTACTTACATTATCCCTATGTACCCCTAATCTGCTGCCCTAACATCGCCAACCCCTATATTATATTTATTAACCCCTAATCTGCCCCCCACAACGTCGCCTCCACCTGCCTACACTTATTAACCCCTAATCTGCCGAGCGGACCTGAGCGCTACTATAATAAAGTTATTAACCCCTAATCCGCCTCACTAACCCTATAATAAATAGTATATAATAGTAATTTACATCTAACGAAATTAATTATCTCTTATTAAATAAATTATTCCTATTTAAAGCTAAATACTTACCTGTAAAATAAATCCTAATATAGCTACACTATAAATTATAATTATATTATAGCTATTTTAGGATTAATATTTATTTTACAGGTAACTTTGTAATTATTTTAACCAGGTACAATAGCTATTAAATAGTTAATAACTATTTAATAGTTACCTAGTTAAAATAATAACAAAATTACCTGTAAAATAAATCCTAACCTAAGTTACAATTAAACCTAACACTACACTATCATTAAATTAATTAAATAAATTATCTACAATTACCTACAATTAAACCTAACACTACACTATCAATACATTAATTAAATACAATATCTATAAATAACTACAATGAAATAAACTAACTAAAGTACAAAAAATAAAAAAGAACTAAGTTACAAAAAATAAAAAAATATTTACAAACATAAGGAAAATCTTACAACAATTTTAAACTAATTACACCTACTCTAAGCCCCCTAATAAAATAACAAAGCCCCCCAAAATAAAAAATGCCCTAACCTATTCTAAATTACTAAAGTTCAAAGCTCTTTTACCTTACCAGCCCTGAACAGGGCCCTTTGCGGGGCATGCCCCAAGAAGTTCAGCTCTTTTGCCTGTAAAAAAAAACCATACAATACCCCCCCCCACACATTACAACCCACCACCCACATACCCCTAATCTAACCCAAACCCCCCTTAAATAAACCTAACACTAAGCCCCTGAAGATCATCCTACCTTGTCTTCACCATACCAGGTTCACCGATCCGTCCTGGCTCCAAAATCTTCATCCAACCCAAGCGGGGGCTGGCGATCCATCTTCCGGCGGCTGAAGAGGTCCAGAAGAGGCTCCAAAGTCTTCATCCTATCTGGGAAGAAGAGTAGATCCGGACCGGCAACCATCATCTTCCAAGCGGCATCTTCTATCTTCATCCGATGAGGACCGGCTCCATCCTGAAGACCTCCACCGCGGACCCATCTTCATCCGGCGACGTCCAACTGAAGAATGACGGTTCCTTTAAGGGACGTCATCCAAGATGGCGTCCCTCGAATTCCGATTGGCTGATAGGATTCTATCAGCCAATCGGAATTAAGGTAGGAATATTCTGATTGGCTGAGGGAATCAGCCAATCAGAATCAAGTTCAATCCGATTGGCTGATCCAATCAGCCAATCAGATTGAGCTCGCATTCTATTGGCTGTTCTGATCAGCCAATCAGAATATTCCTACCTTAATTCCGATTGGCTGATAGAATCCTATCAGCCAATTTAGGGGGGGTTTGGGTTAGATTAGGGGTATGTGGGTGGTGGGTTGTAATGTTGGGGGGGGGTATTGTATGTTTTTTTTTACAGGCAAAAGAGCTGAACTTCTTGGGGCATGCCCCGCAAAGGGCCCTGTTCAGGGCTGGTAAGGTAAAAGAGCTTTGAACTTTAGAAATTTAGAATAGGGTAGGGAATTTTTTTATTTTGGGGGGCTTTGTTATTTTATTAGGGGGCTTAGAGTAGGTGTAATTAGTTTAAAATTGTTGTAATATTTTTCTTATGTTTGTAAATATTTTTTTTTTTTTGTAACTTAGTTCTTTTTTATTTTTTGTACTTTAGTTAGTTTATTTCATTGTAGTTATTTGTAGGTATTGTATTTAATTTATTTATTGATAGTGTAGTGTTAGGTTTAATTGTAGGTAATTGTAGATATTTTATTTAATTAATTTATTGATAGTGTAGTGTTAGGTTTAATTGTAACTTAGGTTAGGATTTATTTTACAGGGAAATTTGTAATTATTTTAACTATTTTTTTTTTTTTAAAACTTTATTTATAGAAAAGAATCCGAGTCATACATGGTAAATGCAGTCATAATAATGCAGGTGTGACAAAGTGGTCACCTGCAGAACAAAACAGTTTTCAGAGCATGTTATATCAAAGCATACCAGCAAAGGAATACAATAAGTATATGTGATCATCATGTATGTCCTGGGACTCAACTTTTTTCTAAGAACATTTTTTACAATCAACCAAAGAAAAAGAGGATAAATCGAGAAAGGAAACATATCAGCTAAGAGCAAGGAAGAAAGATAATAACATACAAAGAAGAATGAAAGAGAGAGAAGAAAGGAAGAGAAAGAAAGAGAGAAAAAAAAAAATATAACATATAGCAGCCATACTTACCCAGAGTACCTCCGGGTCCCCCCTCCCTCGATATGCAGGTCACTCACGGGTCTGATCCGTGGATAGACACCAATTTCCTATTTTAACTATTTTAGCTATTAAATAGTTCTTAACTATTTAATAGCTATTGTACCTGGTTAAAATAAATACAAAGTTACCTGTAAAATAAATATTAATCCTAAAAATAGCTATAATATAATTATAATTTATGTTGTAGCTATATTAGGATTTATTTTACAGGTAAGTATTTAGCTTTAAATAGGAATAATTTATTTAATAAGAGTGAATTAATTTCGTTAGATTAAAATTATATTTAACTTAGGGGGGCGTTAGTGTTAGGGTTAGACTTAGCTTTAGGGGTTAATACATTTATTAGAATAGCGGCGAGATTCAGTCGGCAGATTAGGGGTTAATAATTGAAGTTAGGTGTCGGCGATGTTAGGGAGGGCAGGTTAGGGGTTAATAAATATAATATAGGGGTCGGCGATGTTAGGGGCAGCAGATTAGGGGTACATAGCTATAATGTAGCTGGCGGCTCTTTGCGGTCGGCAGATTAGGGGTTAATTATTGTAGGTAGGTGGCGGCGACGTTGTGGGGGGCAGGTTAGGGGTTAATAAATATAATATAGGGGTCGGCGATGTTAGGGCAGCAGATTAGGGGTACATAGGGATAATGTAGCTGGCGGCGGCGTACGGACGGCAGATTAGGGGTTAATAAGTGTAGGTAGCTGGCGGCGACATTGTGGGGGGCAGGTTAGGGGTTAATAAATATAATACAGGGGTCGGCGGTGTTAGGGGCAGCAGATTAGGGGTACATAAGTATAACGTAGGTGGCGGTCGGCAGATTAGGGGTTAAAAATATTTAATCGAGTGGCGGCGATGTGGGGGGACCTCGGTTTAGGGGTACATAGATAGTTTATGGGTGTTAGTGTACTTTAGAGTACAGTAGTTAAGAGCTTTATGAACCGGCGTTAGCCCAGAAAGCTCTTAACTACTGACTTTTTTCTGCGGCTGGAGTTTTGTCGTTAGATTTCTAACGCTCACTTCAGACACGACTCTAAATACCGGAGTTAGAAAAATCCCATTGAAAAGATAGGATACGCAATTTACGTAAGGGGATCTGCGGTATGGAAAAGTCGAGGCTGAAAAGTGAGCGTTAGACCCTTTTTTGAGTGACTCCAAATACCGGAGGTAGCCTAAAACCAGCGTTAGGAGCCTCTAACGCTGGTTTTCACGGCTACCGCCAAACTCTAAATCTAGGCCATAGTATGGAGATACCCAAACTTTTTAAAATAATTGTGGTAGTTGTACGGTGACAGAATAGAGAGTGTCTACTATCTTTGACCTTTCAGGGGTTAAGAGTCACCTTATAGCTTCGAGATCAGGGGGCATTTTTAGTTGCTGTACCTGTTTCAATGGAGATAATGACCTATATTGTACTGGCCTCAATATATATGCGTAGACTGTGGTATTATTGTTATGGAGGATTAAATTACTCACCGGCCATCAGAGGTCACATTTCTATTTTACTTAAGTTTTATGTTCTTGTTTTTTTTACCAAGGATTTAAGACAAACTTCTTGTTTGTACACTTTTGGTTCTAAACGTGGCCAGAAAGCTTCTGTTGTTATTTTTTGGCTTCTTGGTTAAAGCTCCTCCTAATCGGATCACTGCTCACTCTACTAGATCAGTAGCTATTTCTTGGGATTTCAAGAATGAAGCTTCTGTGGACCAAATTTGCAAGGCAGCTACGTGGTCTTCTTTGCATACTTTCACTAAATTCTACCATTTTGATGTTTTCACTTCTTCTAAAGCAGCTTTTAGTAGAAAGGTGTTTCAGGCTGATGTTTCTGTGTCATTTTTCCTGTGGGTTGTTTTAAGTGCATGACAATAAAAATATTATAGCTTTCTTTTTAGGGTTGTAGATTTAAGTTTTCTTATAGAAAAAAGATGCTTCTTATCCCACCTTATCTTTTTATTACTCATGGACTCTCCACAAGTTTGGTATTGGTTCCCAGGAGTAATAGATTGTGGACTCTTACCACCTTTATGAAAGAAAACATAATTTATGCTTACCTGATAAATTAATTTCTTTCATGGTGTAAGAGTCCACGAGACCCCAACCTGTTTTTTGGTGTTTTTTTAAATGTTATTACACATTTTTTTCCTAGTGTCTATATTTTTTGCTCTTTATTTTTTTTTAACCCCTATTCCGCTGCTCCCCCTCTTCTCAGCTCCACACCGCCGGTAGGATAAAGATAGAAGATGTCGCTGACTGGATGAAGACTTCTCGCCGCCTGGATGTCCGGACTTCAGCAACCGTGAGTAGATATTCTGGGGTTAGTGTTAGGTATTTTATTATTTTTTGGGGTGTTTTTTTTTTCAGATTAGGGTTTGAGCTAAATGCCCTTTAAAGGGCAATAAAAAAGAGCTGAATGCCCTTTTAAGGGCAATGCCCATACAAATGCCCCTTTAGGGGCAATGGGTAGCTAAGGTTTTTTTACAGTTTTTTTATATTTTGGGGGGTTGGTTGGGTGGTGGGTTTTCCTGTTGTGGGGACTTTGTATTTTTTTACAAGTAAAAAGCTGTTTATCTTAGGGCAATGCCCTACAAAAGGCCCTTTTATGGGCTATTGGTAGTTTATTGTAGGCTAGGGGGTGTTTTTATTTTGGGGGGCTTTTTATTTTTATAGGGCTATTAGATTAGGTGTAATTGTTCTTATTTTTGATAATTTTGTTGATTAATTTTTTGTAAGCTTAGTGATTTTTTATTTTTTGTAATTTAGTGTTTATTTTTATTTTTTTCTCGTAGTGTTAGGTTTTTTAAATTTGTAATTTAGATATTTTAATTGGTAGTATTTTTTATTTTATTAGAATAGTTAGGTTAATTTATAGTTTAAACTTAGGTTTTTTGTTTTTTTTACAGGTAAGTTTTTATTTTTATAAATGTAGTTATATTGTAATTTTAATTTAAAGTTAGGGGGGCTGTTAGGTTTAGTGGTTCATAGTAGTTTAATTTAGTGTTTTCCGATGTGGGGGGCCAACGGTTTAGGGGTTAATAGGTTTATTTAGTTGCAGAGATGTGGGAGGCCAGAGGTTTAGGGGTTAATAACTTTATTATAGTGTCAGCAATTTCGGGGAGCAGCGGAATAGGGGTTAATAGCTTTATTATAGTGTTGGCTATGTCAGGGAGCGGCGGAATAGGGGTTAATAGCTTTATTATAATGTCAGCAATGTCGGGGAGCGGCAGAATAGGGGTTAATAATTTTTATTAGTGTCAGCGATGTCGGGAGCGGCAGATTAGGGGATTTCGGGGAGTGGCGGAATAGGGGTTATTAGCTTTATTATAGTGTTGGCTATGTCAGGGAGCAGCGGAATAGGGGTTAATATATTTATTATAGTGTCGGCGATGTTGGGGAGCGGCGGAATAGGGGTTAATCATTTTTATTAGTCTCGGCTATGTCGGGAGAGGCAGATTAGGGGTTAATAGGTTTAATATAGTGTTTGCCATGCGGGAGGGCGGCGGTTTAGGGGTTAATAGGTAGTTTATGGGTGTTAGTGTACTTTGTAACATTTTAGTTATGAGTTTTGTGAAACATTTTTGTGGCACAAAACTCATAACTACTGCTCTCAGATGGCGGTATGGATCGTGTTGTTATAGGCTGTAACACAAGCATTTTAGCCTCACCGCACAACCTGTAATACCGGCGCCATGAAAATCCCACACAAAAACGTCATTTTTTGAGTGCGGAATTGACGTTGCGTTACAGGCTAAAATGCTTGCAGTATAGCTATACCGACACGACTCGCAAATAGCTGCGTTACTGCTTTTACGCTGAAATTTCCATTTTTTCAGCGTTAAAAGCCGTAACGCAAAACTCATAATCTAGGTGACCGTGAGCTAGAGATCATTGTGGAAGCTTTAATCTTATAAATTCCTGAGAAAATATATCCAATGGAGATTGCACTCATTCAAAGCTGGTAATATCTGACATTTATGGCACCTGCAGCTGGTGCCTTTATTTTCCTTACTACCCCCTAGTAAAACATATTCCCAGATGTCAACGGTTAAACTACATATGTATATTTGTTTTTATAGACCTGTTTTATTTCAAATCTGTCATCATTGAGGTTTGTAACAAATTGTATGATACTTGTGGTTTATTTACATATTTCTAAATCATAATGCTTCAGTGGACAGAATTCAAATGTTTTAATTCATCCAAATATTATAGTGACTTATAATGTTTTAACTATAATGGGCTAGATTACAAGTAGAGCGCAATCAATAGCACAGGCTATGTTATCTTGCGCTTGGCCTCGGGCAAAGATTAATGCATAGTCAAGTTGCATATCAAAACACATGAAAATGCTTTAATATAAAAGAACTTAAGATATATTTAGACTTAATACTTAGAAAACCAAGATTTATTAATGAACATAAAAGTTGATGTAGGAAAATTAAAGGAATATGGTATATGACAAGGGGCAGGACTTGTAAGGGTTATAGGTGTATGTGTGCTATCCATATATGCGTAATGGGTTTTATGCTTAAGTCTCATTGAAATAGTATAGCACAGAACTGCATAAAAAAACTCCAATACTCGAGAGCAGATTTTTGTGTTTAATTGGCTTAGTGCTCAAGTGACATATCTGACATGAATTTTACTAAATGTCCCCATAGAAGTCTTTTATGTGAGGTAGGTAATACATGCCCTCAAGCTAACCGGCAAGCAGATGTTAGCATGGACAAGACTATCGCTCGAGAAATTTGAAAATATCTTTGAACTTGAAGCGGTATGGCGTCCACTTGAGCAATGTTAACTCATAATAACGCTCCACTTGTAATCTAGGTCAGTATGTGTTATTTTAAATGATGATCTCAGTAAAACTAAGGAAATGTAACACATTTTGCATCTAGATTTCTGTAAAGTGAGCTTTATTTACAAGCTACAAGTTTTTGTTAATTTATTATCACCATAATTGAATGACAACTTGACTGCCACTGGTGGTTTATAAAGTATTGGAGGTTCCTCAGAAAGGCTTGTTTCCTTTGGACTACACTGAACTGGTTTTATTTTATATTCAAGATCGAACGGGGAAAGGATTCAGCAACAAACTATATAACAAGTGAATTGCCATAGGCAGAAGTAAAGTTGTGCCTTTTATAAGTTCGAGTGATCTCTTTTGTTGCTTTGAATACAAGAAATTATTGCCTAGATTACGAGTTTTGCGCTATAGAGGGTGCGAAACTAACGTAACAAAAGTTGCGTTATTTCACCCTCCATAGCGCTGCCATTACAAATTTCTGAAAAGCCGCCTTGTGCATGCGATATAGTGGCGATAAGCTCCATACCGCACAAAAGCCAAGGGTTGCTTTGACGTGCTCGTGCACGCTTTCCTCATAGACATCAATGGAGAGAGTGTGTTTGAAAAAAAAACTAACACCTGAAGCACGAAATGAAAAGCTCCGTAACACAACCCCATTGATGTCTAAGGGGGAAAAAAAGTTACGTTTAAACACCCTGACATAAACCCCAAGTCTAAACACCCCTAAACACCCCTAATCTGCTGCCCCCGACATCGCTGACACCTAAAGTTATTAACCCCTAATCCACCGCTCCCGGGCATCACCGCCAATAATAAAAGTTTTTAACCCCTATTCCGCCGCTCCCCGACATTGCTGCCACTATAATAAAGTTATTACCACCTATTCCCCCACACCCCAACATCACTGACACTATAATAAAGCTATTAACTCCTATTAGTTAGTTATTAACCCCTAAACCTCTGGCCTCCCACATCACCGCCACTAAATATACCTATTAAACCCTAAACCTAACAACCCCCTAACTTTAAATTAAAATTACAATATCCCATCTTAAAATAAATAAAAACTTACCAGTGAAGGGGGGCGGAGCCAGCAGCATAACTAGCAAGACGTTTAGTGACTGAGCTCTCCTTGCAAAAGCGGTATTTTAGCCTTTTTTAGCTAGATACACCTAGCGAATTTGCTCACAAACCACCTGGGGCAACTAGTGACACTACCCGGAGCAGATCCCTGTCCGATTTTTCAGTCAATTTTGGCCGCAAAATTAGACTGCCCAGGAGAACCGGACCGCTTCCCAGGAAAGACCGCGGCTGCGGCCTACACCGGCACTCGATACCAGGCCTGAAGAAATAAAAGTGTACCTGGTGGCAACAATACACCTTGTAGACTTACCGGACCTACAATAACCCTAGGAGAGAGGGGAAGCACCGACTGGATTCTGCTTTTTTCCACTTTGGCAGATGTGGTGACCCCCGCAGCATCCCACGTGGCGACCTGTAAGTAGTGAGTTCCTTGCGGCTCCTATAAGAGACACATAGACTGTGACTATTGTATCCAAATCGCTATGTATATTACCCCCCTCTAAGATACAGTCCACAGGCAATTGCTCACACAGACTTTTTAACAGCTGCCTTTTAACACTGTCACGGCCCTATATACCCTGGACACCTCTGAAGTTCGCTGCAGCTCACTTCTCCCTCATGCTTACTTGCAGCCCCTCAGAAGCCCGCACTAACAGAATTCTCAGTACCTACTGACCACAATAAGGGCCCGGCACTACTCACTATCCTTATTATAACTGCTCTTCACTAGTCCCCCCCCCCACCCTTTCCTGCAGGAGCGGGGTACCTGTGGGTCATACCCCCCAACCTTTTACCGACTTCGCTGATAGGAGGCATATCCCCGGGGGGGAGACAGTGGTTGCAGAAGGCTTAACTCTGTTAATTGCTTTTTCCTCATCCTGAAACTGCTTGAAACAAAGGAGGCTCTCACTATAAGCCGCCACTGGGCGAAGTACAACCATATGCCGGTTCTAATCTTAAACTAGTCGATCCACATGGCTCACAACATGCACTAGGAGACAGGGGTCCTTAGGGCCGAGGCATAAAATGGAACATAAAGGAATATGATCTAAGAAACTAAGAGATCTCTACCCAATCATATCATTTCATATTGGAGTACTTCTACTGAACCCCCACTTCCTTTATCATGCCACAAGGGTCTAGAAGAAAAACCGCTAATCCCTCAGAGTATAGAAAATCGGTGGTAGACCACTTTAAAGTCAAACCTACTCTGGGAAAGCCTGCAACAGATCCTGACACTCCACAGCAATTGCTAGGAAACGGCTGTGATATGGCCGAAGCTGCTAACATTGAGAGCAGTATCCCTGACTCTGTAGCCTCAGATATTGTCACTACCCTTACTCAGAGGATGAACTCTCTCCAAGATTCCCTTACAAAAGCTATTAAGAGCTCCACGGCAGACCTCAGGCGAGATATTGGCGTTATTAGTGAACGCATTGATGTCCTGGAAAAAAAACAAGAGGACTTAACAGTTGAACAGGGAAACTTGGCTAACCACTCTCAAGTTCTAGTGGACATGCTAGACACAGTTGAAGCTAAGATGGCGGATATGGAAGACCGCTCCCGCAGGAACAACTTAAGATTTAGAGGTGTACCTGAAGAGATTACCCCAACTGATCTTGGCAAATACCTTCTTGAACTGTGTGAAATACTCCACCCTCCAGGTTTCCCCAACGAGACCCTGATAGACAGAGCGCACAGACTCCCCAGGGGGAGGAATGTCTCAGCAGAGAAACCAAGGGATGTGATAGCCAGATTCCACTACTTCACATACAAAGAACAAATTCTTAGAGCCATGTTTCTTCGCCCCACTCTACCAGCCAAATTTGCCTCTATACAAATATTTCCAGATCTGTCTCAATTTACGATGCAAAAGAGAGGCACATTCCGTGAAGTGACAAAGACATTGAGACAGATGGGAATTAAATATAGGTGGGGATACCCTACTAAACTTCTGATTCAAAAAGATGGAAGATTCTACACAGCGGATACCCCAGACAAAGGCCTCTTCCTTCTCAAGGGATGGACCAAGTTCCCCAACCAATTTGGAGAAAATAGCTCCCTTATCCCTCAGGATATGGAACTCAACACTACCCCCTCCTCTATCCTAAGACCATCTGCATTTGAATGGAGGCCCCTTGCTCAGAGAAGTACCCCTTCTAAAAGACAGAACTTAGCACCTCAGCAACTATCATCAGATAGGGTAGAAGAATCCTCAGGAGATGAAGACTGATAAGTATATCCTTTGCTACTAAATGTTTTTTGTTATATTGTTTTGCAGGGGGGATATTTTATTTGCTCCCTAGTTATGCAACTGTTATGAAAGGGGGAATGTTAAACTACAGGACTAGAGACATTGGATCCTGATTGAAGATAAGTTTCATGGGCACATACATATTATAAGAGACTTCCTACCTCAGGAACCGTGCTCCTGACTCAGCTTTAACTGTGAAAATATCTGAGTACTACATACCTTTCTTGCAATGCTTAGATTTCCTATTGCTGATAATGTAAATGCTAGAATTCTTTTCATTGTTTGCGGTGTCTACAGTCCTTATGTGTTACTCTTGATATTGATTGCATGTACTGTCATAAGAGACTTTCTGCCTCAGGACTCATCCTCCTGCTTTGGCATTGACTGTGAAAATGTCAGAGTAATACATACCTTTCTTGCAATGCTCAGGTTTATTCTTTATCTGTGTTTACAGTTTTCATGTGTTACTCTTGATATTGATTACATGTACTGTCATAAGAGACCTTCTGCCTCAGGATTCATCCTCCTCGTCTGGCTTCGTCTGTGAAAATGTCAGAGTAATACATACCTTTCTAGCAATGCTTAGGTTTATTTCTTATCATCTCTGTTACTTGTTGCAAATTTCAATGAATCCTATATGGAAGGTATATATGGGGATACGCTGCAAAGATATGGACACGCAATAAGAGACTATCCCATTTTGCCCTATTGCTGATAACGAAAATGCTTGAATTTTTTCTTTCTCTTGCAATGTTTACAGTTATTCTGTGCTACTCTTGACACTGATTATATGCACTGTTTATCATAACTCACAAGCCCTATGTTTATTATATGTTACATTTGTCTAGAGATTTGAGACAGGTAATTCCTAACCAACCTAACAGTCTCTACAAGAGATAAAACATTACTATCTCTGTTCCAAAGTACGTATCATTTCCCAGGACCTTAACTGCCGCACCCTATTCCCTAGACACCCATACTTGCTTTAATAGCTCTCAGCCCATAGTACCCTACAATTATATTCAAACCTAGCATACACCCACTAGGTACTAATAGAGACACATAAGCCGTTGAACATGCAAATGGGTATGTTAAGATGGATGTGATAGGAAGGATATGTTTCATCACATGACAAGAGCCTGTTAGCCTCAGTCGGAGAGTCTCGCTTGATAAGGCATAACTTATTGAGTCCTAAAGTAAATGCTATAAGACAAGTCCTAAGCATATCTGACAAAAAGGCTTTACTAGATCCCCTCTAGTTCTCTATTGCCTATATGAGTTAATTATTAATTAAGATATATTAGTTTTGCACCTGTGAGTATGGATTAGCCTAAATATCAATAGATAAGCCACATAAGAGATGCGAGATCAGAACAGAAACACCTGACCTTGGCAATTAAGATGCCATTATGCACTTAAATGTAGTTTCACAGGTTTTGGTTATACAGAGTGAAGCTACTATGACCCATACCAGATGTTAGATCAGAACAGAAACACCTAACCTAGGCAACAAAGATACCATTATGTGCTAAAATATAGTTGGTAGGTTCTAATTACACAGACTGAAGCTATTATGATTACTGTGATCCTTCACCATTTTCTCTCGCATTTATGATTGAAAGATATTGTTTTGATCAGATAAAGTTTTTACATGACCTTCAGGACAGCACACTGAACCATTAATATCTCATTTTTCTCTCCTTGACATCTGCACTTTTAATCATTTACGGTTAATCCCTATACAGGAACACCTTTTTCTTCTTTCCTCATGACCTATAGAATGATACTAATTTATACAGTTACACCTCGATAAATATACATAGAATTGACCCTGCTTATCAGGGAAGCGATGCACATTACTGTTTCTCTTTCCCCCTCCCCCCCCTCCCCCCCTGCTTACAGACTTTGCCTCGGCCCGAACCCCATCTCCTCTCTCCTCTCCCCGATTTTCAGTTTTTCTCTCTCTTTTTTCTTACTCTTTTGGACATTGGTTAATGCAGTCGTAGGACTGTATCTCTCCACCCCCCCCAAGGGTAACACCATAGCTTACCGAAAGTAAGCACAAGAACACAGATTCAATCGCACTCACTAAGTGACCTACTTTTCATATTTTCATAACTTATAAACAGACGATAACCACCAGCCCACACTCATTACTGCTCTCAGACTACTAACAACGGCTATTTAACTTCCCTTCTTCCTCCTCCCTCACCCTTTAGATCCCCCCCCCCCTTTTTTTTTTTTTTTCTTTCGCGATGAACCCTGGTCTTAAATTTGTCTCCCTCAACACGAAGGGACTTAACTCGCCAGAGAAGCGAAGCATGGTACAAACTTACTTAAGGAAGCTCCAATGTTTCCTTCCTTCAGGAGACGCATTGGTCTTCAACTAATACTCCAATATTGAAATCTAGACACTTTCCGGTGGTCCTTAATTCGACCTACCATGAAAAAACCAGAGGTGTCTCAATTTGCATCAGTGCAAGAGTTGCATTTCAACCACAACATATAGAAATGGATCCAGAAGGGAGGTTTCTTTTGGTGGTTTGCAAACTGAATTCACACCTCTTCACTCTAGTAAACTTGTATGCCCCTAACCAAGGTCAGATAACCTTCCTCCGCACAATGCTGCATCTTATCGATGGCCTGAAGCAAGGCACATTAATTCTAGGAGGAGATTTTAATCTAGTCTGGGACCCCCATACGGACAAAAAACTCCCGAAAGATAGAGTTTTAGACAACTACTCTAGATCTTCAGCTCCTAAATTTCAAAACCTGATATACCAGTCTGAGCTCTATGATGTGTGGAGGGCATGTCACCCTGACTCACGAGATTACACGTATTTTTCTCCCCCTCACCGATCATACTCGAGATTGGACTACTTCTTTGTCGACTCCTGGTCTATGAACAACATCACAAACTCTAGCATATGCAGCTGTCCATGGTCAGATCATGACGCTGTTACAATGTCTATTGACATTGAGAGATCCGCACTGGCTAGACCGTCATGGAGGCTCCCGAGGTTTCTCTGGGAGGACATCTCTTTTGTCACAGAATTGGTCGACAAGGTTGAGGAATTTTTAGACACTAACAGACCCAATCAGACTTCGCACCAAATCAGGTGGGCAGCATTAAAGGCGTACATCAGGGGATTCTGTATTGCAAAGGCATCGAATATCAAAAAAAAATGGGGGGCCCCGCTAGGCAAGCTCACTTGCGACCTACGGGCGAAAGAAAGGCAAAACAAACTAATGCCTACAGCTAGCCTATCCACTGAGATTTTGAATTTGAAATCACAGATTAAAAACCTGGAAGTGGAAAAATTTAAGCGAGCCCTTTTGAGATTCAAAATGATTATGTACTCAAAAAGCAACAAAGCAGGCTCGATGCTTGCAAATAAACTGAAGCAGAAACTAGCTAGCTCCCGAATACCATACCTCGTCCTTGAAGGTCAAAAAGTACATGCTCCTGAAGACATAGGAAAGGCTTTTGCCGACTTTTATGAACGCCTGTACAACATCAACTCTCATGAGACACCCAGAGTGATGTCTCCTCCGGATATATCCTCCTTCTTACAGAGACTAGGCCTACCCAAACTCTCAGAGGAAGACAAGGTTAAGCTAACTGAACCTATTACTGAAATGGAACTCGGAATAGCAATTAAACAGTTGAAGACTGATAAAGCCCCGGGCCCTGGGTTTCCGGGGCAATTGTACAAAAAATTACAAACGCAACTCAAACCTGTACTCTGTCAAGCATACAACGAAATCAGAACTGAAGGACAGATACTACAAGAATATCTTGAAGCAACTATAGTTGCGATCCCAAAGCCGGGTAAAGACCCGACCCTTTGTGGCAATTTCCGTCCCATTTCACTTATTAATGTAGACACAAAATTATATTCTAAAATTCTCGCGGAAAGGCTGTCTCCCCTGCTGCCGGGATTAATCAACACAGACCAGGTCGGATTCGTGAACGGCCGGCAGGGCCCGGACAATACGAGACGACTGATTTCCGTCTTTTCCGAGGCGAAGAGACGAGCTGTCCCCCTTCTGGCCCTGTCACTAGACGCTGAAAAAGCGTTTGACAGGGTCAGATGGGAGTATATGTGGAGAGTCTTGGACACGTTTGACTTCCCACCCGAAGCCATAACCATGATCAAAGTCTTGTACTCTAATCCAAGTGCCAGAGTAAGAGGGTTGGGCTTCTGCTCTCCTCCCTTCAATATTTCCAATGGTACCAGGCAAGGCTGTCCACTATCCCCCTTGCTATTCGCCCTGGTCATGGAACCATTGGCAGAACTGATTCGGATGTCGCCTGTCATTGAGGGATTACCAGTAAGCACCAGTCAGGAAAAGATTGCTCTGTATGCGGACGACGTTACTCTCTTTCTCACAAACCCCCAAAGTTCAGTCCCGGCAGTTTTCACTGCCCTAGAACAGTTTAGCCTTCTGAGCTATTACAAAATAAACGTCTCAAAAACAGAGGCATACAGTATTAACTTGCCCGAAGACCAACTCCTGAGCCTACGTGAAACGTATGACTTTCACTGGTCTACAACGTCCCTCAAACATCTAGGTGTTCACTTAAGTGCAGACCTAGACGTCATCCTCTCTTCAAACTTTGACGCCCTCATCATTGAGTTGCGATCCTTAACACACAGATGGGATTTCAGAGAAATCTCTTGGATGGGCCGCATCGCCACGGTGAAAATGTCACTGCTTCCTAAAGCGCTGTACCTATTCCGATGTCTCCCATTGAACATCCCGCATGGCACATTACAACAAATTCACCGAATTTTCTCTAAGTATGTATGGGGGAAAAAGATGCCTAGGATTGGCTACAAAACCATGCAGAGAGAGTTCTCCAAAGGTGGAGTAGCTTTTCCAAATATATTCCTTTACTATGAAGCCGCTAGACTATCACAGATCACGGCTTGGGGCCCGACTAGAGAGGAACCGAAATGGTTCAAAATAGAGGAACTACACCTACCTGAAGGCCTAGACTTACCAAGTATTCTCTGGGTTCATGAACACAAGCAGCTGGTAGATAGAGTTCCTAACCCCATAGTACAACAAAATATCAAAATGTGGCATGTACTTAGACATCATAAGGAGATTGCCCCACATCCCTCACCGATTCACCAGATAAGGGGTCTTCTCTGGGACCTACCGAATATCCATCTTGAGTTTTGGATACAACACAACATAGACATGGTGGAACATCTGTTTTCAAACGGTAAACTTATGACAGTCCATCAAGTACTCGACTTACTAAGCGGTTCTCCCTTATGGCTCTACTTTGAATGCTGTAGGGTACTCAGCTTACTTCGCTCCTGGAAATTTGGCACTCAGACTCTCAGACCCCATTCTAAATGGGAAGAAAGATGGCTGCTTGAGATGGGGACGTGGAAACCCCTCACATTCCACTACAAAGCCATGCTACAAGATCACTCAGAAGGCCTCCCAAGCCATATCAAAATGTGGTGCAAGGAGTTGGCTTTAATCATATCAGATATAGAGCTGAAAGCAGCGATTGAATTGACAAAAAAAACGATCCATTGTATAACGATCTTCGAAAGTTATATGAAACTAATGCTACAATGGTACAGAGTGCCCACCAAACTGTCGAGAATGTTTCCTAATGTATCTCCCGATTGCTGGAGATCGTGCGGAAGGGTAGGCTCCAATTCCCATATATGGTGGTCATGTCCTAAAATAAAGGACCTATGGAAAGATGTTGAGACACTCTTGCATTCTATGAATCTGACTATACAGCTAACGCCAAGGGTGGCACTCTTCCACATCATGGATAATACTCTCCCCAAATGTAGCAAGCAACTGGTGATCTATGTGATGGCGGCCACCAAACTTTGCATTGCTAGAGCCTGGAAACAGGTTACCTCACCCACGATTTCGGAAGTCTGTGAGGTAATACAATACTTAGCCAACATGGAAAAATTTGCATATAGCTCGTTAGAGCGAATGGAAGTTTACTGGGCAATTTGGGGTGACTGGATTCAGATCCAGTAGACCCATACGGACTCCCGTACCGCTTTTCCTCTCCCTAGGCAGTTGGGACAGGAGATACCGCGCACAAGTAGTTTTACCCCCTTTTTTTTTTTTTTTTTTTTTCCCCCCACTCACTCTCTTCATGTCTCCATCTCCACTACCGCGTTCTTTACCCTAACCCCTTCCCCTCTCCTCACCTCTTCTCACCTGAACTTCCCCTCCCCCTCCCATGCGATGACTCCCTCCCTACTAACCCTATAACCTACCCCTTACTCCCAATGCCACTGAATGACCATGTTAAAATACAGACCGACAAAGTAATTGAGAAACGTGGTTACAACTGTCACTTCAACCCTATCACTACGACTCTGGAGTTATACTCCGCTATCCGTGACTTCTAGATACATAGTAGACTCCCCGCATTGACTGAATAGAAGCACAAATATTGCTTACAATATATATAGATCTATATAACTCTGCAATACGCCTAATTGTTATATGTTAATGCTATGTAATTGTTTTGATGTACTTGTGGAAAGTAATTTCTTTCTTTGGTTATCTAACTGTATGTACCTTTTGTTCTTAATAAAGAAAAAATTTAAAACTTAAAAAAAAAAAAAAAAAAAAAAAAAAAAAAAACTTACCAGTGAAATTAAAAAAACCTAAGTTTAAACTGAAAATTAGCCTAACATAACTATTGTACTAAACTATTATAATTATAATAATAATTACCAATTAAATAAACTAAATTACACATAAAAAACTAACACTATTAAAACAATTTAAGTCTAAAATTACAAAAAATAAAAAATACTAAATTACGAAAAATAACAAATGAAATTATCCAAAATAAAAACAATTACACCTAATCTAATAGCTCTATAAAAATAAAAAAGCCCCCCCAAAATAAAAAAACTAGCCTACAATAAACTACCAATAGCCCTTAAAAGGGCCTTTTGTAGGCATTGGCCTAAAGAAATCAGCTCTTTTACTTGTAAAAAAATACAAAGACCCCCAACAGTAAAACCCACCACCCAACCAACCCCCCAAAATAAAAAACCTAACTCTAACAAAAACCTAAGCTACCAACTGCCCTGAAAAAGGCATTAAGCTCTTTTACATTGCCCTTACAAGGGCATTCAGCTCTTTTACATAAAGCCCAAACCCTAATCTAAAAAAAAAAATTACACTAACCCCTGAAGATCCACTCACAGTTTCCGAAGTCCAGATATCCAGGTGGCGAGAAGTCTTCATCCAGGTGGCGAGGTCTTCATCCATCCAGACGGCGTCTTCTATCTTCATCCAGGCGGCATCTTCTATCTTCATCCAGGCGGCGCGGAGTGGGTCCATCCTTGAAGACATCCGGCATGGAGCGTCCTCTTCATATCGTCACCGCCCTACACTGAATCTTCAATGCAAGGGAGCCAATAGGATGAGAGCTAATGAAATCCTATTGGCTGTTCAAATCAGCCAATAGGATGAGAGCTACTGAAATTATATTGGCTATTCAAATCTGCCAATAGAATTTCAGTAGCTCCCATTCTATTGGCTGATTTGAATTTAAAAAATCAAATCAGCCAATAGGAATGCAAGGGACACCATTTTGAAAAGGCTCCCTTGCATTGAAGATTCAGTGTATGGCGGTGACTGTATGAAGAGTACGCTCCACGCTGGATGCCTTCAAGGCTGGACCTGCTCTGTGCCGCCGTAATGAAGATAGAAGGCGCCGCCTGGATGAAGATAGAAGATGCCGTCTGGATGGATGAAGACCTCGCCGTCTGGATGAAGACTTCTTGCCGTCTGGATGAAGACTTCTTGCCGTCTGGATATCCAGACTTCAGAAACTGTGAGTGGATCTTCGGGGGTTAGTTTTAAGTTATTTAAAATCTTTTTGGGTGGGTTTATTTTTAGATTAAGGTTTGGGTTTAATGCAAAAGAGTTGAATGCCCTTTTCAGGGCAATGCAATGGGTATCTTAGATTTTTGTTAGAGTTAGGTTTTATATTTTGGGGGGTTGGTTGGGTGGTGGGTTTTACTTTTGGGGGGTCTTTGTATTTTTTTACAGGATAAAGAGCTGATTGCAATGCCCTACAAAAGGCCGTTCTAAGGGTTATTGGTAGTTTATTGTAGGCTAGGGTTTTTTTATTTGGGGGGGCTTTTTTATTTTTAGGGATTAGGTGATTAATTAGATTAGGTGTAATTGTTTTTATTTTGGATAATTTTGTTTGTTATTTTTCGTAATTTAGTGTTTGTTATTATTTGTAATTTATTATTTTTTATTTTGTAATTTTAGACTTACATTTTTTTAGTAGTGTTAGGTTTTTTTAATGTGTAATTTAGTTTATTTAATTGGTAGTTATTTTAATTTTAGTATAATAGTTATGTTAGGTTAATTGTTAGTTTAAGCTTAGGTTTTTTTAATTTCACAGGTACGTTTTTATTTATTTTAAGGTAGGGATATTGTAATTTTAATTTAAAGTTAGGGGGTTGTTAGGTTTAGGGGTTAATAGTTTAATTTAGTTTTTTGTGATGTGGGGGGCTGGCAGTTTAGGGGTTAATAGGTTTATTTAGTGGCGATGAGGTGGGAGGCCAGAGGTTTAGGGGCTAATAAAATTTATTTAGTGGTGACGATGTCGGAGAGTGGCGGAATAGGGGTTAATAGCTTTATTATAGTGTCGGCGATGTTGGAGTGTGGGGGGAATAGGGGTTAATAACTTTATTATATTGGTGGTGATGTTAGGGATCGGCGGAATAGGGGTTAATAACTTTTATTAGTGGCAGTGATGTCGGGAGCGGCAGATTAGGGGTTAATACGTTTTAAATAGTGTTTGCGATGCGGGAGGGTGGCAGAATAGGGGTTAATAGGAAGTTTATGGGTGTTAGTGTATTTTGTAACAAACAATTGATAGTCGCACCACCAAGTTACCAAAAATAAAGTGCTTTTATTAAGCCAAATTCCAAAAATCAGCAACGTTTCGGACAAGTGTCCTTAATCATGCATACTTAAACAGACACTGATTCCATTCTTAAATACCTAAATAAGTCCCACCTTCCAAGTTAATTAAATCACCTGTGTATAACAGGTACAATACCTTTGCCAAATACTACCACCTAGTGGTCATACAAAAAATCACAAGCAAATATTTTTTCTAAAGCAACTGAGAATTTACACATAGCCAGAATATATATATAAGCAGTGCAAACATATATGTAATACATAATGTATCCCTAGATCAATACTACATTGTATAATTCACAGTATATATGCAAATGGTGAAATATGTATTGTTCAAAAATATATTTATAGAAAAATTGACCAGTCTAATTCTTTATTCATGCCACCTGGAAATAACGTACCTAGTTCATAAATCCAAAACGCTTCACGTTTTTTTAAAAGTTTGACACGATCACCCCCCCTCCTAGGGGAATTTAACCTGCTTAATTATTTGGAACCTTAATTGACTAAGGTTATGGCCTGCAGACAAAAAATGATGGGCTACTGGGGCATCAATTTTCTTAGTCCTAATGCAACTTTTGTGCTGGACAATGCATTCACGTACACAACGTGAGGTCTCCCCCACGTACCCCAGCCCACATGGGCATTTAATTAAATAAACAACGAAGTCAGAGTTACAGGTATAGTGCCCTTTGATGGAATATTTTTTACCAGTCCTTGGATGATTAAAGGTTGGCCCTTTAATTAAGCTATTACAATTTGAACACCCTAAACAGGGAAAACTACCCAAGTTTTTCTTACCAATATATGTATTTTGTAACACTTTAGTTATGAGTTTTGTGAAACATTTTTGTGGTAAAAAACTCATAGCTACTGCTCTCAGATAGCGGAATGGATTGTGTCAGTATAGGCTGGAATGCAAGCATTTTGGCCGGACCATAACACAACCTGTAATACCGACGCTATGAAAATCCCACACAAAAACTTAATTTGTTTGAGTGTGAGATTGACGTTGCGTTACAGGCTAAAATGATTGCGGTATAGCTATACCGGCAAGACTTGTAATGGCTGTGTTACTGTTTTTACGTTGAAATGCCCATTTTTTCAGCATTAAAAATTAAAACCGTAACGTAAAACTCGTAATATAGGTGAATGATTGTTATAGTTATTTTACATTTTAATTGTTTTATGTTTAATGTTTTATTTTCTCCAATTACATTTCAAAATGCGTAAATTTTGTTTCCTTTATGTATTGCTGGTACTGCCACATTTTACACCAGTATATATTAATTAATTGAGCACTCCATATCGCTCTCTGTTCTCTCTCAAAAGGTAATGACTGAGATTGTGGTACAACTTGATATAGGTGTTATACAAATTCTGCTGCAATCACATTCCTAACTTAACTAGGATGTGAGCCTAGAAATTTTGGATTAAATTTCTGACTTTCTTACTGTTCTTCAAGTACAGGTGCTTATTCATCATGTACTATGCCGCATTCTTAATGATCTTCCTGGTTCCTCTTCTAGTTATTGATTTTATTAACAATACTGTTTGGTGAATCCTTCAACACAATCAGGATTATAAATGGGCAAAATTGAGTCTAAATTCAGCTTTCAAGTGACATGCAGGATAGTATTTGTTAACCAACCTGTACTCTAGGACAGAAGACAAAATAATACTGCAAGAAAGACCTTCAGGATTGAAAGCTTGAAATGGCTTCTTCAGTGTATAAAGTTTGGTATATATAGACAGTTAAAATGTTGTTAAAATTTCTTATTGTGGTGGTCATTCCTTATAAAATCTCTGTTCACAGTGGAAAAATTAAATTATTTATAGGGAAGCCACATCAAATTAAATACTTTGGAACTGCGTGATATCTTTTCTCTATGTTGAAAAGTGTCGTACAAAAATCACTATTGCATAAACACTTTTATACAATGCATTAATAATTTAATTTTCTCTGAGTGTTTATTTCTTTTCATCGTGAAATTCCACAATATCTGTTTCTTTGTCATCTATATTTCTTAATAAGTTAAGCATTTCTTCATTTATATGGAGATGGGGTTTTGTATTTGAGTCCTTTTGATCTGTTTGTATTGTTTCTGAGTCTAAAGTCAACAAAAGGGGAATGCTTCTCAGAGAACTTCTGTTTGGATGTGGACGTATAACTTGACTTTGTCCTGGAAATGTAGGCTCACTGCATCTGTGCGACACCTTTTGTTGGCTTTCAGCTACTGAGGCTAAGGGTTGCTCATCTCTTTGAAGTTGTTGCTGAACTAATGATTGTTCTTGCTCACCTTGTTTGGTATCTAAATCAACAAGCTGTTCATCAACTTTAGTATCAGGATCCTTCTGCGTCATGTCAATATGTCCCACTGTATTTTTGATTGTTGGTGGTTTTGATTGCAAAAGAGTATTATTGTATGTGACTTGCACTCTGTCATCAGCCTCTGTGACCATTACATGAGGGACTTGCAAAGTTATTTTAGGTAACAATTCATTGTCATTAGATAGTTGCCTCTCTGAGGTATTTGACCTGCTGGCCTCCCGAATTATGGAAAGATCTCCCTTAGGTGTATTATGCTTTGCATTCCTTTCTGAAGATTCACGCCTTCTGGAGAGTCTTCCTCTGGATGAAATATCATGGTAGCCTCTGAAAGAATTTGTATCACCACCAGGAAAAAACAGATTAGAAGTATCACTTCCTTGGCGGCTGAAACCACCATGACTAGGAGAGTCTGGATTCTCGTGACTACTCAAGAATCGTTTCACTCTTTTCATGACTGAATTCTGTCGTCTGTGCTTCTCTTCCTCCAGTAGCCAATCTTCATGAAGAAATACAGATTCAGCTAGCCTGCAAGACATATACATTGTCAATTGCTTACTTGTATGTTTTTAAAAGAATAAACACATTTTTAATGATGAATATGTAAATATAAAATTTAGAACATATCAAATGCTCAGGCAACACACAAATTCCCACACAAATTCCAAAATTCCCTGTTTGGGGGAACAGTCACATTTTGTTCTGCTGTAAATCTACTCCACTGCTTTTAATCGTACAGGGAAGGTATATTTGTAATGAAATGTCTTTTGTAATGAATAGCCTAGACATGAATGTGTCTGGAGAAAACCTCCCAATACACTGAAAATACAAAATAAAGATGTACTGCATCACAAAAATATGTTTAGTCACATGGTAATAATGATAACATCTTTGATATCCCCTTTATTGCTCAGGTTGTAGCATGTGATATTTCTCAGTGGAGTTCCTCTGACATTCTATAGGAACATACCAATTAAATTTATGTCTTAACTCTGAAATACAGAAGTACAATTTCTATCTACTTTATCTAGAAATATAATTTACATTTCACTGTCAAAGCATGTTAGGCAAAATGTATATTTGGTATAAACTGTTTCTTTTTTTTACCATTATATCTGATCTAAATTGTCCTTTTGGTTAGGTTTGGATGGTTATGTTCCAGGAGAATATTCCACTTTGTATGCCAATAGTGAGTTAAAATAGGTGACATCCTTATATTGAAAGGCTTTTATTGATAGTTACCCCATATGAACAGTTGATCCCAAGAATGAAGGAATACAGTAATCAGCAGCTGCTAGAGTGTATGGTGGTCGGGCGTCAGAGTCATTCCAATAAATATCTTTACTCATCTTTGGTAAATTCATGTGCATTTCATCTACAGCCATAAGGGAGACCTGCACACAATAACATTTAACAGTAATTACAGATATTTTAAACAGGCACATAACATGTTTAGTTAATTCACTGTAAAACTGTAAGAAAAATAAATCAATGCTTATAGTTAGGGGATTTTATGGTATGATCTTCTGTTATCTGGTAAATTTGTATTACCCCAGATTTGGGCCTAGATTATAATCCTTTTGTAACTATTTTGCAATTGATCAGCTAAATACTAGTAGCCTTGCCAATATTAAAAATGAATCAGGAGGCTTTGGTTCTTATTAATATGATTAATAAAAACATACTGACAAATCACAATTAACTACACCTGCCAATTATATCTACAGTATGTAAGAACAGATCACGTAAGTCAGAGAGCATGTGCTGTAGGGGCAACCCGCCCTTGCTCAGCCACTGTAAAACCATAGTGTGAGTGGGAAGGTAGACAAACTTACTATTACAGGGAGTGCAGAATTATTAGGCAAGTTGTATTTTTGAGGATTAATTTTATTATTGAACAACAACCATGTTCTCAATGAACCCAAAAAACTCATTAATATCAACGCTGAATAGTTTTGGAAGTAGTTTTTAGTTTGTTTTTAGTTATAGCTATTTTAGGGGGATATCTGTGTGTGTAGGTGACTATTACTGTGCATAATTATTAGGCAACTTAACAAAAAACAGATATATACCCATTTCAATTATTTATTTTTACCAGTGAAACCAATATAACATCTCAACATTCACAAATATACATTTCTGACATTCAAAAACAAAACAAAAACAAATCAGTGACCAATATAGCCACCTTTCTTTGAAAGGACACTCAAAAGCCTGCCATCCATGGATTCTGTCAGTGTTTTGATCTGTTCACCATCAACATTGCGAGCAGCAGCAACCACTGCCTCCCAGACACTGTTCAGAGAGGTGTACTTTTTTCCCTCCTTGTAAATCTAACATTTGATGATGGACCACAGGTTCTCAATGGGGTTCAGATCAGGTGAACAAGGAGGCCATGTCATTAGATTTTCTTCTTTTATACCCTTTCTTGCCAGCCACGCTGTGGAGTACTTGGACGCGTGTGATGGAGCATTGTCCTGCATGAAAATCATGTTTTTCTTGAAGGATGCACACTTCTTCCTGTACCACTGCTTGAAGAAGGTGTCTTCCAGAAACTGGCAGTAGGACTGGGAGTTGAGCTTGACTCCATCCTCAACCCGAAATGGCCCCACAAGCTCATCTTTGATGATACCAGCCCAAACCAGTACTCCACCTCCACCTTGCTGGCGTCTGAGTCGGACTGGAGCTCTCTGCCCTTTACCAATCCAGCCACGGGCCCATCCATCTGGCCCATCAAGACTCACTCTCATTTCATCAGTCCATAAAACCTTAGAAAAATCAGTCTTGAGATATTTCTTGGCCCAGTCTTGACGTTTCAGCTTGTGTGTCTTGTTCAGTGGTGGTCGTCTTTCAGCCTTTCTTACCTTGGCCATGTCTCTGATTATTGCACACCTTGTGCTTTTGGGCACTCCAGTGATGTTGCAGCTCTGAAATATGGCCAAACTGGTGGCAAGTGGCATCTTGGCAGCTACACGCTTGACTTTTCTCAGTTCATGGGCAGTTATTTTGCGCCTTGGTTTTTCCACACGCTTCTTGCGACCCTGTTGACTATTTTTAATGAAACGCTTGATTGTTCGATGATCACGCTTCAGAAGCTTTGCAATTTTAAGAGTGCTGCATCCCTCTGCAAGATATCTCACTATTTTTGACTTTTCTGAGCCTGTCAAGTCCTTCTTTTGACCCATTTTGCCAAAGGAAAGGAAGTTGCCTAATAATTATGCACACCTGATATAGGGTGTTGATGTCATTAGACCACACCCCTTCTCATTACAGAGATGCACATCACCTAATATGCTTAATTGGTAGTAGGCTTTCGAGCCTATACAGCTTGGAGTAAGACAACATGCATAAAGAGGATGATGTGGTCAAAATACTAATTTGCCTAATAATTCTGCACTCCCTGTATTTATGAGACACTTTCGGCTAGATTTAGAGTTTTGTCGGTAACGACCCGCGTAGCTAACGCTGGCTTTTTTCTGGCCGCACCTTTAAAATAACTCTGGTATTGAGAGTCCACAGAATGGCTGCGTTAGGCTCCAAAAAAGGAGCGTAGAGCATATTTAACGCAACTTCAACTCTCGATACCAGAGTTGCTTACGGACGCGGCCAGCCTCAAAAACGTGCTCGTGCACGATTCCCCCATAGGAAACAATGGGGCTGTTTGAGCTGAAAAAATCCCTAACACCTGAAAAAAAGCTGCGTTCAGCTCCTAACGCAGCCCCATTGTTTGCTATGGGGAAACACTTCCTACGTCTGCACCTAACACTCTAACATGTACCCCGAGTCTAAACACCCCTAACCTTACACTTTTTAACCCCTAATCTGCTGCCCCCGCTATCGCTGACCCCTGCATATTATTATTAACCCCTAATCTGCCGCTCCGTAAACCGCCGCTACTTACATTATCCCTATGTACCCCTAATCTGCTGCCCCTAACACCGCCGACCCCTATATTATATTTATTAACCCCTAATCTGCCCCCCACAACGTCGCCTCCACCTGCCTACACTTATTAACCCCTAATCTGCCGAGCGGACCGCACCGCTATTATAATAAAGTTATTAACCCCTAATCCGCCTCACTAACCCTATAATAAATAGTATTAACCCCTAATCTGCCCTCCCTAACATCGCCGACACCTAACTTCAAACATTAACCCCTAATCTGCTGACTGGAGCTCACCGCTATTCTAATAAATGTATTAACCCCTAAAGCTAAGTCTAACCCTAACACTAACACCCCCCTAAATTAAATATAATTTAAATCTAACAAAATTAATTAATTCTTATTAAATAAATTATTCCTATTTAAAGCTAAATACTTACCTGTAAAATAAATCCTAATATAGCTACAATATAAATTATAATTATATTATAGCTATTTTAGGATTAATATTTATTTTACAGGTAACTTTGTATTTATTTTAACCAGGTACAATAGCTATTAAATAGTTAAGAACTATTTAATAGCTAAAATAGTTAAAATAATTACAAAATTACCTGTAAAATAAATTCTAACCTAAGTTACAATTAAACCTAACACTACACTATCAATAAATTAATTAAATAAAATACCTATAATTACCTACAATTAAACCTAACACTACACTATCAATAAATTAATTAAATACAATACCTACAAATAACTACAATGAAATAAACTAACTAAAGTACAAAAAATAAAAAAGAACTAAGTTACAAAAAATAAAAAATATTTACAAACATAAGAAAAATATTACAGCAATGTTAAACTAATTACACCTACTCTAAGCCCCCTAATAAAATAAAAAAGCCCCCCAAAATAAAAAATGCCCTACCCTATTCTAAATTACAAAAGTTCAAAGCTCTTTTACCTTACCAGCCCTGAACAGGGCCCTTTGCGGGGCATGCCCCAAAGAATTCAGCTCTTTTGCCTGTAAAAAAAAACATACACTACCCCCCCCCCAACATTACAACCCACCACCCACATACCCCTAATCTAACCCAAACCCCCCTTAAATAAACCTAACACTAAGCCCCTGAAGATCTTCCTACCTTATCTTCACCTCACCGGGTATCACCGATCGGTCCTGGCTCCAAAATCTTCATCTAAGCCCAAGCGGGGGCTAGACATCCATCATCCGACGGCTGAAGAAGTCCAGAAGAGGCTCCAAAGTCTTCATCCTATCCAGGAAGAAGAGTAGATCCGGACCAGCAACCATCATCTTCCAAGCGGCATCTTCTATCTTCATCCGATGAGGACCGGCTCCATCTTGAAGACCTCCACCGCGGACCCATCTTCATCCTCCGACGTCCAACTGAAGAATGACGGTTCCTTTAAGGGACGTCATCCAAGATGGCGTCCCTTGAATTCCGATTGGCTGATAGGATTCTATCAGCCAATCGGAATTAAGGTAGGAAAATTCTGATTGGCTGATGGAATCAGCCAATCAGAATCAAGTTCAATCCGATTGGCTGATCCAATCAGCCAATCAGATTGAGCTCGCATTCTATTGGCTGTTCCGATCAGCCAATAGAATGCGAGCTCAATCTGATTGGCTGATCCGAGCAGAATTTTCCTACCTTAATTCCGATTGGCTGATAGAATCCTATCAGCCAATCGGAATTCGAGGGACGCCATCTTGGATGACGTCCCTTAAAGGAACCGTCATTCTTCAGTTGGACGTCGGAGGATGAAGATGGGTCCGCGGTGGAGGTCTTCAAGATGGAGCCGGTCCTCATCGGATGAAAATAGAAGATGCCGCTTGGAAGATGATGGTTGCCGGTCCGGATCTACTCTTCTTCCCGGATAGGATGAAGACTTTGGAGCCTCTTCTGGACTTCTTCAGCCATCGGATGATGGATGTCTAGCCCCCGCTTGGGCTTAGATGAAGATTTTGGAGCCAGGACCGATCAGTGATACCCGGTGAGGTGAAGATAAGGTAGGAAGATCTTCAGGGGCTTAGTGTTAGGTTTATTTAAGGGGGGTTTGGGTTAGATTAGGGGTATGTGGGTGGTGGGTTGTAATGTTGGGGGGGGTAGTGTATGTTTTTTTTACAGGCAAAAGAGCTGAATTCTTTGGGGCATGCCCCGCAAAGGGCCCTGTTCAGGGCTGGTAAGGTAAAAGAGCTTTGAACTTTTGTAATTTAGAATAGGGTAGGGCATTTTTTATTTTGGGGGCTTTGTTATTTTATTAGGGGGCTTAGAGTAGGTGTAATTAGTTTAACATTGTTGTAATATTTTTCTTATGTTTGTAAATATTTTTTATTTTTTGTAACAGTTCTTTTTTATTTTTTGTACTTTAGTTAGTTTATTTCATTGTAGTTATTTGTAGGTATTGTATTTAATTAATTTATTGATAGTGTAGTGTTAGGTTTAATTGTAACTTAGGTTAGGATTTATTTTACAGGTAATTTTGTAATTATTTTAACTATTTTAGCTATTAAATAGTTCTTAACTATTTAATAGCTATTGTACCTGGTTAAAATAAATACAAAGTTACCTGTAAAATAAATATTAATCCTAAAATAGCTATAATATAATTATAATTTATATTGTAGCTATATTAGGATTTATTTTACAGGTAAGTATTTAGCTTTAAATAGGAATAATTTATTTAATAAGAGTTCATTAATTTCGTTAGATTTAAATTATATTTAATTTAGGGGGGTGTTAGTGTTAGGGTTAGACTTAGCTTTAGGGGTTAATACATTTATTAGAATAGCGGTGAGCTCCAGTCGGCAGATTAGGGGTTAATGTTTGAAGTTAGGTGTCGGCGATGTTAGGGAGGGCAGATTAGGGGTTAATACTATTTATTATAGGGTTAGTGAGGCGGATTAGGGGTTAATAACTTTATTATAGTAGCGGTGCGGTCCGCTCGGCAGATTAGGGGTTAATAAGTGTAGGCAGGTGGAGGGGACGTTGAGGGGGGCAGATTAGGGGTTAATTAATATAATATAGGGGTCGGCGGTGTTAGGGGCAGCAGATTAGGGGTACATAGCTATAATGTAGGTGGCGGCGGCGTGCGGACGGCAGATTAGGGGTTAATTATTGTAGGTAGCTGGCGACGACGTTGTGGGGGGCAGGTTAGGGGTTAATAAATATAATATAGGGGTCGGCGGTGTTAGGGGCAGCAGATTAGGGGTACATAAGTATAACGTAGGTGGCGGTCGGCAGATTAGGGGTTAAAAAAATTTAAGCGAGTGGCGGCGATGTGGGGGGACCTCGGTTTAGGTAGGGGTACATAGGTAGTTTATGGGTGTTAGTGTACTTTAGAGCACAGTAGTTAAGAGCTTTATGAACCGGCGTTAGCCCAGAAAGCTCTTAACTACTGACTTTTTTCTGCGGCTGGAGTTTTGTCGTTAGATTTGTAACGCTCACTTCAGACACGACTCTAAATACCGGAGTTAGAAAGATCCCATTGAAAAGATAGGATACGCAATTGACGTAAGGGGATCTGCGGTATGGAAAAGTCGCGGCTGAAAAGTGAGCGTTAGACCCTTTTTTGACTGACTCCAAATACCGGCGGTAGCCTAAAACCAGCGTTAGGAGCCTCTAACGCTGGTTTTCACGGCTACCGCCAAACTCCAAATCTAGGCCTTTATTTGTTGTTAAAATACAAGACTGACTTATCAGAGAGATAAAAAAACATTCCCACAAATGCATCATACACATCATTAGTATGTAGGTCACATTGTGATCCCCTGGAAAAGCTCCTACACTACAACTGCAGTCACCCAGCTCCCTGGTCCATTCATGCTTATGTAAGTCACTGATCATGTCCCACAAGGTGAAAAACAATCAGGTTGGACAATGCACATTTGCTTGCGCTGGTATTACTGAGTGGAGCACAAATATCGCGCTTGCGTAAGTGATATTTTACGCTCCACTTTTAATCTGGCCCTTTAAAAAGAAATAAATAAATACTGCATTGCCTCTGGAGTTACACACTTGTGCTTTGATCTACATGGAACTTTTTTCCCCTTTCCTGCAACTAAAAAATTTATTTGTCTCCCCTAAATTCTTCTTCTTGCATTAACAAAGCTCAGTCTACAATCTGGGTGTCAGAACGTTTCCACGCTGATGAAAATGTTTACAAATTTTAGTGTCAGTAGAGCAAATAGCCCTAATGAGGTGCGCTTGTGTGAAGTGTGAATGAGTCCTCAGGTGGTGCAGCAGCACTCCCAATGCAAATAGACGTGATGCAATCTTCTGTAGAATACAAAAGAGAGGCACCACAATAGAGCAATGTCGTCTAAAACAAACAGGCAGCAGAAGAAAGAGCCCCCCACCCCTTTCAGTAGTTCTACTCACAGGAGCGTCGGCACAGCCAGAGTGCCAGACACAGCAGATTGGGACTATAATGAGTTGCCCGACAGACACGCTAGATCATCAAATGCGTCACCGATGTCGTCAGGGAAGATCAGCCGGCCCAAGTGATCACCAATCAGCCAAATCCTACACTGACAGAGATCCGCCAAGGAAACCAGCAACCGCTGCACAGGTTGACGCATTTGACGCTTTAGCGTGTCTGTCGGGCGACTCATTATTGTCCCGATCTGCTGTGTCTAGCACTCTGGCTGTGTCGCCGCTCCTGTGAGTAGCACTACTGAAATGGTTGGGGTGCTCTTTCTTCTGTTGCCTGTTTGTTTCAGATGATATTGCTCTATTGTGGCGCCTCTCTTCTTCTGTCTTCTACAGGAGATTTCCTAAAATTTTTTAGTGTGAATCATTGAGTATGTCAGTCAAGGTGTATGTATGAAAACGTTTGCCTACACACTTTCTGTGTCAGTGTAAAAGTGTAGTATTAGCGTTCAATACACGGACACTGAAAGAACGGTCTTTTGTAACATCATGAGGTGTATTATACAGGGATATCTTTATATAGGACTAACATATCCATATTATGACAAATATTCAAAGAAGTTTCTTTCATGTAATTGGCAAGAGTCCATGAGCTAGTGACGTATGGAGTATACAATCCTTCCAGGAGGGGCAAAGTTTCCCAAACCCCAAAATGCCTATAAATACACCCCCTCACCACACCCACAATTCAGTTTTACAAACTTTGCCTCCTATGGAGGTGGTGAAGTAAGTTTGTGCTAGATTTCTACATTGATATGTGCTTCTCAGCATTTTGAAGCCCAATTCCTCTCAGAGTACAGTGAATGTCAGAGGGATGTGAAGGGAGTATTGAATGCAATGGTTTTCCTCGCAGGATATCTATTTCATAGGTTCTCTGTTATCGGTCGTAGAGATTCATCTCCTACCTCCCTTATTCAGATCGACGATATACTCTCTTATTCCATTACCTCTACTGATAACTGTTTCAGTACTGGTTTGGCTATCTGCTATATGTGGATGGGTGTCTTTCGGTAAGTATGTTTTTATTACTTAAGACACTCTCAGATATGGTTTGGCACTTTATGTATTAATATAAAGTTCTAAATATATGTATTGTACTTATATTTGCCATGAGTCAGGTTTATGTATATTTCCTTTTGCAGACTATTCAGTTTCATATTTGGGAAAAAACATATTTAGGAAAATATTTCTCTTACCTGGGGTTTAGTCTTTTTTTCAAAATGACTACTTTTTCACTATATTTTCGCAGGCAAAACTAGGCTCGCGAGGCGCAAAATGCTGATATTTATTGCGTCATTCTTGGTGCGAGAATTTTTTGGGTGCAAAGGTACGTCCGGTGACGCAAGTTCGTCATTTCCGGCGTCAACTTAGAGTTCCTTGTACAAGGTGCATCTGCAATGACGCGAGTGTGTCAATTTCCGGATGTTGTTAGCACCAAAAAAAAATTTCAGTTTGCGTTGTGCGTCATACTTGGCGCCAAATAATTTCATTATTTAAAACCCCATTACTATATGCCTCTTGCCTTTTTCTATGTCAGAGGGCTATGCTTTTTGCATTTTTTCCCCATTCCTGAAACTGCCATATAAGAAAATTGATAATTTTGCTTTATATGTTGTTTTTTTCTCTTACATTTGCAAGATGTCTCAATCTGATCCTGTCTCAGAAACCACTGTTGGAACCCTGCTGCCTGATAACAGTTCTACCAAAGCTAAGTGTATCTGTTGTAAATTTGTGGAGATTATATCTCCAGCTGTGGTATGTAATAGTTGTCATGATAAGCTTTTACATGCAGAGAATGTATCCATCAGTAATAGTACAATGCCTGTTGTTCCTTCAACATCTAATGTACATGATATCCCTGTGAATATAAAATATTTTTTTACTGATGCGATTCAGAAGGCTTTGCCTGCTATCCCGCATTCTAATAAACGTGAAAGGTCTTTAAAAACTTCTCATAAAGTTGGTGAATTTTCAAATTACCAACAACATACTGAATTATCCTCCTCTGATGAGGATCTATCTGACTCAGAAGATCCTACCTCAGATATTGACACTGACAAATCTACTTATTTATTTAAAATGGAGTATATTCATTTCTTGTTAAAAGAGATGTTGATTACATTGGATATTGAGGAAACTAGTCCTCTTGAAGTTAAAACTAGTAAACATTTAAACTCTGTTTATAAACCTCCTGGTGTTACTACAGAGGTTTTTTCCAGTTCCTGATGCTATTTCTGATATGATTTCTAAGGAATGGAATAGGCCTGGTACTTCTATTATGCCTTCTTTAAGGTTTAAAAAATTGTATCCTTTGCCAGCAGTTAGTTTGGAGTTTTGGGAAAAGATCCCCAGAGTTGATGGGGTTATTTCTACTCTTGCAAAACTTACTACTATTCCTATGGAAGATAGTACTTCCTTTAAGGACCCCTTAGATAGGAAACTTGAATCTTATCTAAGGAACGCTTATTTATATTCTGGCTATCTTCTCAGGCCTGCTATTTCTATGGCTGATGTTGCAGCTGCATCAACCTTTTGGTTGGAAAGTTTAGCGCAACAAGTAACAGATCCTGATTTGTCTAGCATTGTTCACTTGCTTCAACATGCTAATCATTTTATCTGTGATGCCATTTTTTATATCATCAAAATTGATGTTAAATATATGTCTTTAGCTATTATAGCTAGAAGAGCTTTGTGGTTTAAATATTAGAATGCTGACATGGTATCTAAATCTAGATTACTATCTCTTTCTTTCCAAGGTAATAATTTATTTGGTTCTCAGTTGGAGTCAATTATTTCAACTGTCACTGGGGGAAGGGAGATTTTTTACCTCAGGATAAAAGACCTAAGGGTAAATCTAAAACTTCTAACCGTTTTTGTTTCTTTCGACAAAATAAGGAACAGAAACCCAATCCTTCCCCCAAATCTGGTTCCAATTGGAAACCTTCTTCAAGTTGGAATAAATCAAAGAAACCAAAGCCAGCCCCCAAGTCTGCATGAAGGTGTGGCCCTCATTCCAGCTCAGCTGGTAGGGGGCAGATTAAGATTCTTCCAAAGCATTTGGGCAGATTCTGTCCAAAATCAATGGATTCAGAGTTGTCTCTCAAGGGTACCGAATAGGATTCAGAGTAAGACCCCCTGTGAGAAGATTTTTTTCTCTCATGCATCCCTGCAAATGCAGTAAATGCTCAGGCTTTTCTGAAGTGTGCTTATGACCTGGAGCTTTCATGGGTTATCATACCAGTTCCGTTTCAGGAACAGGGTCTGGGGTTTTATTCAAAACTATTCATTGTCCCAAAGAAAGAAAATTCTTTCAGGCCAGTTCTGGATCTGAAAATTTTAAATCGTTTTGTAAGAGTACCAACTTTCAAAATGGTAACTATAAGGACTATTCTGCCTTATGTTCATCAAGGTCATTATATGTCCACGATAGACTTACAGGATGCATATCTTCATATTCAGATTCATCCAGACCACTATCAGTTTCTGAGATTCTCTTTTCTAGACAAGCATTACCAATTTGTCACTCTTCCATTTGGCCTAGTGACAGCTCCAAGAATTTTTTCAAAGGTTCTCGGTGCCCTACTCTCTGTAATCAGAGAACGGGGTATTGCGGTGTTTCCTTATTTGGACAATATCTTGGTACTAGCTCAGTCTTTACATTCTGCAGAAACTCACATGAATCAACTAGTGTTGTTACTTCAAAGACATGGTTGGAGGATCAATTTACCAAAAAGTTCTTTGATTCCTCAGACAAGGGTCACCTTTTTAGGTTTCCAGATAGATTCAGTGTCCATGACTCTGTCTCTAACAGACAAGAGACGACTAAAATTGGGTTCAGTTTGTCGGAACCTTCAGTCTCAATCATTCCCTTCAGTAGCTATGTGGATGGAAGTTTTATGTCTCATGACTGCAGCATCGGACGCAATCCCCTTTGCTTGTTTTCATATGAGACCTCTCCAGCTTTGTATGCTGAACCAATGGTGCAGGGATTATACAAAAATATCACAATAATAACACAATTAATATCCTTAAATCCCAATGTTCGACTCTCTCTGACTTGGTGGTTAGATCACCATCGTATAGTTCAAGGAGCCTCTTTTGTTCGTCCAACCTGGATTGTGATCACAACAGATGCAAGTCTTTCAGGTTGGGGAGCTGTCTGGGGATCTCTGACAGCACAAGGGGTTTAGAAATCTCAAGAGGCGAGGTTACCAATCAATATTTTAGAACTCCTTGCTATTTTCAGGGCTCTTCAGCTGTGGCCTCTGTTGAAGAGAGAACCGTTCATTTGTTTTCAGACAGACAATATCACAATAGAACAGCAAGAAAACCCAGCAAGCCTCAAGGCGTAAAGATTCATAAAAGTTCTTTATTGGAGAAAATGTAAAACAGCATCAAAGCTTGTAGCCCTAGCAATCTAGGATAGAATAACAGGTCCTACGCGTTTCGGCAGTCCTCTGCCTTATTCATGGACTTACAAATTGAAGTTTCTAAGCTCCTTAAATACACCTTAGCCCCCAGGTGTAAGCAACCCCATAGATTGCATATTTAAAGGGACATGGCCAATTATGAGAAACAAAGTCGACAATCAGACATGGATATTTACAGTTATGCATGGTCAAGAGATTAAATGAATGAAAAAATAAAAAATAAATAATAATAAACAAAATTTAATCTCAAAGTTAACAGAACTCATTTCTAATAAAGTACTAATCTACATGTCAGTTAATGCATTTAGATAATATCACATTAAAATTAAATTTAAGGTACTGAAAGCTGATACAAAAGCTTGATAAGAAGCAAATGTAAACATCAACCTTAATACTAATATTATAGTGTGGAAATGAGCAAACGGTTAACCCAGACAACATAACTAGCACTTATACATTAGGATATAGTATATAAAAGACCATACATATTTTTATACAAGTCTAAACCCTTAGATATGTGCTAATATGAATAACTTCCTAAAGATATCCTGGGATTTCCTTGTCTATTAAAATGCTTAACTTCGTGTATAGTTTGAACAGTTATAATCACTCATTATTGTTAATTCCATGAAACATCATAGGCAAATTATGTTTTTTATCTAGGGAATATACACCAAGGATCAAGTCTAATCTAATAAACTGTTCATAAACCACAAATATGACCTCATATACATACTGTTAAATCTTATCTATAATTCAACCTTGCTACAGCACAGGACCTCTTGCTTCTAAAAAGGAGCTAACATATAAACCCTAGAGGCCTAACATAAGTTATTAGCCAAAGGATATGGGAGGACACTGGCCTGGATAGTAGGCGGATATAATATTAAATGACTACGATCATCTTTTAAGTAATCAGAATAGATGATGATGGTGACCCAACAACAAATAAAAATATATATAGGTGAACACCCTGTATGGTTACCATTATCTTATGTCTAATGTAAAGTCATTATAGAAAAGCAGATATGAGAATCAAAATTGATATTAGAGGTATGATAATGGGCAAACAGTAAACCCTTTAATGTAGCCAGCACTGATTAGTGAGAATATGTAGTATGTTAAAAAAAACATGTATTTATGCACATAACTGAACACTTAAATGGGTATAGGTAGATGTAACTTGAGAAATACATCCTAGGAATACTAATCATTTGGGCTTAGTCTACTCAGAGACAACCTGGACAGATTAACTTAGTTAATGTCTAACACCCTATGGCCTGGCATTAATTATTGGCCGAGGGGGATAAAAGAGGACACTCTCCTCAATGCAATATGGTAAGATAATAAACAGATATGGAATGGCCTGCCAACCATATTGACAAGGCAGATATTCAAATAGAATAGGAGCTCTTACAGATGTATTAATAGGATGCCAAAAAGGCACCCTAAATTACAGTAAAAAACATCTAAAGAGTCAAGTTAATGATGGTGGCACCAACAATTGATGATGTCACCATCTATATTGAAGCCCCTTGGTCTTCTAGTCTGCAACTTGAAAATCCAGAAGGCTTCTTTATATAGCAGTTTAGCTGTTCGATCTACTCCACGATTGGAGGGTCTGATATGATCAATCACCTGCCATTTGAAAGTAGCAACCGCTTTATCGTGTATATGTATGAAGTGCCTAACCAAATCCGAGCACTCAGTGCCATTTTCAATGTTTTTAAGGTGCTCTCTGATCCTACTCCTACCCTCACGGGTACTACACCCAACATACTGTTTTTTGCACTGAGTGCAATCCACCAAGTAGATCACAAACGTTGATTGACAATTGGTATAAGATTCAAGATCAAAAACCTTCTGAGTGGCATATGACTGAAAGTTACGTGAAATTTGGGTAAAACCACATGATATACAGTTGCTAAAATGGCATTTATGATGCCCTTTGACTTCCAACCAGCTGTTTCTCATGGTGGGAGACTGGCGTAACAAACTTGGAGACAATGTATTACCAAGAGTACAGCCTCTCCTTGGTACAAAGTTACAGCCTTGTGATACAAAATCTTTAAGGCTGTCTTCTGCTGTAAGGATTGAAAGATGCTTCTTCACAATATCACAGATATCGTCAAATTGGGCACTATATGTAGTAATGAATGTAGGTCTAGAGGAATTGAAACTATTTCCCCTCTGTGTCCTCATGTTTGTTTAGGCTAAAAGCTGTTTTCTGTCCATGCGACCAACCTCTGCACGATTGAGCACTTTCTTTTTATAACCTCTCTCTAACAGATTATTCATCAGTAGCGAACTTTCTTTCTCAAAGTCTTGTTCATCCATGCAATTCCTTTTCACACAGATGAACTGGCCTTTGGCAACTCCAAACCCCGTATATTTGGGGTGGTTGCTCCGGCCATGAAGTACAGCATTGGTAGCAATCGGCTTACCATACAAAGTTGTTTTAACACTGCAAGTGTCAGTGTCCCCTATCAAGAGGAGATCCAAATAAGGTATCAAAAGTCGATCACATTCATAAGTAAACTGAAGATTGATGTTGTTATTGTTCAGATAGTGGACAAAATCACTAATCCTCTGACGACCCCCCTTCTAAATGAACAGGAGGTTGTACATCTTTATCTTTTGTACATCAATATATCAGATTGAAATGGGTTTCTCTCTCCAAAGACGTGGCACACCTCCCACCAACCCATAAACAGGTTGGAGTAGGCTGGGGCAAACTTTGCCCCCATGGCTGTGCCACACCTCTGGAGATAGAAAACTCCATCAAATTGGGAGAAATTGTGAGAGAGGAGAAAATCAAGTGTTTGTAACAAAAACTTTTTAAGAGCCTCATCATAGTTACTAAACTTATCCAACATGTTTGAAATGGCCTCTAGGCCACAAGAATGCGGGATGGCAAAATACAAGCTAACCACATCAACCGTTAACCATTCTGTTTGCTCATTCCACACTATTTGTTCCACGCAGTTTAGGAGGTGCTTGGTATCCCTCAAATAAGAGGGAAGTTTATAAACTATAGGTTGAAGTAGAGACTCAACCCAGGTAGACATGTTCTCGAATAGGGAAACGATACCTGCCACAATAGGTCTTCCCTTCACCTCCTCAAGGGACTTGTGTACCTTGGGGAGGTGATGGAAGATTGGTGTAATGGGACTCGTCACATAAAGAAAATCCACCGTATCCTGATCAAGGATCCCCAGATCGAGACCATCATCAATAATTGATACCAAGCGTCTCCCAAACTCAACAGTAGGATTATATGCCAAGACCTGATAAACCTCAGTGTCACTGAGTTGTCTCATAACTTCTTGTATGTAAGCTGTCTTATCCTGCACCACTACACAGCCCCCCTTATCAGCTTGCTTGATTATAATGTTATCCCTTTTCTTTAAAGTTTCTAGGGCTAATGACTGTGCTGCAGTAAGGTTAGGACGAGGGTAGCGACTCTCAGTAGAGAGCTTAATAAGTTCCTCCTCAATTCTACGATGGAATGCTTCCAGAAAGGGTCCTCTCTCTCTAGTCGGATAGAAAATGGACTTAGGTCTGAAACCTCCATGAGTGATTTTAAGAAAATACTCATCTATAGAAGTTTCCAAGGCAAGATCATGAAAATTAAGATAATCACAAGCCTCACACCCTAGAATCATCTGCTGTGACAATATCACAACTGTGGCATATGTCAATCATCAGGGTGGGACTTGCAGTCCCCAAGCTATGAAAGAAGTATCTTGGATACTTTATTGGGCAGAATCCAGCTCCTGTCTAATTTCTGTGGTTCATATCCCAAGTGTAGACAATTGGGAAGTGGATTATCTCATCCGTCAGACTTTACATCCTGGGGATTGGTCGCTCCATCCAGATGTGTTTTCTCAAATTGTTCAGATATGGGGTCTTCCAGAAATAGATCTGATGGCTTCCCATCTAAACAAGAAACTCCCAGATACCTGTCCAGGTCCAGGGATGCTCAGGCGGAGGCAGTGGATGCGTTAGCAGTTCCTTGGTGTTACCAACCTGCTTATATCTTCCCGCCTCTAGTTCTTCTTTCAAGAGTGATCTCCAAGATTATCATGGAACAATCGTTTGTGTTGCTGGTAGCTCCAAATGGCCTCAAAGGTTTTGGCATGCAGATCTTGTTCGGATGTCCAGTTGCCAACATTGGCCACTTCCTTTAAGACCAGACCTTCTGTCTCAAGGTCACTTTTTCCATTAGGATCTCAAATCCTTAAATTTGAAGGTATGGAAATTGAACGCCTAGTGCTTAGTCATAGAGGTTTCTCTGATTCAGTGATTAATACTATGTTACAGGCTCGTAAATCTGTTTCTAGGAAGATTTATTATCGAGTTTGGAAGACATATTTTATGGTGTTCTTCTCATAAATTTTCCTGGCATTCTTTTAGAATTCCTAGAATTTTACAGTTTCTTCAGGATGGTTTGGATAAAGGTTTGTCTGCAAGTTCCTTGATGGGACAAATCTCTACTCTTTCTGTTTTATTTCACAGAAAGTTTGCTAAGCTTCCTGATATTCACTGTTTTGTGCAGGCTTTGGTCTGTATCAAGTCTGTCATTAAATCAATCTCTCCTCCTTGGAGTCTTAATTTGGTTTTGAAGGCTTTACAGGCTCCTCCATTTGAGCCTATGCATTCTTTGGATATTAAACTACTTTCTTGGAAAGTGTTGTTCCTTTTGGCCATGTCTTCTGCTAGAAGAGTTTCTGAATTATCTGCTCTTTCTTGTGAATCTTTTTTGATTTCCCATCAGGATAAGGCAGTTTTGCAGACTTCATTTAAATTTCTAGCTAAGGTTGTAAATTCTAACAACATTAATAGAGAAATTGTTGTTCTTTCTTTGTGTCCTAATCCTAAGAATTCTTTGGAAAGATCCTTACATTCTTTGGATGTTGTCAGAGCTTTGAAATATTATGTTGAAGCTACTAAAGATTTCAGAAAGACTTCTTGTCTATTTGGTATCTTTTCTGGTCCTAGGGAAGGTCAGAAAGTTTCTGCCATTTCCTTGGCATCCTGGTTAAAGCTTTCGATTCATCAGGCTTATTTGGAGTCGGGTCAGGCCCCACCTCAGAGTATTACAGCTCATTCTACTAGATCAGTCTCCACTTCATGGGCTTTTAAAAATGAAGCTTCAGTTGATCAGATTTGCAAAGCAGCAACTTGGTCTTCTTCGCATACATTTACTAAATTCTACCGTTTGATGCATTGGCTTCTTCGGAAGCAGTTTTTGGTAGAAAAGTTATTCAGGCAGCTGTTTCAGTTTAATTCCTCTGCTTATGTTTAAGTTTTTTCTTTTCATTTATGAGAATAAACTTATATTTTGGGTTGTGGATTAATTTTTTCAGCGAAAAATGGCTGTTATTATTTTTATCTCTATTGTCTATTTGGTATCTTTTCTGGTCCTAGGGAAGGTCAGAAAGTTTCTGCCATTTCCTTGGCATCCTGGTTAAAGCTTTCGATTCATCAGGCTTATTTGGAGTCGGGTCAGGCCCCACCTCAGAGAATTACAGCTCATTCTACTAGATCAGTCTCCACTTCATGGGCTTTTAAAAATGAAGCTTCAGTTGATCAGATTTGCAAAGCAGCAACTTGGTCTTCTTCGCATACATTTACTAAATTCTACCGTTTGATGCATTGGCTTCTTCGGAAGCAGTTTTTGGTAGAAAACTTATTCAGGCAGCTGTTTCAGTTTAATTCCTCTGCTTATGTTTAAGTTTTTTCTTTTCATTTATGAGAATAAACTTATATTTTGGGTTGTGGATTAATTTTTTCAGCGAAAAATGGCTGTTATTATTTTTATCTCTCCCTCTATAGTGACTCTTCTGTGGAGTTCCACATCTTGGGTATTTCTATCCCATACATCACTAGCTCATGGACTCTTGCCAATTACATGAAAGAAAACATAATTTATGTAAGAACTTACCTGATAAATTCATGTTCATGAGACCCGCCCTTTTTATGGTGGTTATGATTTTTTGTATAAAGCACAATTATTTCCAAATTCCTTTTTTGATGCTTTTTACTCCTTTCTTTATCACCCCACTACTTGGCTATACGTTAAACTGAATTGTGGGTGTGGTGAGGGGTGTATTTATAGGCATTTTGAGGTTTTGGAAACTTTGCCCCTCCTGGTAGGATTGTATATCCCATACGTCACTAGCTCATGGACTCTTGCCAATATGAAAGAAATGAATTTATCAGGTAAGTTCTTACATAAATTATGTTTTCTCAGGTCTGAAGGAATATTTAATAATTCACTAAATAGACCTGAGGAAGAGGGGATCTCTTACAGTCAAATAAAAAAAAAACATATCACAGTACAAATAATTACGAATTGGAAATGCTGGACTAGATTAGCTACTTCTAGCTAGAATCTTAAAAAAATATACTGCTGTTAATAACACATAGGGTACTGACCTGTATATTTCTGTCTATGCACCAGTTAGTTTCAAAATCATCATCATCTTCACCAAATGGATTAATAAGTTGCTCAGCAACCTGAAACAAATTCATGAATTAGGTTATCCTGTCTAATTTTGTAGTTATGTAAACCAAGTCTATAGAGAAATACAGAAAATAAACATCACATTTCATATATTACCAACAGTCTCACTATCACAATTACATTACAAAGGGCTAGATTACAAGAATGAGAGCGCGATATTGCAATATAATGATCGTCTTAACTTGTGCTCATATTACAAGTTGAAAGTAAATGCAATTGCACGAACCCAATTGCATTTATGCTCAAATCTTTTGCGAGACTTAAAAGAATGAGTAAAGGGTTTGGGTTTAAAAAAATGTTGCACTAAACACAACAGAAATACATTAAAATAAAGTATTACATTAAAAAAATTACCAATACTTTTTAACTCCTATACTACTTATTCCTTAAACTGCCACAACCCCCATCACAAAATATTCACTATTCTTTAAACCCCTAAACTGACACAAGCCCATCACAATAAACCCCCTACTCTATTATCCCCTAAACCACCACAACCCCCATCGCAATAAAGCCCCCACTGTATTAAACCCTAAACCACCACAACCCCCATCGCAATAATAGTGTTTTTTTAGGTGGTCTTAAGTTAGTGGTTTTGAGGGGTTGTTAGGGGTTAATAAAGTAGGGGGGTTTATTGTGATGGGGTTGTGACAGATTAGTAGTTAATAAAGTAGGTGGTTTATTGCGATGGGGTTTTTGGTGGTATAGGTGTTAATAGAGTAGGGGTTTTATGGTAATTGGGATTGCTTCAGTTTAGGGGTTATGTAGTGTAGCGGGAGTTTGCGATGGGGTGTTGTGGCGGGTTCAGGATAACGTAGTGTAGCGGGGGTTTTTCGATGGAGGTTGTGGCAGTTTAGCACGCAAGTGTAGGGTTTTTTTCTTTGACTTCACAGTTCCATGGTAGTCTATGGGGAGGATGTGTTATCACAATCACGATATCGGAAGTCTAACTTTTTGCGCGCATCGTGTTTCAATTTGTAATACCCAGTGCACACAAAAAGTTAACTTCTATGAAAGTTAACACTTGAACAGGAGTGATAATAACCGATCCACTTGTAATCTAGCCCAAAATGTTTTAAGTGATTAAGGAACATACCAGATGGGTAGATGGTGATACAAGTTAGTAGAGAGAAGAATACTTCTGGTGAGGACAGATGAATCTATGCATCATCTTTAAGATTTATCAGTGTATCAGATTTTCATGGGATAACCTGGTTATGATTTAGGAGAAAGGAAACTAAGTTGTATGGATCATATATAGTTGTAGAAAGAAAAACCTGCAGGAAATTTAGGCACAAAATGTATAGCAAAAAAGAGAGAGAGTGGATTTGAACCTTGCAAAATGATGTGTAGAATATAGAGTTGCAAGAAATGTTTCTTCTAACATTTGGCATGGTTTGTGTCTGCTCAACATTTGAAGTATGTTTGACATCTCTTGTGTGGCTATTGGTGGGGTTTTAAAATTTAAGGACATTTCAATCTATTAAAATAAAGATGGAAGATCCAATGATCATGTGATTTACCAGTGGGATCTCAGTGCATTAATTTAACCCATACCCATACTAAATGAATTTGTCAGGGGTATTCCAGCTTATCAGATAGCACATTTATAGCAGATTTTTGCATGACTATTGGACTTTTCTAATTTGACAGTCTTGACCTCATCAGTGAGGCATGCAGAAATAGTTCTCCTACAGCCCTAGACCACAACGGAAAAATAGGATATGGTGTCTATCGCAAATTGGTTAAAACATTTTTTTTTTCCTCCGGCCAAACAATAACATTTTTATTCACGTTCAGGTAAGGTTGCAAATCCTCCCATATTTTCAAAAATCTCCCTTATTTGCCCAAACATTTTTCCAGTCTCCCAGGCTTTCTTATACTGTATATCTGCTCTTTCTTTCGCCCTTATTTTCACATGTAAAATCTTAATTTCAAACATGTTATATTGCACCCTTGTACTTTTATGTACTTAATCATTTTAATGTATCTGACAGTTTAATGTGTTTACTCCCTATCACCTAGATTACGAGCCTTGCACTAAACAGGGTGTGAAACTAACGCCAAAAAAGTTGCGTTATTTCACTTTCCATAGCGCTGCCATTACGAGTTACTGAAAAGCCTCCTTGTGCATGCGATATGGTGGCGTTAAGCTCCATACCGCATAAAATCCAAGGGCTGCTTTGATGTTCTCATGCACGCTTTCCCCAATAGATATCAATTGGGAGAGAGTGTTAGAAAAAAAACCTAACACCTGCAATCGCGGAATGAAAAATCTCTGTAACGTAGCCCCATTGATGTCTATGGGGGAAAAAAGTTATGTTTAAACCTAACACCCTTACATAAACCCCAAGTCTAAACACCCCTAATCTGCTGCCCGACATCACTGACACCTAAATAAAGATTTTTAACCCCTAATCTGCTGCTCCCGACATCGCTGATACTAATAAAAGTTATTAACCCCTAAACCTAGCTAACACCCCCCTAACTTTAAAATAAAATTACAATTTAACTATATTTATATAAATAAAAACTTACCTGTGAAATAAAAATAAACCTAACATTAAACTATAAATTAACCTAACATAACTATTCTAAAAAAATAAAAAAAACTACCAATTAAAAACTCTAAATTACATAAAATAAATACTAAATTACGAAAAATAAAAACCACTAACCAGCTGCCCCTCACATTACAAAACACTAAATTAAACTATTAACCCCAAACCTAACACCCCCTAATTTTAAATTAAAATTACAATATAACTATATTTAATTAAATAAATAAAAACTTACCTCTGAAATAAAAACAAACCTAACATAAAAGTATAAATTAGCCTAACCTTACTATTCTAAAAAACTTACAAAAAATAATAAACACTAAATTACGAAAATTAAAAAACAAAAAAATTACAAAAAATAATAAACGAAATGATCAAAAATAAAAATAATTACACCTAATCTAATAGCCCTATAAAAATAAAAAAGCCCCCCCAAATAAAAACACCCCCTAGCCTACAATAAACTACCAATAGCCCTTAAAAGGACCTTTTGTAAGGCATTGCCCTAAGTTAAACAGCTCTTTTTACCTGTAAAAAAATACAAAGTCCCCCCAGCATTAAAACCCACCACCCAAAAGGGGCATTTGTATGGACATTGCCCTTAAGAGGGCATTTAGCTCTTTTTTCAAATTGTCCAAGCCTTCGTTGCTCCACCAGGATGAAGATAGAAGACGTCCCCTGTGATGGATGAAGATGTCGCCGCCTGGATGAAGACTTCTCGCCGCCTAGATGGAGATGGATGTCCGGACTTCAGGAACCGTGAGTAGATATTCTGGGGTTAGTGTAAGTTATTTTTTTTTATTTTTTTGGGTGTTTTTTTCAGATTAGGGTTTGGGCAATTTGAAAAAGAGCTAAATGCCCTTTTAAGGGCAATGAAAAAGAGCTGAATGCCCTTTTAAGGGCAATGCCCATACAAATGCCCCTTTAGGGGCAATGGGTAGCTTAGGTTTTTTTTAGAGTTAGGTTTTTTTATTTTGGAGGGTTGGTTCGGTGGTGGGTTTTACTGTTGGGGGGGGGACTTTGTATTTTTTTTTTACAGGTAAAAAAGCTGTTTAACTTAGGGCAATGCCCTACAAAAGGCCCTTTTAAGGGCTATTGGTAGTTTATTGTAGGCCAGGGGGTGTTTTTATTTTGGGGGGCTTTTTATTTTTATAGGGCTATTAGATTAGGTGTAATTATTTTTATTTTTGATCATTTCGTTTATTATTTTTTGTAATTTTTTTGTTTTTTAATTTTCGTAATTTAGTGTTTATTATTTTTTGTAAGTTTTTTAGAATAGTAAGGTTAGGTTAATTTATAGTTTTATGTTAGGTTTGTTTTTATTTCAGAGGTAAGTTTTTATTTATTTAATTAAATATAGTTATATTGTAATTTTAATTTAAAGTTAGGGGGGTGTTAGGTTTGGGGTTAATAGTTTAATTTAGTGTTTTGTGATGTGAGGGGCCGGGGGTTTAGGGATTAATAGGTTTATTTAGTGGCGGCGATGTGGAGGCTGGAGGTTTAGGAGTTAATAACTTTATTTTAGTGTCGGTAATGTCGGGGAGCAGCGGATTAGGAGTTAATAGCTTTATTATATTGTTGACGATGTCGGGGGCAGCAGATTAGGGGTTAATAAATTTATTTAATAGTAGCGATGTGGGTGGGCGGAGGATTAGTGGTTAATAAGTTTAATATAGTGTTTGCGATGCAGGAGGGCGGCAGTTTAGGGGTTAATAGGTAGTTTATGGGTGTTAGTGTACTTTTTAACATTTTAGTTATGAGTTTTGTGAAACATTTTTGTTACGCAAAACTCATAACTACTGCTCTCAGATGATGGTATGGATTGTGTCGGTATAGGCTGTAATTCAAGCATTTTAGCCAGACCGCACAACCTATAATACTGGCGCTATGAAAATCCCACACAAAAACGTCATTTTTTTGTGTGCAGAATGGACATTGCATTACAATTGCGTTACAAGCTAAAATGCTTGCGGTATAGCTATACCGAGACGACTCGTAATAATGCGTTACTACCATTACGCTGAAATTGAAACATTTTCAGCGTTAAAAGCCGTAACGCAAAACTCGTAATCTACCTGACTGTGACTTAAAGGGATGTGAAACACAATTTTTTTTCTTTCATGATTCAGATAGAGCATGCAATTTTAATTTAACTTTCTAATTTACTCCTATTATCAATTTGTCTTTGTTCTCTTGGTATCTTTATTTGAAAAGCAGGAATGTAAGCTTAAATGTAGCCACTAATCAGCAAGTGCTATCCAGTGTGCTGAACCAAAAATGTGCCAGCTCCTAAGATTACATTCCTGCTTTTCAAATAAAGATACTAAGAGAACAAAAAAATTGATAATAGGAGTAAATTAGACATTTCCTTAAAATTGCACGCTCTATCTGAATCATGAAAGGAAAAACATTTGGGTTTCTTATTTGCCGAGTTGTTGAATGTATTCAGCTGGGCTGTGTAAATAAAGATGATTTGTATGAAGAATTTCCTTATACCATACTGTATCAAATTGTAAAATAAAGTCTATTGTTTAATGTGTCAATTTCTTACATGAAATTTGTAAATTCTTTAGTCTCATGTATTTTATTAAAAAAATTGTTGGCAACCCTACATTCATGTCTTATACCAGTAAACCTAAACTTGTTTAATAAAAAGCTCAAATCACACAACTAATATCAGACCAACAGAATTCTTTACTTTGCTTTATTAAAGGGACAGTCTAGGCCAAAATAAACTTTCATGATTCAGATAGAGCATGTCAATTTAAACAATTTTCCAATTTACTTTTATCACCAATTTTGCTTTGTTCTCTTGGTATTCTTAGTTGAAGAAATGCTAATTTCTTAGACCTTGAAGCTCACCTCTTTCAGAATGCATTTTAACTGTTTTTCACCACTAGAGGGTGTTAGTTCACGTATTTTATATAGATAACACTGTGCTTGTGCACGAGAAGTTATCTGGGAGCAGGCACTGATTGGCTGGACTGCAAGTCTGTCAAAAGAACTGAAATAAAGGGGCAGTTTGCAGAGGCTTAGATACAAGATAATCACAGAGGTTAATAGTATATTATTATAACTGTGTTAGTTATGGAAAACTGGGAACTGGGGAATAAAGGGATTATCTATCTTTTAAAACAATAAAAATTCTGGTGTAGACTGTCCCTTTAAGGGTCTGAGAAAACCTCTGCAGCTTTCCCTATGAAAAGTGGGCAAAACACCTGTTTCATATAGTTTTCATGTGTATACCCAGTCCTGCTATATCTAATGCAAACAGAAGTTCTACTGGATTAGTAAACAAAGCTAAAAATCTGCTGAGTTTAAATATGATGTTTTTGCACTTAAATGTTGATGGGTTGTTCTAGGGGCCTCTGTCAGCAAAGGAAATGTACTTATTAGGGGCTAGATTACAAGTGGTGCGCTAAGAATATTGCGGGCACATTAATTTGTGTGCGTATTATAAGGATAGATAGATAGATAGATATATGTGTGTCTAAATAATAATTTAATAATAATATTTAATAATGTACTTCACTGTGTATTTACTGTAAATATTTAACATTCCAATGTTCTTCACATACTGGACAATGTTATTTTATTGTAAATACATATTTCTATATGTATCTGTGTATACCTATACCTGCAAATCTATTGCTTAGATCAGAGCTTTCCAAACTTTTCATGTTGGTGACACACTTTTTAGACCTACATCATTTCGCGACACAGTAATTAATTCAGTTGTACTAGCAAATAGGAGGTTAAACTAACTTGTTTTAAGAGATACGGACACATACATAAATTATATAATAACTAAATGTATTTACAAGTAACAGTATGTATGTGCAAGAATTAAAAAAAAGTTTAATATCACTAATAGCTACTTACTATTTTAATGGGATGCATGAGGTTGATGGGATGAACACAATTTCTGAATATTTGGTGGAATATAAGATAAAGACACTCACATTTCATCATCAAGCATTTTTAAGTTTCCACTTCCTATTCATATATCAAGAGCAGGAGCAGCAATGCACTACTGGGAGCTAGTTGCAAAAAAAAACCCACTGACTTCTGACTTCAGCTCAGCGTTTAAGCTGCCGCCCTCAGAGCTCGGTGAGTCTGATTGACTACTGCCCACACTACAAACACACTGCTGCCCCACTCACTGACTACACTTGCAGTCACAAGCCAATTAAGCAGACTACACGTGCAGTCAGGAGCCAATGTGCCGCCAATGGGAATAGTTTGTTCCCACTGAGCTGCGCCAATTGGTTAAGATGATCTGTGATCCACAAGGTATCAATCATGTGATATGCGTAGCAGGCAGGCGGAAAGTCAGAAACCAAAAAAAAAAAAAAATGTAAAAAAATTTGTGCTGAAGCAGGGATACACCTACACACTGCTGCCGACACACTAGTGTGTCCCGACGCACAGTTTGGAAAGCACTGGCTTAGATATATAGGTATAGATATTTATTTTGCATCAACATGATCCGCACTGATGATACCGGCTATATTACTGATCTATTTGGTAATAAGGCTATTACATATTATTAAATTACATTTTGATTAATAATTTGTATTTTTAATATAATGTCCAACTGTATAAAGATATAAATAAATGATTTGCGTGTTAGACCCACACAAAGATGTTGTAAAACTCAGACATGTTTAGTACCTGGTTGCTGGAGTAATTTATCAAGAGGGTAATTTTTTAACATACTTATTTTTGCAATGCTAAATAAATTAAAAATAAACTGTCTCATTTCTCTACTTGCATACAATTAATGCACCTTCCCTAGGCAGTTGTATTAAATGTCATAACCCTTAAAGGAACAATAAATACTTTGAAATTGTGATATATATATATAATGTCAAATTATGCATAGTAAAAAAAGCTTTGGAAAATATACAGTAATCATTATTTATTTTTCCCACTTTTCGTGTTATTTAATTCTGAAAATTGTGGATTTTCCAATTCTGAGAATAGGAAATGCATTCTACAAACTTCAAAAGCCTGACCTTACTACATATCTCTCCCTTATTGGTCTTATTTTGGAGATAATACTGCAAAACAATGTAAGTTTTGCTAACAATTTATTGTTTCTAACCTTGTCTACTCCAGTAGCAAGTCTGGATTGGCTATTCAAATTAAAGAAAGTTGTGTGTGGGGGGGGTGGGGGGAGGGGGTTTGGCCATTGAAAAACAACTGCTGCAAGCATGATGTTAATGTATTCAGAAATTCTCCATCCTTGGCTGATATGCTAATTTATTGTACTTAACATACCAACCATGAAAAGAATAAAGTGAAAAAGGATTCACAAGAGAGTTATATGTGTAAGTGTATATTATTGATTATGCATATTTACCTTAAGCCAACCGGCATAGAAAAAGAACTGCAACAGAGTGAATATTGGAATGTACAGATCCAAGTCATGTCCCGCATATGACTGCTTAGGATCTAAAAACTGGCGTCCAATAATACAGGTAAAGAAGAAAGTATAGACAGCAAGCGTCACTACCTGGAAGAGAAAAACATGTCATTTTTGTTGTTGCATTGCTCATCGCTACCTGTATGAGCATTATGAGCCCTACTCGTCAAATACTGTTTTCAACGATCTCCCTCACTACAGGCCGGGGATCGTTGGTGGCCTAGTGGGTGGCACTCCTAGGCTTCATGGAAATTCTAGTGACATCACCACGTATGCATGTGGTGATGCCACAAAGGGGGCAAAATGGAGAATCTCAGTGTAGCTGGATGGGGGCAAGTTCTTCAATCCCCTTGATCTCAGCTCCCATAGCAGCTACAAACCTTCATATGAAAGCCTGGGTTAGTGGGTCCTCAGGTTAAAGGGGCTGTATTGGAACGCCGGGATACCAGGAAAACTCAGGTGGGCCACACTGGCAAATAAAGCCCAGTATAGTGAGCAGGTGAGGGAGTGAAACGACCTTCTTTTTAAGTGCACAGAGACTCAAACAAGCTTGCATAGGTGGCCGCTCCACACCAATAGGCATTAGCACTGCACAACAGGGAGGTGAAGGTGGGTGGGGCAAGTGGAGGACATCATCATGTAGGACTGCACAGCACAAGTGACAGGAGGGAGCCGAGCAGGAGGCCACGCTGGCCAGTACTGCAGGTGCGGCACAGAGAGGAGCATGACACACACCACTCAAAAGAGCACAACTCAATTTAGTAAGTTAAGGACAGGGGTTGGGGGGGGATCGGCTACTGTACTGCCTGCCCTGCCTGTCAGACAGTGAAACCTGGATTGGACTGGAGGCCACGGGGCTGGCACACATGAAGTTTTACTATGTGGCAGGTTAGCTGGGCTGGGTGGAGACTTAACTGGGATGAGGAGGGGCGTAACCATGGGTGTGTTCGGGGCCGGACCAGTCTACACAAATTTCCAGAGCTGGTCTGATTTCCCAGTCCGGCCCTGCTGGTTAAATGTTTCGCAAAACAAAAAAAGTGTCACAAAATATATCAAAAATACATTACTAAGTACAGTTACACTGATAATAACACCATCTAATAAAAAAATATTTTAAAAAAATTGCACAAAAAAGTTATAAGGGCTCAAAGATATGAGGTCTCAGGTGTTAACAGAAAAGGCAGGCAAAGGACTTTAACATAGAGATACAGACATATACATGTCTAAAGATGAATATGTGTGTATAAATACATATTGATACATATTTATATATTTATAAGTGCTCTTGAGCCTTTGCAGTTAAGTAGAGGAAAACATGTAAAAACATATTTATGCAATATTAGTTTTTAATTATGTTTTATACAGTGCATTTGCTGTAAATATTTCATATTCCAATGTTATGCACAGAGCAGAGTATGTTCTATGCTCTATGTATTTCTAAATAGATAATCATCTATATATATACATATATAGGTATAGATATATATTTGTGCAAAATACCATCAGATCAGTGGCGTATTTACATTTTGTGCTGCCCTAGGCATTCAAAATTCTTCTGCCTTTTTTCCCCTTAATATTATTTTGGGTCAGTGTGTAAAATGTTTTTTTTTTTTCCATAAAATTAAAAAGAAAATGGGCTAGCAAAACACTTGCATACAGGTGGGTTGAATTGCATGCATCTCATACCATGGGAGAAAGCGAGGGGAGAAAAGGGGGGGAGGGAACAAAAGGAGTGAAAGAAGGGAGCAAGGGAGGAAGTTGAAAGAAAGAAGGGAGGGAGGCAGTGAGTTGAGGGAGGAAGGAAGGGAGAAAGGGAAAGAAGGGAGAGAGGAGGGAGGGAAAGAAGAATACACTTTGAAACAATCACTGCCCTTCACATGCAACAACATACAGTCATTACCATCATTCAAGTAATGAAACTTTTTAAGTGTCCGTTTACTATTTTCTCCGTGGGTTCATGAATGCAGAGAAAACTAGCTATTAATAGCTAACATACATTAGCGCTGAGAGTTTATGATTAGACATCACAAGCTGATCTTAGCAGTGCACAGACGCATCCAGTCTGTTAGCTGCTAAGACCTGCAATAAACACTGTACTCGCAGACCCACCACAGCTGACAAGGGGAGGCAGCATATAGGCACAAGGTCTTCTCCTCCAGCCTCACCTTGTAAGCATATCCCCGGGCAAGTTTCTCGCCAAGAACGCTTCCACTGCAAAAATGCTGGCAGCTCTAAATGAAGTAACAGTTTAAAGGAGCACTGCCTGTAAAGAGCGACCTTAATCAGCGCATGTGCATTGTCTTCTCTGTAAAAGCCTGCACTTTATCACTCACTGTACTGTGAGAGAATAGGGCAGATATGCTGCCCCTCCCAAATCTGCTGCCATAGGCACCGGCCTTGGTGGCCTAGGCCATAATACTGAAGATATTCTGCTAAGTAAAGAACATTGGAATGTGAAATATTCATGTTTTCATGTCAGGTTAGCGCACTTGAGAATATGAAATCGAGTTCACACATGAGTTTTCCCTACTTTTTTTGCTCCATTAACTTCTATGGCGGAATAGGTTATTGGGCGCATTATATTTTAAGTACGGCTTTTTACTTGCATCGGGTTGAAAACAGTTTAATAGGAGCGTAAGCCAATGTGCGCAAAAAGCTTACTTCTAGCAGAGTTAACGCTTGAGCGGGAGCATTAAACAGCACTCCACTTGTAATCTGGCCCTTTGTATATAGAGGAAAAATAGAAAGTATAGGTTTACTCTGACATATATTTAATTATAAGGTGGATGGTAGAGTTAGTATTGCATTTTAAGTGCTTACTATTTGCTTCATGATAATCTATAAATATAATAGGATTCAGGTAACTCGCTCATTCAAAGTAATGCAAATACTAAACAATTACAGACTGCAATTAAGAAATGCAAGAAAATTGTTGCATCCACAGGAAACAACAAGAAAGTACAGATGCAAATGCTCAATAGATACCAAACTCTGTATTTTTGGGAAACTGCAAGAGACAACCACAAATAAATAACTTAAAAAGTCCAGATGTCTCCAGTTGATTATCTGATATCTAACCTAATGCAATATATATTGATTTGGAAAAAAAGCTTCTAGCAAGAGGTATCCCAGGTTTTGTGAAAACTCTGACATTGGATGCAACAGACAAATATATTCACATACTGTCCCGGCTCTGAGGGCTGGTATCATTCTAGACATCTCTACAACACTACTCCAGGAAAAAGGCAGTTTTGATATGCCACATGCACTGTAAGAGCTTTTGTAAAATTTGTAGTAACTCTGTAAATCGATGTATAGCATAAGAATGTATCTATAATATACTTGAAATAAATTGTTCATTTTTAAGTCAGTCTAATTCTTTCCAAATGTGAGATTTATGTTTTTGATGGGACTGTGTACTAAAGCACGCAGCAGTAAAGGGTTCATTGTATTTAAAGATGATCCAGGACGACCCTTTAAAAAGGGCTGAGCTTTCTACCGCTTACACTGAAAAGTTGATTAATTTTGAAGCCTTTTGCATGTCTATTGTATTTCATATCTGTTCTACAGCCACACACTATTATGATCTTATCTGATATAATCGCTTTTCTGAAATTTTAACCTTGCTTACAGAACCATGATCTCTTCACTTTTAGTCAGTATTCTACTTTTCCCTACTCTAGTACTGTAATAAAATGATTAATTCACCAATAAAGATATATTGGTAAGAATTTCTGTTACAATTGCGTTAAGTGGGATTAACAAACGTATCCAATAACGTAACAAATGTATACCTGAGTGTAAACCAGAGGAATGCCAACCCAGTCATATCCAAAGAGAAGACTGCACCAGGACCGAAAGCGGTTCATTTCCTGTAATAAACAACACATGTATAATCATAGCTTGCAAAGCTTCTTCTGTGTCCAAATGTACTTGGGTATGTGGGAAAAAATATAGCTGGTGGGTTGATAATTCAAATATTGCACAGGTTAAATATACTTGTTAAAAACACAATAGAATGATAATTATAATTGCTTTTATTAATATTATGCTTAAAAAAACAATGTGGTACTATAGCCATATTACCATATATATTTCCTCTTTCTAACTACCATCTCCTCACTTGCACCATCACAAAACTCCCTACTTCTCTCCCACCAACTAACCCCAACACCAATTTCAAATGAAGTCATTAGATCTGCAACACTTCTCAAACTTCTGCTCTCTTCGTTTTCTTCGTTTTCCCCACCCTAATCTATCTGTCACTACAACTCCGCTATTACATTGATCCTTTATAATTTAGCAGCTCCTACCATAGCTTGAAAATGATGCCCTAATCCTCAGCCCTGGCATCGTCCTCTGAGTATGCAGATGTTCCTGCACTGCTGAGTGACACTGAAGACATTCTTGCTGTTCAGCCGACTTTCTTCACTACAAGTTCAACTTGCACTCCTACTATTCTGCCCCTAACCTCTCTATGAAGAATTACTTCTATAATCTTATCTCTATGTTTTCTTCAAACCCAAAACATCTGTTCACCACTTTCATCTCCCTTTTCTGCCCACTGCCACCTCCTATTATCACTTCTCTCTCAGCTCAAGATTTTGCCTGCCACTTCTCAACAAACTACCAATCTCCAGCCCCCTCAACAGTTTGCAAACATTGAAAATCTTCATAGCCAAAAATTCAGCTCTTTTGTCCCTGTTAGTATGAAGATTCTGCCTTTATATTATACTCATACCTTACTACCTGTCCCATTGATTCCATCCCCGCACAAATGCTGATCTCACTCTCTCTTACTCTTACTCCAGTCTTCACACAAATCTTTAATTTCTCCCTTATCACTGATCCAACCTCTGCCTCTAACTATCGTTCTATTTTCCTGCTTCCCCTGGCCTCAAAGTTTCTGGAAAGGCTAGTATATACACATATATCACATTTTCTTACATCAAACTCTTTCCTTAATCCAATCCAATGCAATCTGAATTTTGGCCCAAAACTCCTCAGAGACGGCAGTCATTATGGTTACTAATAACCTATTGTAATATCTATAGGCTATTTCTCTCTATTAATCCTTCTCGATCTGGCTGCAGCTTTTGATATTGTTGACCACCGTTCTCTCTAAGGTGTGTACAAAAACTGCACACATCAATTTAAGGGGGATATTTTTTTATTTTTTTTTTATATTTAAAGGTTTTTATTGAGCGTTTAACATACAGCAGAAATAAAAAAAAAACGTAAGGAGAGATCACACAGAGTCAAAAAGCAAAACAAACTTTCATAATAGTCAAGATGAAAACGACTAAAACGATGTCTTGGTGAATTGGTAGCTCCATGGTTGTCAGAGGAGATCATTTTAACAAGTGTTTTATATGTTTAATATGTATTAAATGCTTTTATGTATCAACTGTGCCACTCTTAGATCTTATATCTAGATATCAAAACCTACACATCTATACAGCACAACTACCATAATTGTAGCTGAGCTATAGCGCTATACAATTTCTCAGACAGAATACCATATTTTCACACCTATACCGCACCAGACCTCGCCAAGATTTGGCGCTCCTTTCTAAACCACGTTTTGATCATTTTAACAAGTCCTTTGTAGCTCTTTCCTGCTATATCAGTACAGCTCATTTTTAATTTTTTAGAATTAACAACAACATACTAGTAAATTATAATAGAAAACAAAAGCAGAGGCCCAGCTCTATGCCTCGGGCCTATAAAGTAGTACATCAAGTTGTTACATTATGAGTGTTCAAGGTATATTTGTCAGTGTATTGTGTAAAATGTTGAGTAGAGGTTAAGTAAAGTTGTGGTAGGGCAAGGAAAGAGGGGGAAGGGGAGAGACATAAAGGAGGTGCAAGAAGGGGGAAAGAAGAGGGAAGGAAAGGGGAGAGAAAAAAAGGGGGGGTCCCAATGTAGTTTGAATGGGGGAGGGGGTTTCAGCTTTAGTTGGTAACTAAGTCTAGCCTATGGCCAGAGAGACAGGATTCCAGAGCTCCAACATTGCCTCATATATTTCCATATTTCCATTTTTCATGTATTGGTATCTTTCTATCTGAAGAAGAGAAGAGACCTGGCCTCTCCAGATGGCTAATGTTGGAACCTCACAAGATTTCCATCTCTGTGGGATAAGGGCCTTTGCGCTATTCAATAAAATGTACAATAAAAGTTTTTTGGGTTTGTTTCGAATCCTAGGCATGTCTAGGAAAATAATTACCCCAGGGTCAATTTGTAAATGAATATCAAGTTTAGTATTTATCTCGTGGAGTACATCTGACCAGAAGGTGTTCAACTCTCTGCAAGACCACCAAATGTGAAGCAAGTCCCCCTTTTCCCCACATCCCCTCCAGCATTTCCCATAACTTTTTTTGTAGATATATTGCAGTCTAGCGAGTGTTAAATGCCATCTCGCTAACAATTTGAAATTCATTTCCATTATATTGGAGGAAACAGTGGCCCTCTTGTGGCATTCGAGAACCCTGTCCCACTCCTTTTGGCTGATCTCTCTGTCTAGATCCTCAGCCCATTTATGAGTGAATGAGGGGGTACTCATTTCCACTCCTAGTTAGTAAAATGTCATAGATTTTAGATATAGTGTGACTAGGCTGGTGTTGCTGTGAGCATAGGGACTCGAATCTGGTCAATGGACGACCAAACTCCTCCCTTTTTTTATTAGTCTGTATAATGTGTGCCAGTTGAGTATAGGAAAACCAAGGGGGGAGAGAACTCCCTTCCTCCAGTACTTTTTTTATCGCGAACTCCAGCGCTTGTGGACATGGGCTTACTGGTATGGGGAAACCCGTTACTGGTATATCCGGGTTACAGATATACAGAGTCATAGGAGAGGGCGAGGTGGAGACATGAGTGGATGTTTTGAGGATTTTATCCCAAGTATCGAACACTTCCCGCCATAGCGGATAGCGAGAGATCTCAGCGGTCCTCGACCCTGGAGAAATCCAGGCCCAAATGCCCATATTCTCAGAACCAAGAAGCTCCCTATCTAGCTGGATCCATCTCTTGTCAGCTGAGTTATGGCACCATTCTACCATGCGCTGCAGCAAAGTGGCTTGTCGATACACTTCAATGTTTGGTACCCCCAATCCCCCTCTGAGTCTAGGGAGGAACATAGTGGCTTTTGGAGTACGTGGTCTGATTTTTTGCCAAATGTATTGCCCTATGGCGTTCTGAAGGTTCGTGACATAATGCCTAGGTAACGGGATGGGCAGTGTCTGCAATATATACAAGATTCGGGGTAGGATGTTCATCTTAATAACTTGAACTCTGCCCAGCCACAAGATCTGTTTGTTGCTCCATCCAGAGAGATCCGCTGTTATTTGTTCCAGTAAGGGCTTATAATTGACTGTGAATAATTCTTTGGCATCTGCCGTTAAGTAGATACCTAGATACTTCATTTTTTGAGGTTGAATGACCAAGGGACTAGAAGTTTCTAATCTGAGTAAGGTTTCTGAGGATGCGGTAATGTTAAGTATTTCTGATTTAGATGCATTTAAGTGAAAGTAGGAAAACCTACCATACTCTTCAAATTCTGTTAGAAGTGTTGGTAATGAGATTTCGGGATTTGACAGCGTGCACAAGATATCGTCGGCATATAAGGCCAATTTGTGTTCTGAGTTATTAACCTTGATACCAGAAATCAGAGGGTTAAGCCTGATCTTGTGTGCTAGAGCTTCGACCGACAGAGCAAATAAGATAAGGGGCAACCCTGTCTCGTCCCGTTAGTGATATGAAATGAATCCGACAGAATGTCGTTTACCCTCACTCTAGCGGTGGGACTAGTATATAAAGCAAAATTTTTTAAGATAAAGGTGTCACTAATATTCATCTGTTTTAAGACAGAGCCGAGAAAGCCCCAACTGACCCTATCAAAGAAGGGGGATTTTTTTTATTTAAAAAAATGTTGTTGTTTTTTAATTTAATTTCAACTGAGCATACAATTATAAATATATCCAGAATGATATAAACAAACTGGAATATGTGCAAAAGAGGGCTACCAAAATGGTACATGATCTAAAAAATAAAACATACCATCAGAGGCTCAATTACCTAAATATGTATAGCTTAGAGGAGAGAAGGGTAAGAGGTGATATGATAGCAACTTTCAAGAATATTAAAGGGCTTAGTAAAGATGAGGCTGTGAGTATTTTACATAAAAAGAAAAATTCAAGAACAAGGGGTCATGATCTCAAGCTGAAGGGCAGCATATTCAGGAGTAATTTGAGGAAGCACTTTTTTACAGGGTGATTGATTCATGGAATAAACTTCCACAAGAGGTGGTAATGACAAACTCTGTGGGGGACTTTAAGAATGCATGGGATAAGCATAATGCTATCATATGAGCTAGATAAGTTTATACTTTCACAGAATATCGGGCAGACTTGCTGGGCCTATGGCTCCTATCTGCCATCAAAATCTATTTTCTATGTTTTATATATATATATATATATATATATAGATATATATATATATATATTTGTCATAATAACCACATGAGGAGTAGTTAATACCTGAAATAGACACCCAGCAGAGGTGGTATGGTGTCGCAGTATTGCCAAGGTTAATCTGAATTGTCCTTTCTTTTTGTAACATATGTTTTTGCTATAAAATGCATTGATCTAAAGACCCCCCTTCCTCTCCCACCTCTTCTTGCTCCTCCTCCTGGTGCCTGGCATCTCTTGGTACTGTGGGTTAAGGACTTGCAAGATGGGGCTGGATGGTCATAATTAACAAAGTGGCTGGGGTCTTGACATGTGAAAACATCTGAAAGAATGTTCCCACAAACCTATTGAAAGCTAATTGACATGTGCAAAGTGAAGGTATTGTGTTTAGATTATGAATAATTTTATTTTCAAGAACTGTATTTTTGCATTTATTATTGTTCTTTTGTATGTATTCTGTTTTTGTAATTTAGCACCTGTATTTGTCTTTTGTTATTAAAATATTAAAAAGCTAATTCTGTCTTTGGGTGCTATTATCTGAATTGACACTCTGTAGAGATAAGGTTAAAGTCATGTTACCTAATTGTTACTCATGTGAGTTATTAGGTTCCCAAGACACCCTTATTCAAAACTCTTGGTGGTGGCAGTATCATTAATCTGGGGTGGTTTAGGCAGGTTTTGGGGGTTAATTTGGTGTCTCTTTATATCCTTGTAGAGGAAAAGGTGTAAGGGAACCAGAGGCTGAGTGCTATTAACCCCTTCATGCTCACACTCTCCCCATAGTCACGGCTGGGCAGATAGGCTTAGCCATCACAACATTTATTTTTTATTTTATCTTCAGTCCAGCTGTAGCGCTGATAACTTTTGCATACAATCACTCTCATGTATTATTTTGACCCAGCCACATTAAATTCTGCAGTGTATATGTGAAGGTTTGTGTGTGAGTGTGTGTGTTGTGTGTGAGAGTGTGTGAATTTGCTTTTGTTTGTGTATGCGTGTTACTACCTTTACAACAGTTTTAAAGTTTGGCTACACTTAAGAATAAAGTGTGCACACATTTTAGTCACTTCATAGCCAAAACAAATTTGCGCACACTGCTCAAAAAAATTATTAGAGTGAACATTGCTGTTGACCATGCTCTTTTGCTCCAAACTCTCCACACCTTTGGCAATGTGCTCTTTCATGGTTTTCCTCCTACCTGTCTAATTGTACCTATATTGTATCCTCTGCCCTTTTACCATGTTTTGTTGGGATACCACAAGGCTCTGTTCTTTGACTTTTAATAAAGTTCCACAGGTTTCAATATAATTTGCGCTTGAAAAAAGTAACACTAAACTAAATAAAACATTAAAATTAAGTTTCACGACCTACACTATCTACCCCAACACTATTAACCCCTAATCCACCACATCTTCTAACATAAACTACTACTCCACTACACTTTTAACACCTAATCCACCATAAATGCCCCTACGCTATTAACCCCCTACACTATTAACTGCCACAACCCCCACCGCAATAACCCCTACACTACTTTTCCCTTAAACCTCCATTACCCCCATCGCAATAACCCTTACACTACTTAACCTCCTAACAGCTAACACCCTAAGAACCCTTTCCTAAGACCCCCTAAATTACAAAAAAATAGAAAAACACTAGCAGTAAAAATTTTTTTTAACAAACATTAAAAAAAAAAACACTAGAAAAAAGCCCTTTCATAAAACTAAAGTACCCCCCTAAAAAAACTTTATTAAAACTAAAATAACTAAAAAAAAAAAAAAAAAAAACATTTTTAAAAAACCTAATCTTAAAAATCACCCTAAAAAGGGCATTTGTCGGGTGCTGCCCTAGTTTAAGTAATTATAGCTCTTTTGCAAAAAAGTGATCTTAGCGCTTTAGTTATGCTAAACCCCAAACTTTAGCCTTTCCATCTTGAATCCAGTTCCTTCGGGATGCAGCAGCAGGTAATTTCTGCTCCATTTGTAATCTAGCCCTAAGATTTTAATCCACTCTCTCATCATTTCCCACCTTGACTATTGCAACTTCATTCTCTCTGGTTTCCCTAGCTACCATCTATCTCCTTTACAATCCATAATGAATACCTCTGCCAAGTTGATCTTTCTTACTCGTCGCTCATCTGCTGCGACTCTCTGCAAATCCCTTCATTGGCTTCCTCTTGCCTCCAAAATAAAACACAAAATCTTTACCCTAACTTTCAAGGCCCTCAATAACACTGCTCCTCCATATTTTAGACCTTGTCTCCAGATACTTTCTCCCCATCCCTCTTCACTTTGCTCATGACACCTTTTCTCCTCCTCTCTTGTTACCTTCCCACATTCCCGTATACAGGACTTCTCCAGAATGGCTCAATTATTGTGGAACTCTCTGCCTTACTCCACAAGTCTCTCCGCTAGTTTTCAAAGTTTCAAGGGCTCCTTAAAACTCTGCTGCTCAGGGGTGTATACAATGTATGCTAACCCTTTCTTACCACAGTTCCTCTACTTCTTTTGTCATCCTCTTGAAACCCCCTTAGTATGTAGGCCTACAAGCCCAGCTGCCCTGTAAATAACCTTCATGGAAGGTGATCTACAACAGTTGGCAACTCTTGGCAGAGTTTTCTACCCATTTGCTACCTTTGCCTATTATACCTATGAATGATCTTACTTTAAAGTGATGGTAATCCTAGCATTTTTAAAACTCTAGGATTTACCAGTGCTATAAAAAGGGCACTTTCAGTCATGAAGTATAAAAAAAAATCATGATAAAAGTTCCTTTATTTGCAGCAAGGTTATGCCGAGCTGAGTGCTTTCGGCCCCCAACAGCAAAAAACTATTTCTTTTTAATGACACGATGAGTCCACGGATCATCTTAATTACTAATGGGATATTCACCTCCTGGTCAGCAGGAGGCGGCAAAGAGCACCACAGCAAAGCTGTTAAATATCACCTCCCTTCACTCCCAACCCAGTCATTCTCTTTGCCTACGTTAAGAGCAAGGAGGTGGTACATTTTTTTGTAACAAAATTAAAGTTTTTAATTCATAATTGTATTATTGTGATTCAGTATGGACCAAGGGGACTTGCAAGATGTAACTTGCTCCTTGTGTTTTGATGCCAATGCGGAACCACCAATCCCTTTCTGTTCCTCATGTATTGAGAGGACTTTAAATTATAGGGGAAAAAAAATTCTGAGCCAACTTTTTCTAAAGCGGATGTTGTTCAGGGGTCTAATAACGAGGTTCAATATATGCCGCAGCTTTTTCCTCAAGCGTCCCAAATTTTACCGCCCTCACAAGCAGTGCCCTGCGCTTCCTCGCTAACTCCCGCTGGAGTTACTTTAAGGGACATTGCTTATCTCATGTTTTTTACAATTTCTGATGCGTTGTCTGCTTTTCCAATGTTGCAGGGTCTGGAGCTACCTAAAGGCTCAGGGAGTTTGGACTCAGTCAGAGTCTGTTCTTCCTATAAACATTCTGGAGCTGAGAGCTATCTTCAATGCACTTCTGGCCTGGCCCCAGTTAGCCTCAGTCCAGTTTATCAGGTTCCAGTTGGACAACATAACTTCAGTGGCTTACATCAATCATCAGGGAGGAACGAGGAGTTCCTTAGCGATGACAGAGGTAACCAAAATAATTCAGTGGGCGGAGGCACATTCTTGCTGTCTGTCAGCTATCCACATCCCAGGGGTGGACAACTCGGAGGCGGACTTCCTGAGCAGACAGACCTTTCATCCGGGGGAGTGGGAACTCCATCCGGAAGTGTTCTCCAGCCTGATTCGCAAGTGGGGTCAGCCGGAATTAGATCTCATGGCATCTCAACAGAATGCCAAGCTCCCGAGATATGGATCGAGGTCCAGGGACCCCCAGGCGCAAATGATAGATGCTCTGGCGGTTCCTTGGACCTTCAGTCTAGCATACCTATTTCCTCTGTTTGCTCTTCTTCCTCGGGTCATTGCTCGAATCAAGCAGGAGAGGGCATTGGTGATCCTCATTGCACCAGCTTGGCCTCGCAGGATTTGGTATGCAGATCTGGTGGACATGTCATCTCTGCCACCTTGGAGACTTCCGTTGAGGAAGGACCTTCTAATTCAAGGGCCCTTCCTTCACCCAAATCTAGTTTCTCTGAAGCTGACTGGAGTTTGAATGTAGTTCTTAAAGTTCTTCAAGGGGCTCCATTTGAGCCTATGCATTCCTTATATATTAAATTGTTATCTTATGAACCATACTGTGGAAGCTTGGAATTTTGATGACGCCATCAGATGCAACTCCGGAACCCCCCACCTGAGGGTTATCCTTGAGAACACTTCCGGATGGAGAGCCCACTTCCCATAATGAAAAGTCTGTCTGCTCAGAAATCTGTCTCTGAATTGTCCACTGCTGGAATGTGAATGGCAGGTAGGAGACAATCGTGAGCTTCCGCCCACTGCAGAATGTGAGTCACCTCCTTCATGGCCAAGGAACTCAGAGTTCCTCCCTGGTGGTTGATGTAAGACACTGAGGTGATGTTTGACTGGAATCTGATAAACCGGACTAAATATAATTGAGGCCAAGCTGTCAAGGCATTGAAGATTACTCTCAACTCCAAGATGTTTATGGGAAGAGAGGACTCTTCCCAAGACCACAGGCCTTGAGCTTTCAGAGAACCCCAAACAGCTCCCCAGCCTAACAGGCTGGCATCCGTAGTCACAATCACCCAGGAAGGTCTCAGGAAGCAAGTGCCCCGAGACAGATGTTCCAGTGAAATCCACCACGAGAGAGAGTCTCTTGTTAGGCGGTCCCGATTTATCCTCTGCGATAAATCTGAATGGTCTCTGTTCCATTAACTGAGCATGCAAAACTGCAGCAGTCGCAGATGGAACTGAGCAAAAGGAATGATGTCCATGGAGGCCACCATCAGACCAATCACCTCTATGCATTGAGCCACTGAAGGACGAAAAGCAGACTGGAGAGAAAGGCAAGAAGCAAGGAGTCTGGACTCTCTGACGTTGGTCAGGAAAATCTTCATGGACAGGGAATCTATGATTGTCCTTAGGAAACACACTCTTGTAGTTGGAACTAGAGAACTCTTTTCAAGATTCAATTTCCACCCGTGGGAACGTAGCAAAGACAACAACATCTCTGTATGAGATTTTGCTAGTTGAATAGATGACACCTGAACCAAGATGTCATCTAGATAAGGCACCACAGAAATTTCCTGGGATCTGATCACTGCCAATAGAGCTCCCAGAACTTTTGTGAATATTCTGGGAGCTGTGGCAAGACCTAACGGAAGAGCAATAAACTGGAAATGCTTGTCCAGAAAGGCAAATCTTAGAAACTGGTGATGATCCCTGTGAAAGGGAACATGTAAATACGTGTCTTTCTGGTCTATGGTCATCATGAACTGACCTTCCTGAACCAATGGAAGAATGGTACGAATAGTTCCATCTTGAAGGACGGAACCCTGGGGAATTTGTTGAGACACTTTAGATCTAGGATGGGACGGAAAGTTCCCTACTTTTTGGAAACCACAAATAGATTTGAATAGAATCCTAGACCTTGTTCCTCTTGAGGAACTGGTACAATAACTCCCAGGGAGGATAGGTCCTCTATGCAATTTAAAAAGGCCTCCCTCTTTACCTGGTTTGAGGATAGTCTTGACAGGAGAAATCTGCCCCTTGGAGGGCAAGACTTGAACCGTATTTTGTAACCCTGGGATACTATGTCCACAGCCCCACGGATCTGGTACATTGTGAATCCAAGCCTGTCGATAAAAAGAAAGCCTGCTCCCCACCTGATCCAAAATCGGACTGAGGGTTGACCATGCTGATTTACAGTCAGCAGAAGGCTTCTTGTTTTGCTTTCCCTTATTCCAAGGCTGGCTGGATTTCCAAGTGGACCTAGATTGGTCTGGTTTGGAAGAAGAAGAGGAGGACTTCTGTCCTTTAAAGTTGTGAAAGGAACGAAAACTAGAAGTCTGTCGACCCTTCTTGTCCTGAGGTAGGAAAGATCCCTTTCCACCCATAATCTCTGAAATGATTTCCACCAGACCAGGCCAAAATAGGGTTTTTATAGAAATATAGAGGGAGGAAAAGAGGTATCTTGTGGCACACTTAAGTAGAGAGCTTTTATTTTCAATTTTTACATAAAAAAGGCATTTAGGAAGTGATTAAATAAAAATTCACTTTTATTAGGTTCATTAAAAATAAGAACATAAAGTGTGGTTAATAAGAATTAAAATAGGGGATATTTGTGTTTACACAATAAGCAGTATAATCCAATTTATGCTGGGTTATCACCCATGAAGCTCATAGGAAAAGCTAATTATCCATTATATTAGACAGAGAAAACTGTATAAATTTGCATAATTCTTTCCCTATTTTGTTAAGAATATACGTGGTCTTACTTGTGTCAAATACCCCTAACGATGATCCATCTCATCATACATTGATTGTGAGTTTTAAAGACTAACGTACAAAAAATATTAAAAATGCTGTGTCTAGGATCACACAGGGTTAATAGGTAATACCTTCACTTTTGGATGTAACTTATATAATGAAGAAGGTCATTTGACAAAGCAGTAGGCGAAACGCGCAACAGGCGTTCGCTCTGCTTCTCTATATATTTATTGTTAACCAAATAGAATAATGGTAAAAATTGAAGATAAAAGCTCTCTACTTAAGTGTGCCACAAGATACCTCTTTTCCTCCCTCTATATTTCTATGATATATAATTAGGTATCAGGCACTGCTCTCCAGGGATACATAAGCTTACCCTGTTGGGATATCGTCTGAGAGCTTTTGACCTGTTCCCACACGTAAATCCCCTTTGTCTTAGGGGAATTACTATTTCTTAATACAAAATAGGGTTTTACCCTTATAAGGTAAAGCCAAAAGCTTGGCCTTTGAAGATACATCAGCTGACCAAGATTTTAACCACAGAGCTACGAGCTAGAACAGTGAAGCTAGACTTATGAACTAACCTTCCTGATCTTAGCTCCCAGTCTAATTACCTGCATGTTGGCATCACAGATAAAGCTATTGGCTAATTTAAGAACCTTAATCCTATCTTGGATCTCCTCAATCATAGTCTCCTCTGATATCAGATCAGACAGGGCATCGCAACAAAAAGATACCGCTCCAGCAACTGTAGCAATACTAGCCGCAGGTTGCCACTGTAATCCTTGATGGATGTACATCTTTTTTAAGTAAGCCTCTAACTTCTATCCATTGGATCCTTAACAGAAAAACTATCCTCTATATGAATGGTAGTTCTTTTAGCTAGAGTAGAGATAGCTTCCTCTACTTTAGGCACAGTGCGCCATGAGTCCCGAATGGAGTCAGCAACAGGAAACATCTTTTTAAAAAACGGGGAAGGTGAAAAGGGAACCCCTGACTTATCCCATTCCTGAGCAATAATTTCAGACATCTTGTCTGGAACAGGAAAAGCATCATCAGATGTTGGAGAATCATAAGCTCTATTAAGTTTAGAGGACTTCTTGGGGTTGACAGCAACCAAAGGTTCAGAGTCGTCCAAAGTAGCTAGAACCTCCTTAAGAAGCAACCGGAGATGTTCAAGCTTAAATCGGAAATTAACTTCTTCAGATTCAGAAGATCTTTTCCCCATAGTGTCAGAGTGTGAGATCTCACCTTCAGAAGCTACTGAAGTATCCTCTCATGAGACATTTGAGAAAGGTAGACTAGCGCAGATTTAGAGGAGTCAGAAACCTTACTAGCAGACAAGGGTTTAGATTTCCTCTTACGCTTACCCGAAGTAGGGAAGTAGGCAAAGTAGACAAAGCTGCAGATACTTCAGAAGTTATCTGTGCGGAAAAATCCTCTGGTAAATAAACACCCCCAGGAGGTTGAGAGGAAACAGAAGGCATAGAATGAGAAACAATTAAAGCTTGGGATATTTGAGGAGAAAGCTGAGGCATGTCACGCACAGCAGTATCCTTGGCTCAGAAGGGAGTAACTTGTCTTTGATTTTCAAAGTCTTAGCTAAGCATGAGGAACAAAATTGCATAGGCAAAACAATTTGGGCCTCTAAACATAATAAACAGTTATCCATAGAGATGGACTGATCCTGTTCTGAGTCTATAGCTACCGAAATTAGTCCCCACTAAAAAAAGACTAATTAGAATGAAAATAAAAATGAGAAAAATTATAATAATTTGATCCCAAAAAATAAACAATATGTTCAAAGAAAAATGTGAAGACTTTTAAAACAGAGGCTAAATCTACTGATGGCAAAAAAATATATCAACACTCTAAGATCCAACCTCAGACTTAAGCGTTTGTCTGAGGCTCCTACCAGGACCGGAATCAGCATCCCACTAGTAAGGGGAGTGAGACTCTCCAGCAGAGATCCTTTCCAGCGTACAATCCAATCAGCAAATGTTGCAAAAGCCGGCACTTCTAAAATCACGAAGCTCCGCTCCGACACAGTGGAAATGCAGAAGTCAGGCGAGCGGCCAAAAAAAAACTGCGCCACAGCTAATAAGTTAATGAAAAACGACCCATATAAAGTACCCTGCGAGTAGGAAGTCTTTAACACACCTTACACCATTAAAATAAAGCTGAGCCAAAATAAGTAAAAAAAAAACCTTGCCAAGTAATTAAGGGGAAATGCAAGCAAGCTTTCATTAACCCATAAGTCTCTCTAACTGTCTCATTTAAACAGTGCCTGTAGATTAACCCTGTTGCCAATAAAGTTGCCCCTGAATGTACCCTTAACCATATAAGGATAAACTGAGTCCCAAAAGATATCCACTTGAGGCTTAACCTCAAAAGTGCTGTCCTTCAGTACCTAGGATCCAGCTGCAGGGCAGATAACAGCTACTAAGGTGTGACCAGTACTTCACTCCCTGTCAGGGACCTGTTGTAAAAGAAAGAACAGAGTAAACATCCCTGGCTTTCTGCAAAGGGGTAGCAAAAGTGTTAGAAGTAAAGCAAAGACCACCTTGCCGCCTTCTAACTGCTAAAAGCCACCATTACTCTTACTAAAGAGATTGACATGGATACAGCTAGACCCCAATCTCTGCTTGCAGGGAAAAGTACCCATAAAAGTATTAAATATCTTCAGACACCATCTTCGCACATCCTCCATTAACAGAGGCAAAGAGAATGACTGGGGATTACGGGTAAGGGAAGTTACACTTAACAGCGTTGCTGGGGTGCTCTTTGCCTCCTCCTGCTGGCCAGGAGTTGAATATCCCACTAGTAATTGGAATTATGTTGTGGACTCTCCATGCCATAGGAAAGAAATAGTTGCAGCATAAAATTGCTGCAAATAAAGGAACGTCCAGCATGAAGTTTTTTTACTTCATGATTGAAAGTCCCCTTTATTTATAGTGCTGGTAAATCCTAGTATTTCGAAAACGCTAGAATCTATCATCACTTTAAATGTTGTGGGTGCATATTTAAAAAGTCTGTTAAGGGGACATACATAAATGCTAGATGGAATGACATATTCAAAGAAAAGCTTGGCTTGTGAATAATATGGAAATTCATTTTTTTTAAATTGTATTAGTTATATTGAAAAAAATAATGTAAAGTTTTAGTGTCCATAAAGCAATGGGTGCGTGCATGTTGTAACCTAGTTTTCCATCTCTGCTGAAGCCAATTAGATAGTTATAAATGGATCACTACATTTTGAAGCCAATGGGGTCCATTTATCAAGCTCCATATGGAGCTTGAAGGGCCGTGTTTATGGCGAGCCTTCAGACTCACCAGAAACCCCAGTTATGAAGCAGCAGTCTAAAGACTGCTGCTCCATAACCTGTCTGCTTGCTCTGAGGAGGCGGACAGAGATCATGTTAAATCAACCCGATCGGGTTGATTGACACCCCTTGATATCGGCTAATTGGCTGCAAATCTGCAGAGGGCGGCATTGCACCAGCAGTTCACAAGAGCTGCTGGTGTGCTGGGGCAATGCTGAATTGGGAGAGCGTATTGCTCTCCGCATTCAGCGATGTCTGTCAGACATGATCCGCTGATCGGATCATGTCGAACAGACATTTCATAAATAGTCTCCCATGACTGTGTGGAATATAGCAATGTTAGATCTAATGTCTGCACTTGTACTTTATTATTTTTAATATTATTATTATTCTTTATTTATAAAGCACCAACCGATTCCGCAACGCTGCCCATGGGTACAAGGATAACAGTACAATGGAGAAACAATATGACAACATTTTACAGACAAAAACAGGGGGAATTGAGGGCCCTATTCCCATGGGAACTTACAATCTAGATGGGTAGAATGGGAAACAGGAGGTGGGGACTGCAAAGGTGAGAATGATATTAGTGAGGAGATAGAGGGCAGCTGTTAGTTAAGTGAAGTTAGTATGTTAATAAGTCGGGTGATAAGCTTCCCTGAACAGAAAGGTCTTTAGGGAACGTTTAAAGGAGGAGAGGTTAGGGGCAAGTCTGACAGCACGAGGAAGTGCGTTCCAGAGGGTTGGTGCCGCCCGAGAGAAGTCCTGTAGTCTAGCATGAGAGGAGGTGTTGGTAGAGGACGCAAGAAGCAGGCCATTGTTGGATCTTAGGGGCGGGCAGGAGTGTATTTGTTAAGTGAGGACAGGTAGGGTGGGGCAGCATTGGTGAGGGCTTTGTAGGTCAGGGTGAGAATTTTTAATTTAACTCTGTTGTGAATGGGGAGCCAGTGAAGGGACTCACAGAGAGGTGCAGCAGAAACAGAGCATCGAGAGAGGTGGATTAGTCTGGCAGATGCATTAAGGATGGATTGGAGGGGAGAGAGGCGGGAGAGAGGGAGGCCAGTTAGTAAGTTGTTACAGTAGTCAAGTCAGGAAATTACCAGGGAGTGGATTAGCTGTTTAGTAGTTTCAGCACTTAGAAACAGACGAATTTTGGAGATATTGCGTAGGTGGTTGTGGCAGGATGAAGAGAGCAATTGGATGTGGGAAATGAAGGACAGATTTGAGTCAAGCGTGACTCCAAGGCAGCAGACTTGGGGTGATGGGGAGATAGTGGTGCCGCCAACAGTGATGGAAAAATTAGAAACTGGAGCAGAATTAGAGGAAGGAATTAGAAGTAGTTCGGTCTTGGACATGTTTATACTTAGATGGTGAGAGGCCATCCAGGAGGAAATGCCAGATAAGCAGTTGCTGATGTGAGAATTGACAGAAGGAGAGAGTGCAGGGGTGGAAAGGTAGATCTGGGTATCGTCAGCATAGAGATGATAGCTGAAGCCATAGCTGTTGATAAGTTTACCCAGTGAAGAAGTATAAATAGAAAAGAGTAGAGGACCCAGGACAGAGCCTTGAGGTACTCCAACAGACAGAGACAAAAGAGAGGAGGAGTCACCAGCAGAAGAGACGGAGAAGGATCTGTTAGAGAGATAAGAGTGAATCCAGGAGAGGGCAGTGTCACAGACCCCAAGAGAGCTGAGAGTCTGTAGGAGAAGGGGATGGTCAACAGTGTCAAAAGCAGCAGAGAGGTCCAGTAAGATGAGTATAGAGTAGTAGCCTTTGTTTTTAGCAGAAAGGAGAACGTTAGTAACCTTGGTGAGGGCAGTCTCAGTTGAGTGTTGGGGATGGAAGCCAGATTGCAGGGGGTCGAGCAATGAGTTGGAGGACAGGAATTGGGTTAGGCGATTGAAAACTAGTTTTTCAAGTAATTTTGACGCTAGCGGGAGCAGTGATATAGGGCAGTAGTTTGCAGCGGAGTTAGGGTCAAGGGAGGGTTTTTTGAGGATGGGGGTGACCTTTGCATGTTTGAAGGAGGCAGGGAATGAGCCGGTAGAAAGGGATAGGTTGAATATGTGAGTAAGAGCCTGAGTGAGGGTGGGAGACAAAGGGGGAATTAGATGTGAAGGAATAGGGTCAAGTGGGCAGGTAGTGAGGTGAGAGGAAGATAAAAGGGAAGCCACTTTGCTCTTAGTGGTTGGGAGGAGGGTGCAGAGAGTGGCAGAGGGGGTGACCGGGAGTGAAGTTGGGAGATTGCAGGTTTGTGTTGCAATGTTTCTTCGGATGGCAAGTGTTTTATTGAAAAAATAGTCAGCAAGGTCTTGAGCACTGAATGCAGATGAGGGGGGTGGTGCAGGTGGGTAGAGGAGAGAGTTGAAGATGGAGAAGAGTCTTTTATGGTTTGAAGAGTGAGTGGATATAAGAGAAGAGAAGTAGGTTTGCTTAGCTAAGCAAAGGGCAGAGGTGTAAGAGTAAAGAGTGAACTTATAGTGCAGGAAATCAGGTTCAGAGCGGGATTTCCTCCAGGCAATTTCAGCAGTGTGTGAGCATTTTTGTAGGTAGCGTGTTTGTAGGGAGTGCCAGGGCTGGAGCTGACGACGTGGGGCTTTGCGAAGTTGGGGCAGAGCGAGAGTGTCAAGTGCAGCGGAGAGAGTATTGTTATAGTGGGTTATAGCAAGGTCAGGGCAGGATATCGTGGAAGTGTGGGAGAGGGGTATATTAATAAGATTGGAGAGTTGGGGAGGGTCCACAGTGTGCAGATTTCTACTGGTGCGGGGGCGAGAGGGGGAAGTAGGTTTAGCATCTATATTGGGATTAATGGTCGACAGGCAACATCAGAGAGAGAGCAGAGATAGGAGAATACCAGATCAATCGAGTGTCCATCACGGTGGGTAGGGAATAGGGTGGATTGTGAGAGGCCGAAGGAGTTAGTGAGTGAGAGAAGTTTAGAGGCAGCAGGGGCAGATGGGTTGTCAATAGGGATGTTGAAGTCCCCCAGAATTAGGGTAGGTGTATTTGTAGAGAGAAAGTGAGGAAGCCAGGCAGCAAAGTTGCCAAGGAATTGGGAGGTTGGTCCAGGGGGGCGATAGATAACTGCCACTCTGAGAGAGAGGGGGGAGAACAGGCGGATGCAGTGGACTTCAAAGGAAGAAAAGGAGAGAGATGGAAATGAAGATATGTACTGATAGGAGCAGGAAGGGGAGAGTAAGATGCCAACACCGCCACCATGTCTCTCACCTGGCCTAGGTGTATGTACAATTTTTAGAATTGAATTACAGTGAAAGGGGTCAAAATAAATACAGAAAGTATACTGCAATGATGGTTAACTACATATAATTTAACATTTTATATTATAATCTCAAAGTGCTTAATGTCCCTTTAAGGTCATTTTCTGAGTTACTATCCTGTGTGGAACACATTTTTGTGCAAAACAGTTGCATTTTTGAGTATTGTTTGCTACTGAAGTCTCTAGCACAAGACATTCTTTAATTATTTTCTACTCACATCCATTATCATCTGCAGATCAATACTGTCACGAATTCTTCCTTCAGTTCGAGCTTTTGATGCCAAGTTTCCAAACCAAATAACCGGCACCCAATATTTAAGATGAGGAGATTTAAGACTATCAAACAGCTTTCTTTCATCTGAAGTCATAAACCCTATTGGGGAAAAATAGGAATTTAATTATAAACAAGGACATTTTACATATTTTTACACCACATTTGTAAATTGTTATGTAATAATTACAGAAATAATCAGTATTATATCTAGGATAATAAATGTAACAGCTAGATGATAGTAGTATGTCTGCTCAGGTATCAAAATGCTGATAACAATACACAATTCATGTTTTATTTACTACAGATTTTCTTATTTCATTTAGTAGCACAAATGAATTAGGATAGCAATGGGGATGCTTTTTGGCCTTTTATATAATTATTTAACCAGGCATTTCTGCGTTTAAGTCAATTGGAAGTACTTAAAAATCTCACAAAGCTTTACAAGATTACACTCAGAATACAGTGTAACAGTTTTGAGCTCTCTGTAATTTATTAGCATAACCATCAAATAATTGAGGTTCTCTAAACACTGTCACCTAGATGACGAGTTTTGCGTTAGATGGGGTGCGATGCTAACAAGCAGTTTAAGCTCACCGCTCACTTACAGACAGCACTGGTATTACGGGTTTTTAGAAACCCGTCGTCAACCGCAAAAAAAGTGAGCGAAGAGCAAAATTTAGCTCCACATCTCACCTCAATACCAGCGCTGCTTACGTTAGCGGTGAGCTGGTAAAACGTGCTTGTGCACGATTTCCCCATAGGAATCAATGGGGGAGAGCTGGCTGAAAAAAAAACCTAACACCTGCAAAAAAGCAGCGTAAACTTTAGTTACATTGTAGCTAGCTTAGGGTTTATTTTTATTTTACAGGCAAGTTTGTATTTATTTTAACTAGGTAGAATAGTTATTAAATAGTTATTAACTATTTAATAACTACTTACGCCTAGATTTAGAGTTCTGTGTTTGCCGTCAAAACCAGCGTTAGGGGGTCCTTATGCTGGTTTTGTCCTACCGCTGGTATATAGAGTCTTGTAGGTAAGGGTCTAACGCTCACTTTCCAGCCGCAACTTTTCCATACCGCAGATCCCCTTACGTCAATTGCATATCCTATCTTTTCAATGGGATCTTTCTAACGCTGGTATTTAGAGTCTTGGCTGAAGTGAGCGTTAGAAATCTAACGACAAGACTCCAGCCGCAGAAAAAAACAAGAATTAAGAGCTTTATGAACCGGCGTTAGCCCAGAAAGCTCTTAACTACTGTGCTCTAAAGTACACTAACACCCATAAACTACCTATGTACCCCTAAACCGAGGCCCCCCCACATCGCCGCCACTCTATTACATTTTTTTAACCCCTAATCTGCCAACCGCACACCGCCGCAACCTACATTATCCCTATGTACCCCTAATCTGCTGCCCCTAACATCGTCGACCCCTACATAATATTTATTACCCCCTAATCTGCCCTCCCTAACATCGCCGACACCTAACTTCAAGTATTAACCCCTAATCTGCCGACCGGACCTCGCCGCTACTCTAATAAATGTTTTAACCCCTAAAGCTAAATCTAACCCTAACCCTAACACCCCCCTAAGTTAAATATAATTTAAATCTAACGAAATAAAATAAATCTTATTAAATAAATTATTCCTATTTAAATCTAAATACTTACCTGTAAAATAAACCCTAATATAGCTACAATATAAATAATAATTATATGGTAGCTATTTTAGGATTAATACTTATTTTACAGGCAACTTTGTATTTATTTTAACCAGGTACAATAGCTATTAAATAGTTAATAACTATTTAATAGTTACCTAGTTAAAATAATTACAAAATTATCTGTAAAATAAATCCTAACCTAAGTTACAATTAAACCTAACACTACACTATCAATAAATTAATTAAATAATCTATCTACAATTATCTACAATTAAATCAACTAAACTAAATTACAAAAAACAAACACTAAATTACAAAAACAAACAAACACTGAATTACAAAAAATAAAAAAAGATTACAAGAATTTTAAACTAATTACACCTACTATACTTAAATAAATTATTCCTATTTAAAACTAAATACTTACCTGTAAAATAAACCCTAAGATAGCTACAATATAATTAATAATTACATTGTAGCTATCTTAGGATTTATATTTATTTTACAGGTAACTTTGTATTTATTTTAGCTAGTTATTAACTATTTAATAACTACCTAGCTAAAAGAAATACAAAATTACCTGTAAAATAAATCCTAACCTAAGTTACAATTAAACCTAATACTACACTATCATTAAATTAATTAAATAAATTAGCTACAAATAACTACAATTAAATACAATTACATAGACTAACTAAAGTACAAAAAATAAAAAAAGGTAAGTTACAAAAAATAAAAAAATAAGTTACAAACATTTTAAAAATATTACAACAATTTTAAGCTACTTACACCTAATCTAAGCCCCCTAAAAAAATAACAAAGCCCCCCAAAATAAAAAAATGCCCTACCCTATTCTAAAATAAAAATTTAACAGCTCTTTTACCTTACCAGCCCTTAAAAGGCATGCCCCAAAGAAAACAGCTCTTTTGCATTTAAATAAACATACAATACCCCCCCAACATTACAACCCACAACCCACCACCCACATACCCCTAATCTAACCCAAACCCCCCTTAAAAAACCTAACACTAAGCCCCTGAAGATCTTCCTACCTTGTCTTCACCACGCCGGGTATCACCGATCCGTCCAGAAGAGGGTCCGAAGTCTTCATCCTATCCGGCAAGAAGAGGTCCAGAAGAGGCTCCGAAGTCTTCATCCTATCCGGCAAGAAGAGGAGATCCGGACCAGCAAACATCTTTATCCAAGCGGCATCTTCTATCTTCTTCCATCCGGATTAGGATTCTATCAGCCAATCGGAATTAAGGTAGGAAAAATCTGATTGGCTGATTGAATCAGCCAATCCGATTCAAGTTCAATCGGATTGGCTGATCCAATCAGCCAATCAGATTGAGCTCGCATTCTATTGGCTGTTCCGATCAGCCAATAGAATGCAAGCTCAATCTGATTGGCTGATAGTGTAGTTAGGTTTAATTGTAGTTTAGGTTAGGATTTATTTTACAGGTAATTTTGTAATTATTTTAACTAGGTAACTATTAAATAGTTATTAACTATTTAATAGCTATTGTACCTAGTTAAAATAAATACAAAGTTGCCTGTAAAATAAAAATGAATCCTAAAATAGCTATAATATAATTATTATTTATATTGTAGCTATAATAGGTTTATTTTACAGGTAAGTATTTAGCTTTAAATAGGATTAATTTATTTAATAAGAATTATTTTATGTCGTTAGAATAAAATTATATTTAACTTAGGGGGGTGTTAGGGTTAGGGTTAGACTTAGCTTTAGGGGTTAATACATTTATTAGAGTAGCGGTGAGGTCCGGTCGGCAGATTAGGGGTTAATAATTGTAGGTAGGTGGCGGCGACGTTGGGGGCGGCAGATTAGGGGTTAATAAATATAATATAGGGGTTGGCGGTGTTAGGGGCAGCAGATTAGGGGTACATAGGGATAACATAGGTTGCGGCGGTGTACGGAGCGGCAGATTAGAGGTTAAAAATAATATGCAGGGGTCAGCGATAGCGGGGGCACAAGATTAGGGGTTAATAAGTGTAAGGTTAGGGGTGTTTAGACTCGGGGTACATGTTAGGGTGTTAGGTGCAGACTTAGGAAGTGTTTCCCCATAGGAAACAATGGGGCTGCGTTAGGAGCTGAACGCTGCTTTTTTGCAGGTGTTAGGTTTTTTTTCAGCTCAAACTGCCCCATTGTTTCCTATGGGGGAATCGTGCACGAGCACGTTTTTGAAGCTGGCCGCGTCCGTAAGCAACGCTGGTATTGAGAGTTGCAGTGGTGGTAAATATGCCTGTACGCTCCCTTTTTGGAGCCAAACACAGCCCTTCAGAGAACTCTCAATACCATCGCTGTTTAAAAGGTGCGGGGGGGGGAAACCACGCATAGCTAACGCACCCCTTTGGCCGCAAAACTCTAAATCTAGGCGAATGTTAAAATAAAAACAAATTTACCTGTAACATAAAACCTAACCTAAGTTACACTAACACCTAATACTACACTATAATTAAATAAATTAACTAAATTAAATACAATTAATTACAATTAAATAAAATTATCTAAAGTACCAAAAAAAAAAAAACACTAAATTACAGAAAATAATAAAATAATTACAAGATTTTTAAACTAATTACACCTACTCTAATCCCCCTAACAAAATAAAAAAGCCCCCCAAAATAAAAAAGCCCTACCCTACACTAAATTACAAATAGCCCTTAAAAGGGCCTTTTGTGAGGCATTGCCCCAAAGTAATCAGCTCTTTTACCTGTAAAAAAAAAGTACAAATACCCCCCCCAACATTAAAACCCACCACCCACACAACCAACCCTACTCTAAAACAGACCCAATCCCCCCTTAAAAAACCTAACACTAACCCCTTGAAGATCACCCTACCGTGAGACGTCTTCACCCAACCGGCAGAAGTGGTCCTCCAGACGGGCAGAAGTCTTCATCCAAGCCGGGCAGAAGAGGTCCTCCAGACGGGCAGAAGTCTTCATCCAGACGGCATCTTCTATCTTCATCTATCCGGCGCGGAGCGGGACCATCTTCGAAACATCGGAGGCGGAGCATCCTCTTCATCCAACGGCCGACGACTGAATAAAGGTTCCTTTAAGTGACGTCATCCTAGATGGCGTCCCTTCAATTCCAATTGGCTGATAGAATTCTATCAGCCAATCGGAATTAAGGTAGAAAAAATCCTATTGGCTGATGCAATCAGCCAATAGGATTGAGCTTGCATTCTATTGGCTGATTGGAACAGCCAATAGAATGCAAGCTCAAACCTATTGGCTTATTGGATAAGCCAATAGGATTGAACTCTAGATTGAGGATTTTTTCTACCTTAATTACGATTGGCTGATAGAATTTTATCAGCCAATCGGAATTGAAGGGACGCCATCATGGATGACGTCACTTAAAGGAACCTTCATTCAGTCGTCGGATGAAGAGGATGCTCCGTGTCGGATGTCTTGAAGATGGACCTGCTCCGCGCCAGATGGATGAAGATAGAAGATGCCGTCTGGATGAAGACTTCTGCCCATCTGGAAGACCTCTTCTGCCCGTCTGGAGGACCACTTCTGCCCGGTTGGGTGAAGACGTCTCACGGTAGTGTGATCTTCAAGGGGTTAGTGTAGGTTTTTTTAAGGGGGGATTGGGTGGGTTTTAGAGTGTTTGTGTGGGTGGTGGGTTTTAATGTTGGGGAGGTATTTGTACTTTTTTTTACAGGTTATAGAGCTGATTACTTTGGGGCAATGCCCCGCAAAAGGCCCTTTTAAGGGCTATTTGTAATTTAGTGTAGGGTAGGGTTTTTTTTTTTTATTCTTGGGGGCTTTTTTATTTTGTTACGGGGATTAGAGTAGGTGTAATTATTTTAAAAATCTTGTAATTATTTTATTATTTTCTGTAATTTAGTGTTTTTTTTCGTACTTTAGATAATTTTATTTAATTGTAATTAATTGTAATTAATTGTATTTAATTGTATTTAATTTAGTTAATTTATTTAATTATAGTGTAGTGTTAGGTGTTAGCGTAACTTAGGTTAGGTTTTATTTTACAGGTAAATTTGTCTTTATTTTAACTAAGTAGTTATTAAATAGTTAATAACTATTTAGTAACTATTCTACCTAGTTAAAATAAATACAAACTTGCCTGTAAAATAAAGATAAACCCTAAGCTAGGTACAATGTAACTATTAGTTATATTGTAGCTAGCTTAGGGTTTATTTTATAGATAAGTATTTAGTTTTAACCTCTTAAGGACATATGACGGAATTTTTCCGTCATAAAACAATTGAGTAAACTGAAAGCTGTGTCCTTAAAGGGTTAAATAAGAATTATTTAGGTAATTGTAATTTTATTTAGATTTATTGTAATTATATTTAAAGTTAGGGGGAACCCTTTTCAGAGGGATCTAAACTGAAAAGGAAAGAAGGAAAAAGAAAGGGAAAAAGAAAAAAAGGGAGAAAAAGGGGGACTTTTTCCTGGTTATTCTTGTTACTATTGTTGATATGAAGCGCTCCCATTGTCTATAAGGAGGTTGAAGCTGACTTAGAATGAAAATAGTTATGTAGGAATATAATAACACTGAGTTACTTATCAGTTTAAACGCATAAGGGTATATATATAAGCAGCTAGCAGACAGCAATATATATATGAGAGCTAGATACTTATGCAATATGTCTGATCACTACTTATTGTAAATGATACAGTGTCCCCTCCTGTATAAAACAAAGTCTGAATAGTGCTGGATGTTTCTTTGATTACTTGGGGAAGCAACTAATCTGTTAAAGTTTACTTAGGTGGAAATACAGAGAGACCAACCTTTACTAGTATTCACACCAAAGCACTAGAGCTTAAGAGATAAAGCCTAAATATGTGGAGTTTGTAGTAGTAAGGGACGCAGTGCTCTAGACTGTGTAGATATATATATACATATATTGGCTGGTAAATTTGACTGCATAATCTTTACAACCTAGAAACATTTCCAGAGAATTTCCTGTAAACTCGGCTTCCTAAAGCATATCTAGAGTATATGCAGTAAGGGGTTAATTTAAGATTACATCACTGTTTATTTGGGTCTAGTTTCGGAGATAGGCCGTACTCACTATATTCTCACTTAGTTCACTAAAGGTATATACACACTAGATGAATAAATATTTAAGTTAGGGGAGGTTAGGGTTAGACTTAGGTTTAGGGGTTAATACATTTAATATAGTGGCGGCGACGTTGGGGGCGGCAGATTAGGGGTTAATAAATGTAGGTAAGTGGCGGCGATGTTAGGGACGGAAGATTAAGGGTTAACAATATTTAAGTAGTGTTTGCGATGCTGGAGTGCGGCGGTTTAGGGGTTAATATATTTATTATAGTGGCGGCGATGTCCGGTTCGGCAGATTAGGGGTTAAAATATTTATTTTAGTGTTTGCGATTTGGGGGGGCCTCGGTTTAGGGGTTAATAGGTAGTTTTTGGGTGTTAGTGTACTTTTTAGCACTTTAGTTAAGAGTTAAAGGGATAGTCTAATCAAAATTAAACTTTCATTATTCAGATAGGACATGTAATTTTAATCAACTTTCCAATTTACTTTTATCATCAAATTTGCTTTTTTCTCTTAGTATTCTTAGTTGAAACTAAACCTAGGCAGAGTCATATGGTTATTTCTAAACTCTTGAGGGCTGCCTCTTATCACAGGCTTTTTAAAATCCTTTTCATCACAAAGAGACTAAAAGTACACGTGGGCCATATAGATAACACTGTGTACAGGCACAGGGAGTTATTTAAGATCTAGCCCAGCACAATGCTAACTTCAAGACAATAGATAATAAACAGTCACAGTCATGTGATCAGGGGGCTGGAAGAAGGTTCTTAGATACAAGGTAATCACAGAGGTAAAAAGTATAATAATATAACTATGTTGTTTATGCAAAAACAGAATTTATGCTTACCTGATAAATTACTTTCTCTTGTGATGTATCAAGTCCACGGATTCATCCTTTACTTGTGGGATATTCTCCTTCCCAACAGGAAGTGGCAAAGAGAGCACACAGCAGAGCTGTCCATATAGCTCCCCCTCTAGCTCCACCCCCCAGTCATTCGACCGAAGGTTAGGAAGAAAAATGAGAAACCATAGGGTGCAGTGGTGACTGTAGTTTAAACAAAACCACTACCTGACTTAATAGCCAGGGCGGGCCGTGGACTCGATACATCACAAGAGAAAGTAATTTGTCAGGTAAGCATAAATTCTGTTTTCTCTTGTAAGATGTATTGAGTCCACGGATTCATCCTTTACTTGTGGGATACCAATACCAAAGCTTTAGGACACGGATGAAGGGAGGGAACAAGACAGGTACCTTAAACAGAAGGCACCACTGCTTGTAAAACCTTTCTCCCAAAAATAGCCTCCGAAGAAGCAAAAGTATCGAATTCGTAAAATTTAGAAAAAGTATGCAGCGAAGACCAAGTCGCTGCCTTACAAATCTGTTCAACAGAAGCCTCATTTTTAAAAACCCATGTGGAAGCCCATGTGAAAGCCACTGCACTGGTAGAATGAGCAGTAATTGTTTCGGGAGGCTGCTGGCCAGCAGTCTCATAGGCCAAACGGATGATGCTTTTCAGCCAAAAGGAAAGAGAGGTAGCAGTCGCCTTCTGACCTCTCCTCTTACCAGAATAGATGACAAACAATGAAGGTGTTTGTCTGAAATCCTTAGTTGCTTGTAAATAAAACTTTAAAGCACGAACCACATCAAGATTGTGTAACAGACGTTCCTTCTTCGAAGAAGGATTAGGACACAGAGAAGGAACAACAATTTCCTGGTTAATATTCTTATTAGACACAACCTTAGGAAGAAAACCGGGTTTGGTACGCAAAACTACCTTATCTGCATGGAAAACCAGGTAAGGTGAATCACACTGTAAAGCAGATAACTCTGATAGTCTTCGAGCAGAAGAGATAGCTACCAAAAACAAAACTTTCCAAGATAAAAGCTTAATATCTATGGAATGTAAAGGTTCAAACGGAACCCCTTACAGAACTGAAAGAACTAAATTCAGACTCCATGGCGGAGCCACAGGTCTATAAACAGGCTTGATTCTGACTAAAGCCTGACTAAATGTTTGAACGTCTGGTACCTCTGCCAGACGTTTGTGTAAAAGAATAGCCAAAGCAGATATCTGTCCTTTTAAGGAACTAGCTGATAATCCTTTCTCCAATCCTTCTTGGAGAAAAGACAAAATCCTGGGAATCCTAATCTTACTCCATGAGTAACCTTTGGATTCACACCAAAAAAGATATTTTCGCCAAATCTTATGGTAGATTTTCCTGGTGACAGGCTTTCTAGCCTGAATCAGGGTATCAATAACCGACTCAGAGAGACCACGCTTTGATAGAATTAGGCGTTCAATCTCCAAGCAGTCAGACGCAGAGAAATTAGATTTGGATGCTTGAAAGGACCTTGAATTAGAAGGTCCTGCCTCACTGGTAGTGTCCATGGTGGGACAGATGACATGTCCACTAGGTCTGCATACCAGGTCCTGCGTGGCCACGCAGGTGCTATCAGAACCACCGAAGCCCTCTCCTGCTTGATTCTGGCAACCAGACAAGGGAGGAGAGGAAACGGTGGAAAAACATAGGCCAGATTGAAGGACCAAGGCGCTGCTAGAGCATCTATCAGTACCTCCTGGGGATCCCGGGACCTGGACCTGTAAAGAGGAAGTTTGGTGTTCTGATGGGACGCCATCAGATCCAATTCTGGAGTGCCCCATAGCTGAGTCAGCTGGGCAAATACCTCCGGGTGGAGTTCCCACTCCCCCGGGTGAAAAGTCTGACGACTTAGAAAATCCGCCTCCCAGTTGTCTACTCCTGGGATGTGAATTGCTGAGAGATGGCAGGAGTGATCCTCTGCCCACCTGATTATTTTGGTTACCTCCGTCATTGCTAGGGAACTCCTTGTTCCCCCTTGATGATTGACGTAAGCTACAGTCGTGATGTTGTCCGACTGAAATCTGATGAATTTGGCCACAGCTAGCTAAGGCCATGCCTGAAGCACGTTGAATATCTCCCTCAGTTCCAGAATGTTTATCGGGAGAAGAGCTTCTTCCCGAGACCATAAGCCCTGAGCTTTCAGGGAGTCCCAGACTGCACCCCAGCCCAACAGACTGGCGTCGGTTGTTACGATGATCCACTCTGGTCTGCGGAAACACATTCCCTGAGACAGGTGATCCTGAGACAACCACCAGAGAAGAGAATCTCTGGTCCCCTGGTCCAGCTGTATTTCAGGAGACAAATCTGCATAATCCCCATTCCACTGTTTGAGCATGTATAGTTGCAGTGGTCTGAGGTGTATCCGTGCAAAAGGGACTATGTCCATTGCCGCTACCATTAGTCCGATTGTCTCCATGCACTGAGCTACAGATGGCCGAGGAATGGAATGAAGGACTCGGCAAGTGGTTAAGAGTTTTAACTTTCTGACCTCCGTCAGAAATATTTTCATATCTACCGAGTCTATCAGAGTTCCTAGGAGGGGGGGAGAGAGAACTCTTTTTGATGTTCACCTTCCACCCGTAAGACCTCAGAAAGGCCAATACGATTTCTGTGTGAGACTTGGCTCTTTGGAAAGTCGACGCCTGAATTAAGATGTCGTCTAGATAAGGCGCCACTGCTATACCCCGCGGTCTTAGAACCGCCAGGAGGGACCCTAGCACCTTTGTGAAAATTCTGGGAGCAGTGGCCAACCAAAAAGGAAGAGCCACAAACTGGTAATGCTTGTCCAGAAAGGAGAACCTGAGAAACTGGTGATGATCTTTGTGGATAGGAATGTGCAGATACGCATCCTTTAAATCCACGGTGGTCATATATTGACCCTCCTGGATCATTGAGTAGTGTCAACCAGCATAAACTAGCCCTGTTATGTAAGCTTGAAATTCCATACTTAGTCTCTGAATATAGCTTACCCTTCCCTCATGGGGATATTAACAGTCTTTTCTAGCATTATCACAGTCTTGTCTAGAAATAAATGACTGAACATACCTTATTGCAGCCTAACCTGCAAACCGTTCCCCCCAACTGAAGATCTCTTGTACTCCTCAGTCCTGTGTAGGAACAGCAGTGGATTTTAGTTACAACATGCTAAAATCATCTTCCTCCCTGCAGAAATCTTCATCTCCCTTCTGCTAGAGAGTAAATAGTACACACCGGTACCATTTAAAATAACAAACTCTTGCTTGTAGAAAATAAAACTACAATTCTAACACCACATTCACTTTACCCTTCCGATTGCTTAGAGCCGGCAAAGAGAATGACTGGGGGGTGGAGCTAGAGGGGGAGCTATATGGACAGCTCTGCTGTGTGCTCTCTTTGCCACTTCCTGTTGGGAAGGAGAATATCCCACAAGTAAAGGATGAATCCGTGGACTCGATACATCTTACAAGAGAAACTGGGGAATGGGTAATAAAGGGATTATCTATCTTTTAAAACAATAACAATTCTATGGTAGACTGTCCCTTTAACTACTGACTTTAAAATGCGGTACCAGTCTTGACAGGAGAGGGTCTACCGCTCACTTTTGGTCAGACTCATAATACCGGCGTTATGCAAGTCCCATTGACAAAAGAAGAAACGCAATTGACGTAAGTGGATTTGCGGTATTTTCGAGTCTGGCCAAAAAAGTGAGCGGTGAGCCTGTCATTTCAAGACTTGTAATACCAGCGGGGCGTTAAAAAGCAGCGTTGGGACCGGACAACACTGCTTTTTAAGCCCTAATGCAAAACTCATAATCTAGCCATGTATTACTCTTGCAAAATAGTGCAGGCGAAGGATAACATTACAAGATTTGCATTAGATAAAAATTACATTTGGAAGACAAAGTAGTCATTTTAGCATGATAAAAATTACAGAACCCAGTAATAATGAACTGCAGATACCTCTTTTCTTACACTATAATTTTAGTACAGAGGATGGTTCTCCCATTCATTCCAACACTATTCCATATTAAAAATCAAGCAAACCTGCCGATTCGCATCAAAACTTGCCTCAAAATTAGGAGGCAGTATTCAAGATCTAGCAGTCTGGCTGATATACCCAGCTCCTTGGATAATAGGTGAAATGTTTCAGCTAAATATACACAGCTGCAATAGTTCACATTTCTGGCAGCCACATTGACTTGGAATGCTATTTAAAGAGCAATCAAGAATACAAGCATGCTTATCTTTGCACTGAGCAATCAAGAATACAAGCATGCTTATCTTTGCACTGAGCAATCAAAAATACAAGCATGCTTATCTTTGCACTGTTTGTAAGCACTTGCAATGGCCTATCCCAGAATCTCTTTATGCATTAAAAACTCTGTGTTCTGAGGATTTCTATAGGAAAAACTAGTTTCCTGATTTCTCTGAATATGCTGCTAGCTACACAGTTCTTTATTTTATAATGTCCTGTTTACAAGGTTTCCTCTTACTCTGTTACTCCACATAACCTATGCTGAAAATCTTGACTTCATAGATAATAATGGTGGTATTCTAGCGCTAAGAGTGCCCTAAGCTGTGACCGAAAAATGGGGTCTAACCTCCCCCAGAAAAAAGTATTACTGAGAAACAGGGATCGGTACAGCGCCAGAAGGCCAAGGGACAAATATACAAAACTGCTGATACGTTTAAAAATGTGGATTTATTACAATCAGATAAAATAATAAATTGTACAATAAGATAAAACCAAGTGGTGTAGTGGCAAAAATTGCCAAACAAGTATTAAAACATATATAAAACCATAGGATGGTAAATGGATTTAAAAAACTTTAAAATCAGAAATAACTTGGCATTCATGTAATTAACGTAGAAGTCTAGGGTACATAAAAAGGTTGGTAGCGCTGTCTGAGAATTCAATGGGTGTGATATGGTGTGTTCGTGGAGTAGGTTATGGATCCATATATAGTGTACACTGTGGTGAAGTGTGGGAGGTGCGTGCAAAGTTGTGCAAAATTATGAGAATAACCCTTTTCAGAGTAGACCTGGATGTGGATGCTTGAAAGCTACCAGTGAACGAATACAATGTAGCAAAATTAAAACACAGTAAAAATGGTTACAGGTGGAATGTGACAGAGTGCAACACAGTGAAAATAATAAAACTGGATGTAAAATCACAAGTAAAAAATACCGAATGGAACTAGGACTCCGACATAAAAACAAAAGATATCCAATCAAAAATAGTGAGGGGTCCTAAAAAAACAAATAGGATGAAAATTGAAAGTCAAATAAATAGTCAATGAAAATCCAAACATTGATGCTCAACAAAGGGGGATGGAGAACAAAGTCAGTGCAAAAATCGGTGGAAAAAGACGAAAAAAGCAGGCAAAAAAAGTTAATCCATTTGTTATCCAAATTGTGACCAATAGGTGATCCAAATATATCGCAGTGGTGATAAAAAATTAAAGTCTAATCACAACAAAGCCAGGTGAAAAAAAGAAATATAAAACAAAGTGTAATGGGTGAGACAAGATAAATTCCAGGGATCCCAATGAACTTTAGGCAATCAGCGGCTCAATATTGTCGTCCCCTAGTAGATTCCTGCAACCCAAAATAACAACATAGCGTAATACAGTAAGAAATAGTAATAATCGAGTTGAAAAGATGCTTACCAAAGGGTCTACGCGTTTCGGTCCTCAAAAGACCTTTTTCAAGACTGATCCAGTGGTAAGCAAAGCATCTTTAAATAGGGGTTTACTGGAATACCCGGATGTGGCTTACAGAACATTCCACTTCCGGTTCCGCTCGGTTTTTTGGAAATAAATTGCTTTAATTTGTCAGATATATGGATTATTTGTCAATATATTTCATGTCATATAAGGGGTGTTTCAGTGAACGAGCGGAACCGGAAGTGGAATGTTCTGTAAGCCACATCCGGGTATTCCAGTAAACCCCCTATTTAAAGATGCTTTGCCTTACCACTGGATCAGTCTTGAAAAAGGTCTTTTGAGGACCGAAACGCGTAGACCCTTTGGTAAGCATCTTTTCAACTCGATTATTACTATTTCTTACTGTATTACGCTATGTTGTTATTTTGGGTTGCAGGAATCTACTAGGGACGACAATATTGAGCCGCTGATTGCCTAAAGTTCATTGGGATCCCTGGAATTTATCTTGTCTCACCCATTACACTTTGTTTTATATTTCTTTTTTTCACCTGGCTTTGTTGTGATTAGACTTTAATTTTTTATCACCACTGCGATATATTTGGATCACCTATTGGTCACAATTTGGATAACAAATGGATTAACTTTTTTTGCCTGCTTTTTTCGTCTTTTTTCCACCGATTTTTGCACTGACTTTGTTCTCCATCCCCCCTTTGTTGAGCATCAATGTTTGGATTTTTCATTGACTATTTATTTGACTTTCAATTTTCATCCTATTTGTTTTTTTAGGACCCCCTCACTATTTTTGATTGGATATCTTTTGTTTTTATGTCGGAGTCCTAGTTCCCATTCGGTATTTTTTACTTGTGATTTTACATCCAGTTTTATTATTTTCACTGTGTTGCACTCTGTCACATTCCACCTGTAACCATTTTTACTGTGTTGTATTTTGCTACATTGTATTCGTTCACTGGTAGCTTTCAAGCATCCACATCCAGGTCTACTCTGAAAAGGGTTATTCTCATAATTTTGCACAACTTTGCACGCACCTCCCCACACTTCACCACAGTGTACACTATATATGGATCCATAACCTACTCCACGAACCACACCATATCACACCCATTGAATTCTCAGACAGCGCTACCAACCTTTTTATGTACCCTAGACTTCTACGTTAATTACATGAATGCCAAGTTATTTCTGATTTTAAAGTTTTTTAAATCCATTTACCATCCTATGGTTTTATATATGTTTTAATACTTGTTTGGCAATTTTTGCCACTACACCACTTGGTTTTATCTTATTGTACAATTTATTATTTTATCTGATTGTAATAAATCCACATTTTTAAACGTATCGGCAGTTTTGTATATTTGGTCCCTTGGCCTTCTGGCGCTGTACCGATCCCTGTTTCTCAGAAAATCTTGACTTCAGCATACAGAACCCCCAGCAATAGTGACGTTGCGAACAGTTCGCCGGAGAACAGTTCCCGGCGATCTTAGCGAACATATGCCATGTTCGATCTGCCCCCTATTCGTCATCATTGAGTAAGCTTTGACCCTGTATCTCACAGTCTGCAGACACATTTCAGCCAATCAGCAGCAGACACTCCCTCCCAGACCCTCCCAGCTCCTGGGCAGCAGCCATTTTAGATTCATTCTGATCCTGCATTCTTAGTGAGAGGAGGGATAGTGCTGCTGCTGGCTGCTGCTGCTGATTTTATAGGGAAATTGATAGCTAGGCTAGTGTATTCAGTGTCCACTACAGTCCTGAAGGACTCATCTGATCTCTGCTGTAAGGACTGCACCCCAAAACGCCCTGTGTGTGAGGCTCACAGCATATACTGTGTCTACTTGCTCACTGCCACCACTCATATCTGGTGTAACATTAGTGTAAATTTAAAAAAAAAAAAAACTTTTACATCAGTTTGCTAGTGTAATCTAATTTTATTTTCCAGCAGGCCTGTGTGTCAGGCTCACAGCATATACTGTGCCTAATTGCTCTGTGCCACCACTCATATCTGGTGTAACATTAGTGTAATTTTTTTTAAAAAAACTTTTACATCAGTCTGCTAGTGTAATAAAATTTCAGTTGCCAGGCCAGCCTGCCACTGCCAGCCTCAGTGCCACCATTCATATCTGGTGTAACATTAGTGTACATTTAAAAAAAAACAACTTTTACATCAGTCTGCTAGTGTTATTTAATTTTAGTTGCCAGGCCAGCCTGCCACTAGTGCCAGCCTGTGTGTCAGGCTCCCAGCATATACTGTGCCTACTTCCATCCTCAGTGCCACCACTCATATCTGTTGTAACATTAGTGTAAATTTTAAAAAAAAACTTTTACATCAGTCTGCTAGTGTTATTTAATTTTAGTTGCCAGGCCAGCCTGCCACTAGTGCCAGCCTGTGTGTCAGGCTCCCAGCATATACTGTGCCTACTTCCATCCTCAGTACCACCACTCACATCTGTTGTAACATTAGTGTGAATTTTAAAAAAAAAACTTTTACATCAGTCTGCTAGTGTTATTTAATTTTAGTTGCCAGGCCAGCCTGCCACTAGTGCCAGCCTGTGTGTCAGGCTCCCAGCATATACTGTGCCTACTTCCATCCTCAGTGCCACCACTCATATCTGTTGTAACATTAGTGTAAATTTAAAAAAAAAACTTTTACATCAGTCTGCTAGTGTTATTTAATTTTAGTTGCCAGGCCAGCCTGCCACTAGTGCCAGCCTGTGTGTCAGGCTCCAGCATATACTGTGCCTACTTCCATCCTCAGTGCCACCACTCATATCTGTTGTAACATTAGTGTAAATTTTTTTAAAAAAAACTTTTACATCAGTCTGCTAGTGTTATTTAATTTTAGTTGCCAGGCCAGCCTGCCACTAGTGCCAGCATGTGTCTGTGTCAGGCTCCCAGCATATACTGTGCCTACTTCCCATCCTCAGTGCTACCACTCATATCTGTTGTAACATAGTGTAATTTTTTTTAAAAAAAAACTTTTACATCAGTCTGCTAGTGTTATTTAATTTTAGTTGCCAGGCCAGCCTGCCACTAGTGCCAGCCTGTGTGTGAACCTTACCATGGGTCCCAAGCCGCATGTCTTATTGTAATTCTCTGTCAGGGAAATTATATATCTATCAAATCTATCTATTTATCTATCGAATCTATCTAACTATCAATCATATCTATCAAATATATATTGCATCTATTGATCTATGTAATTTGTATCTATCAATGTATATTGCATCTATTGATTTATGTAAATCGTATCTATCAAATGTATATTGCATCTATTGATCTATGTAATTTGTATCTATCAAATGTATATTGCATCTATTGATCTATGTAATTCATATCTATCAAATGTATATTGCATCTATTGATCTATGTAATTCGTATCTATCAAATGTATATTGCATCTATTGATCTATGTAATTTGTATCTATCATATGTATATTGCATCTATTGATCTATGTAATCTATGTATCTATCAATCTATAAAATCTATCTATCTCGTGGTTGTGCAAATGGACTGTTTGCGGTTGTTTGTGGTGCGTTACACGGGGAGTTTGGTCTGTCACTGTGAAGCAGGCGTAACCCTTACACTACCTGATCGATACAACATCATACCTGATGTTTTAAAGCACGTTATTCCAAACAATTTAGCAATGTTAGGTGATTTATGCCCTTTATGGCTTAAAAACAGACTCTGCATCAACTATGTAATTTTCCATGGGAGTTTTGCCATGGATCCCCCCTCCGGCATTGCCCCAGTACAGGTGTTAGTCCCCTTGAAACAACTTTTCCATCACTATTGTAGCCAGAAAGAGTCCCTGTGGGTTTTAAAGTTTGCCTGCCTATTGAAGTCAATGGCGGTTCGCCGGTTCGCGAACAGTAGCGGAAGTTCGAGTCCGCCATTCGCGAACCGAAATTTTTAGGTTCATGTCATCACTACCCAGCAATACTACAATATGCCATGCAATGCCCTTCTTGGCACACTTGCCCCCCGCACTCTGCCCAAGTCCTACTCCTGTTAACTGGTATTTTCTCATATTTTAGCCGTGGTATAGATTTCCTTCTATCAAGCTTTTAGATTTTTAATTTATGCTCTCAACTGTTACATATTAAAAATACAATCTACTTCAAAATGTTTAAAAAGAGAGATAATCCCTTTATTACCCATTCCCCAGTTTTGCACAGCCAACATGGTTATATTAATATACTTTTTACCTCTGTGATTACCTTGTACCTAAGTCTCTTCTTAAAGCCCCCTTATCACATGGCTATTTATTTATTATCTATTGATTTGCATTTTAGCCAGTTAGTGCTGTGTCCTGCACAACTCCATGGGAGGGAGCACAATGTTATCTATATGGCCCACATGAATTAGCAGTCTCTTGTTGTGAAAAACTAATAAAAAGCATGTGATAAGAGGCTGTCTGTAGTGGCTTAGAAACAGGCTGAAACTTAAAAGTTTAAATGTGATAAAGTATATTAATATAACAATGTTGGTTGTGCAAAGCAAGGGAATGGGTAGTAAATGTGTTATCTTTTTAAACAGTAACAATTTTGGTGTAGACTGTCGCTTTAAGCTCTTTAGTATGTAATTTAACAATGTTAACTTATCCTGCAGAACACTAGGGGGTAGATTTAACAAAAGTCGAGCGGACATGATTTGCTGTAGAGAATCATGTGCTCTTGACCTCGCTAAATGCCGACTGCATACGCTGTCGCCATTTAACTTTGCACAAGCATTTCTGGTGAAATGCTTGTGCAATGCTGCCCTCTGCTCACTGGCGGCCAATCGGCCGCTAGCAGGGACCATCAATCAGCCCGATCAGGCCGGGATGATTTCAGTTCGCCACCTGAAAGGTCTTATGACCGCTGCTTCTTAACTTCCATTTTATGCAGACCTGAAACAATGGGGCTCCGGAGCAGCATCCACTGCTTCATAAATGGAACACCTGGTGTATTTTTAATTTAAAATTACAGAGGGTTATTCTTTACATTATCTGCAACAGTGTTTTTGTAAATGTTATGTAGTTATGTAATCGTTAGACAATGAGACATGATTTTATTTTTCTTAATTTACTAAAAAAAAAGTGTTTGCAAACTTGAGACATCTGGAAAGTTGCATGTAAAAAAGTGTTTAAAATAAACAGGACTTTTATTCGTTGTCTCCCCCAATACTAACGTTATTACCGCTGGTCTGTGTAAATCCTCGTCTCTCTTTTTTCGTTTAATATGACGTTTTTTGCTCTAAACCTATGAAAATACAGGCCGTTAGTTGCCGTCTATAAATAGTGCATCTACGTCGCAGGAAGTGGAAACCCAGAATGGGGGCGGAGGAAATACTGATGAATAGTGAGCTATAAAATATAACTTTTAAAAAGTTGAGGATAAATTTAAAAAAAAAAAAATTCAGCGACTTTAAAATACATACTAGGGGGGTGTCTGGCAATCGGGCAGATTGCTGTGCGCCGCCTCAGAGGTAGCGGATGAGTTAAGAAGCAGTGTTCTTAAGACCGCTGCTTCTTAACTCCTGTTTCTGGTGAGCCTAAAGGCTCGCGCGGAAACAGAGGCATTGGGGCTAATACAGGGCTCGGTAAATCGGCCCCTAGATGTAACATATAATGAGCTATTCCAGAAAGCTCAAATTTACTAACACTTTAAAAACTGCAGTATGAAGAGTTTTTTGGGGCAAATATTTTAACATATTTTCTTATGGCTTGTCAGAATGTTCTGTCTTTGTAATGACATACCTATATACTGCTGTCTTTGTACATAGGGCTTATTGTTAGTGAGCATCACCCTTGTTACTTACTCTTAATAGTTACCCAACCTTTAGTATCCTTTGCCACAGTAATCCCTAATTGTACACTAACTACTTTTAGTCACATAAACATCCTCTTTAAAGTTTAAAAAACATATTGTGACCCCACAGCACAGTCATACTAGTTTTCTATACTGGCACCACTCTAAATATCAGTGGATTTGTTTTATGTTAATCAGCCACCTTTAGCTACATAGTAATAGGTAGAAGGAATGGGGTTAGCATTACTAGGTATAGACAGACAAATAAACCACTAATTATAAAACCTTACCACCTTTAGGCTGTGCAGACCTTTTCCTTAATTCCATCCCAGTATATATAAGGCAAACCATTAAAACCTATATGAGTAAGAACTAATCTGTCTGTATACTATACCTGCTTCTACTACATGATCCATAGTTGGAAATCTTTTGTAAACAGCAGTACTGACAGAACGGAAGATCAGCAAAGAAGTAAGGTTTACATAACGCATGAGTGTCCTTCGGAGTAAACGTCCATATTCATCTCTGCCGTGGACATTGCTGGAGATTAGGAACATAAGTCTGTCCGGCCAAGGAAGATTTACAAACTGGTTCCACCATCGGTTCACCACTAGTGTAACATAAAAACCTGCAAAATGAAATATAGAAATAGTATTAGGTTAACCCCACAAGCACCAATGAGAAGTTTATTCATACCTTCAGCTATATGCAAGTTTTCTCTGTGACAAAAAAAAATCACAAAAAGACAAAGGCGCCTCCTGGTGTAATACAGTTGGTGAAAGAGATTTGTTAGGTTATCAAAAGGTACTCACAAGTGGAGCAGCACCCAATTGTGCTAAATCAAACAGACTGGGATCTCACAGTGTCCCAGCTCACTGACACGGCAAGGAAACTGGTTTCTCCAACGTCTTGCCGGACTGATAGAGCTCAGACTCTCACAAAGAGGTTTAAATAAAACCAACTTTTATTAATAAAATAAAAATCTCAGTGTCTCATGACACTAGATATTAAAAGAACAAACAACGCGTTTCTCAGACTGCTGTCTGTTTAATCAGGCTTCTAATGATACAATGAGAGTACTGGGATTGGTCATATGTTTTTATTTAAGCCAGTACTCTCATTGTATCATTGACGTTGGAGAAACCAGTTTCCTTGCAGTGTCAGTGAGCTGGGACACTGTGAGATCCCAGTCTGTTTGCTTTAGCACAATTGGGTGCTGCTCCACTTGTGAGTACCTTTTTGATAACCTAACAAATCTCTTTCACCAACTGTATTACACCAGGAGGCGCCTTTGTCTTTTTGTGATTTTTTTCACAGAGAAAACTTGCTCTTAGATCCTGATTTCCCTGACAAAGCAGCTGACTCCAGTCATCATCTGTGTTCCTGATCATTGATCATCCTGGTATTTGATCATATTCATCATTTGGGACTATTCCCACCCCAATTGGGACATTTACCATCTATATAACATTGCAGAAGAAAACAGCATTTCCAGATAAGAACCTTTCAGGAATTTCTTATTACTGTATTTGTTATTATTTGTGTTGTATCCTATGATTCTCATAGTCCCATATTTATAAGAATTGTTTCTTATTTGTTTACATTATTTCATATAGTATATTTCATTCTAGTTATTTCATGTAATTTCTTGTTCTCTTCTCTCTTAGCCTATTTACATAGTAATTATATAGGGTCCTGTGCGCCCCCTAGTAGTAACACACCCTTAGTGTTACTGATTGTTTCTTCAGTTATATGTGCTATGGTTACATGCTATTTAGTATGTAAGTTTATAAGGGCCTATTTATCAAAGTGTCAACTGAAAATACGCTGGAATTCCGCGTCGTATTTGTCGCGAGATTGATCCGCTGTAGTTGTCAAGATCGGCAAATGTTGAAATTTGTGACGTAAAATACGATCCTGCGATCCTCAATCGACCAACATCGATGCAAGAAGAAAACAGTGGTATTTGAGCGGAATTCTGTTCATTCACCCCTCCTAATTGACCACTATTTGAAGCTCTCACTAAGTTATCAAAAATTCTACATTTACCGCTTGCGTCTTTTCCGACTCAGCGTACATAGTTTTCAATCCGCCACCCTTGAGGTCGTGGATGCACTAGAACTCAATGGGAGTCTGAAAACACAGAAATCTTATGCTCGATGCTGCAAGAGAATTAAGTATATTACATAATAAAAGTAAATTAGAAACTCTATTAAAATTGCATACCCTTTCTACAGTAAATCAAACAATATTATTGCTACACATTTGTTGCACTAATAGATATAGGGATAAAAATGAAAAATACATTACTACTTATGGATTATGCTACAAATGTGTCTCTCATTACAAAGCAAGGGGACAATATTATTTCTACAAATTTGTTGAAAAGTTTTGCCACAAACTTGTTGTACTAATAGATATAGAGTTAAAAATGAAATAAATACACAACATAATATAGCTAACTTCCTTTTTATTTTTTTTGAAAAATCTATGGGCACCATGTTTTAGCCATGTAATACAAGTCTCACTCTCCACTTCGTGCCATATTTGACTCCACACTTTTCTCACCAATTATAACGCAAACTCCTAAACAACCTACACACTAGTGAATTTTTCCACCACTTTTGATTGGAATATGCATAATCACATGATTTATGACATCAGCCAATCTGATTCAAATACACATTATAAACTATCACTAACTAATCAAATTGCTTGATACTTAGTACTTATATGTGAAATTAGTATTAAAGATAAACATTGATGCTGACATTAGGACACACAGTGTAATATTTTAGACAAGGATTTTAAAATTTGAATTGATGTTTGATTCAATATAATCTTAAAATGATAGTTCAAAGGGATAGCCCACCTAACTTTAAACTGTCATGATTCAGATACAGCAGAAATTAAAATCACCTCTTTACTGGCATACTATTTTCAGTGTATTTCTTCCTTCTCTTGAATTTCATTTTCAGTAAGAAATGTCATCTTATATGCCAGCCCATTTTATAACACCTGTGTAGGGGTGGCTTCTAAAAAATAGATTGCAATCAGGAGGGGTTAGACAGGTGCAGAAAGAAAACTGGCCCAGCTCTTAAAGGGACAGAAAACCCCAAAATATTCTTTCATGATTTGGATAGAACATACAATTTTTAAACAACTTTCAAATTTACTCCTGTTATCAAATTTGCTTCATTCTCTTGTTATCATTTGCTGAAGGAACATCATTGCACTACTGGCAGCTAGCTGAACACATCTATTTAGCCAATCACAAGAGACAAATGTGGTGCAGGTACCAATTAGCAGCTAGCTCCCTCCCACTAGTGTAGGATATGTGCATATTATTTTCCAATAAGGGAAACAAGAGAACAAAGCACATTTGAAAATAGAAGTGAATTTTTAAAGTGTTTTAAAATTACATGCTCTATCTGAATCATGCATCTTAATTTTTTACTTTCCTTCCCTTTAAAATATCCATTGATTGCAAATAAATACATATGATACTCTGATTACATGTTATATTCGCAATTATTCCTGCTCAGAATAATAATACATTTACAATATATACATATAGCGGTATAAATAAACACAGAGATATAAACAAGGTAGGGAACAGCAGCCAACAGAGGGCACGGAGCAAAGGGTCAGCCAATTTCTAAATGCAAAGTATAAAAGGAAAGGTCACTCCAGCCCAATATGTAAATCATCAGACCTTTATTGCTTCATGGTCCCAAAAACAACAACGTTTCAGACCTCTCGCAGGTCCTTAGTCATGTCTCATGTCTGTGTTTTGGGACCATGAAGCAATAAAGGTCTGATGATTTACATATTGGGCTGGAGTGACCTTTCCTTTTAAAACACAGAGATATGACAGACAACATTGTTTAGAACAAAAAAAGGAACTTAGGGACATGTAAATATGTTTGCAAAAGATTTCTGACATAACACACACACACACACAAACATATATATATATATATATATATATATATATATATATATATAAAAAGTATATATATATATAAAAAAAAAGTATGTGCAAGGATAGATGTACAAATTCTAGCATAATAATAATTTAAAAAGATAAATAAAAAAATATGACTTCTAGAAATACAAATACACATTCATTTATGTGTGAAAGTAATCATATAACAAATCAATATTAAAATAACTTTCTATGAGATATTGTTTGTTGAGATATAAATCAATCTATTTCTTGGACATTAACAGATGAAAAATAGAAGAGTAGCTTTAGGGAAATGTGCTTGTCTATGGACAGTAATGAAATGGTATAAATAAAGTTGGGAAAAACCTGAATAACCGCGACATCGATGACTGTTAGTTAACACCAGTCGATGCTCTTCGCACCGTACTTAACCCGCAGGTTTTTGACGGCTTTTTTGCTAAATAAGGAGATTGTATTCAGATCCGTGGCATCGAGTCTCCGTGAGCGTCATTGACGCGGAGAATGCAACATAATGATGCTTTGATAAATAGGCCCCATAGTATATATAATATACTATATTTCTCTATATATTCTCTACACTAAATATATTCCTTTTTTTTCTTCTGTGTTCTTGAATCCACAAATCCTTGTCTAATGTATATGCACCTAAACCATTCCTAAATGCATACAGATAATTCTTTCTGAATACATTGTGTTTTTGTTTTTACATACTGAATTGGAAGTAAACAAAGATCTCTAAATACACACTGTGTATACCAATTATATGAGAAGAACAAACATAATCATGGATATACAAACTGTTGCAGTCATGCAGTCATGCATATATATATATATATATATATAGAGTATATACTGTATATACATATATATATATATATATATATATATATATATATTATATATATACTATATATATATATATATAGAGAGAGAGAGAGAGAGGAGAGAGAGAGAGAGTTTTGCATGCACAATCATTTACTTATAAATATCCACAGCAATTAATAAAGCATGCCACATATATGAAACCCTGCCCTTTCAGATATTTTCCCTATCTTTTAAAGTTTTGGAAGATTTCCAAAAAATCAACAACACCCACATAAACAGCATAACAAATACAGTCTTAGGCCCCCATTCATCAAGCTGCATGAGCGAGCCGTACAGCAAAAGCTAGGATGCAGAGGTCATCAGACCACAGCGTCCTAACCAGTACACTACCTCTTAGCTGTTCGTCTCGCTCTGGGTGATTTACAACCCCCTACTTGAGTGCTATTGGGATAGTGTAAGCAGGGGTGGCACGGCACAAGCAAACACATGTGCAATGTTAAATACGGGTAGAGTATTGCTGTAATTACGCCACCCGCATTCTGCGATTCTAGGCAGACAGGTTCACAAGAGCAAACCACTGTCTGACCAGCATTTTATAAATGCCAGTCTTAATATTATCCATAATATATATTTTTATATATATATATAAAAAATTATATATATATTATATATTTATTATATATATATATATATATATAATATATATATAGTATATATATATATATATATATATTAGAGAGAGAGAGAGAGAGAGAGCAAACAAACAGAAGAGGGAAGGGCGCACAGACAAACCCGGGTTCTATCTGGTGTAGTATGTAAACATTAACCCACAGAAAGCACAATGGTCATTCACTTGTATAAACCTCAACAAAATGAGGTATGATGTTGGCAAGGAGGCTGTACTCATGCCACGTCCCCTCACTCGTGTTTAGCTTGTGTTGCTCACAACACTGCGCGTGTGAGACTTTTTTAATCTTTTTTGACTTTTTAATGTATTACCTCAAGGGATATTGTGTTTTTTTATATGTTAAAACCCTAATAAAATCCTCATTTGTATATCCCCTGGTCTTTCTTGATCAATTTGAGTCAGCCCTTTATGTACCCTAATCAAGGATCTTCAGGAATTGGGGAGTCTCTTTCTCCTAAATGGTTTACCTTCTGTTGGAGTATCACAGGGACGTATGCGGTGAGGGATCATTGGGCTGAGTACAGCCTCCTTGCCACTCATCATACCTCATTTTTGTTAAGGTTCTATACAAGTGAGTGACCATTTGGCTTATCTTATATTGTGCTTTTCTGCGGATCTTTACATACTACACCATATAGGACCCGGTCTGTCTGTGCGCCCCTTCCCTCTTCTGTTTACTCTAGATTTCATTGGGACTTCCTTTTTTCGGGGTGACCTGCCCTCTGGGATTAGGCTGGCTAAATATACCTGGGGATCCTTTGGCCTCTATATCAAGGAAACTGATTGTCTCTGACACAATAGGAGGACTGAAACATACAGTACAATAACTGGTGACCTCCCCTTTCAGGGATTCTGTTTCTCATAGCCGCTGTAGCTCTCTCTGTGTATATATATATATTTATATAAAGTGCTATTTTGTAAAAAAAAAAAAGTGCTAGTACTCATTGATTCATATACTGTGCTCCAGTGACCTTGAAGAAAAGCAAAATGAACAAGGTTATATACATTGCTTGATATATTTAGCAGACCCCTCTTGTCAAACTACAGTATTTACATGATGATTATAAATATTAGCTGTTATAATATGGCAGAGGTGGTAGTAACTCCACAAAACACATAAAAACTCTAATTCCGGCCCACTCAGTTATTATATCTCTTTTTTGAACACCAGCAACTTTCTTCATTGAACCTACCTCTTTACATCCTTACTCCAGTTCCTACCTACACTGGCTTCCAAATTCAAATTATTTACCCCTGCCCCCCCCACCCCAGCACCTCTCACTTTATCCCTATATACTCCTCCTAGCCAATTACTTCACATGTGTCTGACCACAGTGTCAAAGACCCTATCATCACAACATCCCACACGTGCCTTCAGAAATTCTCTAGTGCTGCACTTATCCTTTGGACCTCAACTTCACAATCTGAGAGGTGCCCCCCACCCTCCATGTCTCAAAGCTTCAAATCATCCTTTTGCATCTACGTATTTATAGATAAGTATCCTCTTTCCTTCAAAAAATAAGTTCCTTAAAAACATCTATGACCAATTCTTCACTTGTGATCCTTGTCTGAGCCATACCTACAAATCAGCTCACCTGCAAGCTACTCACCCTACTTTTTGTCTCCAACAGCAACTTTACATTTTAAAACTCCATAGGGAGCAGGACCCCAGTCTGCTTATCCTCACCTTATCTTCTATTTAGTCTACACCCCTGTATATAAACTCTGTTGGCACATAATAAAGATAGCAATAAGTCTTCCACTGAGCTCTATAATCTTTTTGAGACATTGCTATTAAAGGGACATTTAAACACTAAATACATGCTAGATAGAATGATGCATTCCAAAGAAAAGATTAGTCCATGACTAACATGTAGATGTATTTTTTAAAGTGTCATTAGTTGTTTAAAAAGTGACAAAATAAGTGTAAAGTTTTAGGCCTAGATTTGGGAGTTTGGCGTTAGCCGTGAAAACCAGCGTTAGAGGACTCCTAACGTGGTTTTAGGCTACCGCCGGTATTTGGCAGTCATTCAAAATAGGGTCTAACGCTCAATTTTCCGCCGCGACTTTTCCATTACCGGCAGATCCCCCCCCCCCCCCCCTTACGTAAATTGCGTAATCCTATCTTTTCAATGGGATCTTTCTAACTCCGGTATTTAGAGTCGTGTCTGAAGTGAGCGTTAGACATCTAACGACAAAACTCCAGCCGCAGGAAAAAAGTCAGTAGTTAAGAGCTTATCTGGGCTAACGCCCGGTTTATAAAGCTCTTAATACTCTGCTGCTACTAAAGTACACTAACACCCTACCTATGTACCCCTAAAACGAGGTCCCCCCACATCGCCGCAACTCGATAAAAATTTTTTAACCCCCTAATCTGCCGACCGCCACCTACGTTTAACCTATGTACCCCTAATCTGCTACCCTAACACCGCCGACCCCTGTATTATATTTATTAACCCCTAACCTTCCCCCACAACGTCGCCTCCACCTAACTACACTTATTAACCCCTAATCTGCCGACGCAAAGCGCCGCCACCTACGTTTTCCTTATGTACCCTAATCTGCTGCCCCTAACCACCGCCCGACCCCCTATATTATATTCTATTAACCCCTAATCTGCCCCCCACAACGTCGCCTCCACCTGCCTACACTTATTAACCCCTAATCTGCCGACCGGAGCTCACCGCTATTCTAATAAATGTATTAACCCCTAAAGCTAAGTCTAACCCTAACACTAACACCCCACCTAAGTTATTAATTTACATCTAACGAAATTAATTAACTCGTATTAAATAAATTATTCCTATTTAAAGATAAATACTTACCTGTAAAATAAATCCTAATATAGCTACAATATAAATTATAATTATATTATAGCTATTTTAGGATTTATATTTATTTTACAGGTAACTTTGTATTTATTTTAACCAGGTACAATAGCTATTAAATAGTTAATAACTATTTAATAGCTACCTAGTTAAAATAATTACAAAATTACCTGTAAAATAAATCCTAACCTGTTACAATTAAACCTAACACTACACTATCAATAAATTAATTAAATAAACTACCTACAATTACCTACAATTAACCTAACACTACACTATCAATAAATTAATTAAATACAATTCCTACAAATAAATACAATTAAATAAACTAGCTAAAGTACAAAAAATAAAAAAGAACTAAGTTACAAAAAATAAAATTTTTTTTACAAACATAATAAAAATATTACAACAATTTTAAACTAATTACACCTACTCTAAGCCCCCTAATAAAATAACAAAGCCCCCCAAAATAAAAAAATGCCCTACCCTATTCTAAATTACTAAAGTTCAAAGCACTTTTACCTTACCAGCCCTGAACAGGGCCCTTTGAGGGGCATGCCCCAAATAATTCAGCTCTTTTGCCTGTAAAAACAAACATACAATACCCCCCCCCAACATTACAACCCATCACCCACATACCCCTAATCTAACCCAAACCCCCCTTAAATAAACCTAACACTAAGCCCCTGAAGATCTTCCTACCTTATCTTCACCCTGCCAGGTTCACCGATCCGTCCTGAAGAGCTCCTCCGATGTCCTGATCCAAGCCCAAGCGGGGGGCTGAAGAGGTCCATGATCCGGCTGAAGTCTTCATCCAAGCGGGAGCTGAAGAGGTCCATGATCCGGATGAAGTCTTCATCCAAGCGGGAGCTGAAGAGGTCCATGATCCGGATGAAGTCTTCTATCAACGGCATCTTCAATCTTCTTTCTTCCGGATCCATCTTGCAGACCTCCGACGCGGAACATCCTCTTCTCCCGATGCCTACTAGCCGAATGACGGTTCCTTTAAGGGACGTCATCCAAGATGGCGTCCCTCGAATTCCGATTGGCTGATAGGATTCTATCAGCCAATCGGAATTAAGGTAGGAATATTCTGATTGGCTGATGGAATCAGCCAATCAGAATCAAGTTCAATCCGATTGGCTGATCCAATCAGCCAATCAGATTGAGCTTGCATTCTATTGGCTGATCGGAACAGCCAATAGAATGCAAGCTCAATCTGATTGGCTGATTGGATCAGCCAATCGGATTGAACTTGATTCTGATTGGCTGATTCCATCAGCCAATCAGAATATTCCTACCTTAATTCCGATTGGCTGATAGGAATCCTATCAGCCAATCGGAATTCGAGGGACGCCATCTTGGATGACGTCCCTTAAAGGAACCGTCATTTGGCTAGTAGGCGTCGGGAGAAGAGGATGTTCCGCGTCGGAGGTCTGCAAGATGGATCCGGAAGAAAGAAGATTGAAGATGCCGTTGATAGAAGACTTCATCCGGATCATGGACCTCTTCAGCTCCCGCTTGGATGAAGACTTCATCCGGATCATGGACCTCTTCAGCTCCCGCTTGGATGAAGACTTCAGCCTGATCATGGACCTCTTCAGCCCCCGCTTGGGCTTGGATCAGGACATCGGAGGAGCTCTTCAGGACGGATCGGTGAACCTGGCAGGGTGAAGATAAGGTAGGAAGATCTTAAGGGGCTTAGTGTTAGGTTTATTTAAGGGGGGTTTGGGTTAGATTAGGGGTATGTGGGTGGTGGGTTGTAATGTTGGGGGGGGGGTATTGTATGTTTTTTTTTACAGGCAAAAGAGCTGAATTCTTTGGGGCATGCCCCGCAAAGGGCCCTGTTCAGGGCTGGTAAGGTAAAAGAGCTTTGAACTTTAGTAATTTAGAATAGGGGTAGGGCATTTTTTTATTTTGGGGGGCTTTGTTATTTTATTAGGGGGCTTAGAGTAGGTGTAATTAGTTTAAAATTGTTGTAATATTTTTATTATGTTTGTAAATATTTTTTTATTTTTTGTAACTTAGTTCTTTTTTATTTTTTGTACTTTAGCTAGTTTATTTAATTGTATTTATTTGTAGGAATTGTATTTAATTAATTTATTGATAGTGTAGTGTTAGGTTAATTGTAGGTAATTGTAGGTAGTTTATTTAATTAATTTATTGATAGTGTAGTGTTAGGTTAATTGTAGGTAATTGTAGGTAGTTTATTTAATTAATTTATTGATAGTGTAGTGTTAGGTTTAATTGTAACTTAGGTTAGGATTTATTTTACAGGTAATTTTGTAATTATTTTAACTATTTTAGCTATTAAATAGTTCTTAACTATTTAATAGCTATTGTACCTGGTTAAAATAAATACAAAGTTACCTGTAAAATAAATATAAATCCTAAAATAGCTATAATATAATTATAATTTATATTGTAGCTATATTAGGATTTATTTTACAGGTAAGTATTTATCTTTAAATATGAATAATTTATTTAATAAGAGTTAATTAATTTCGTTAGATGTAAATTATATTTAACTTAGGGGGGTGTTAGTGTTATGGTTAGACTTAGCTTTAGGGGTTAATACATTTATTAGAATAGCAGTGAGCTCCAGTCGGCAGATTAGGGGTTAATAATTGAAGTTAGGTGTCGGCGATGTTAGGGAGTGCAGATTAGGGGTTAATACTATTTATTATAGGGTTAGTGAGGCGGATTAGGGGTTAATAACTTTATTATAGTAGCGCTCAGGTCCGGTCGGCAGATTAGGGGTTAATAAGTGTAGGCAGGTGGAGGCGACGTTGTGGGGGGCAGATTAGGGGTTAATAAATTTAATATAGGGGTCGGCGATGTTAGGGCAGCAGATTAGGGGTACATAGGGATAATGTAAGTAGCGGCGGTTTATGGAGCGGCAGATTAGGGGTTAATAATAATATGCAGGGGTCAATAAGGTAATAAGTGTAAGGTTAGGGGTGTTTAGACTCGGGGTACATGTTAGGCTGTTAGGTGCAGACGTAGGAAGTGTTTCCGCATAGCAAACAATGGGGCTGCGTTAGGAGCTGAACGCTGCTTTTTTGCAGGTGTTAGGTTTTTTTTCAGCTCAAACAGCCCCATTGTTTCCTATGGGAGAATCGTGCACAAGCACGTTTTTGAGGCTGGCCGCTTGCGTAAGCAACTCTGGTATCGAGAGTTGAAGCTGCGTTAAAAATGCTCTACGCTCCTTTTTTGGAGCCTAACGCAGCCTTTATGTGGACTCTCAATACCAGAGTTATTTTTATGGTGCGGCCAGAAAAAAGCCGGCGTTAGTTTTTCGGGTCGTTACCGACAAAACTCCAAATCTAGCCGTTAGTGTCTATAAAACACTGGGAGCTGCCATGTTGTAACTTGTGTTACCTTCTCTGCTGTGGCCAATTAGGGTCAGTTATAAATAGGTCACTAGAGTGTGCAGCCAATGGTTGTGCTTGATTTAACAGTGTTCTGCACTTCCATTTCTAACAGGAACTGAAAAGCTCACAATTTCAGACTTGAATTACAGGCAAAGAGGACAAACTAAATAATGAAAGTATATTGCAGAGTGTGTTTGTTCATAGCTGAATTTACAAATAGGGAGATCAGACAGTTGTATAATATGCCTATTAAAGGGACAGTAAAGTAAAATTAAACATAATTCAGACAGACATTAAATCTTACAATGTACTTCTATTATCTTGCTTGCTTTGTTCCCTAACCGCGCTAACAGGAGGCTTAGTCGTTCAGCTTCCAGGACCTGCACAAAAGTAAGTGCAGGTTTGCGCAGAGAGCGCTAAGACTACTTGATTAAAGCGGCGCCTAATATAAGATCTTGTCCTTGAGTAATATGGGCACAGAGTGTTATTATGTATAATAGGCTTTAATTAGCATTTGCAATTATTGATACGTGTATATATGAACATTGTAGTGTTTATACTTTAGATCTTATATTAGTCGTCGCTTTAATCAAGTAGGTGATTCTATTATAAATAGATTATAAGCGGTTTTCCATTTACTTATTAGGATCACAATATGTGTAATGTCTTTGTTTATATGGATTGGACTGTTTAAACATCATCACATTATATATTTAGTTCTGACCTATGCTGTGAATACTGCTTGCTAATTAGACACCTGCTAATGGGGGAGGGTACTTGTTTACAATTGGTAGGATTATTGTATATTTGAGACTCAAAGTGCTGTGAGTAATATATGCCTGAAGAAACGGCGCAGTGGATGCAGAGAAACGCGTAGCAAATAGTATTTCTGTTTTTATTTTACATTGTACACTTTTCTGCTTTTTTAAATACAAACTCTATTTTTATTATTAATCAAGCACTTTTTATGAGTCTCTTTGTTCTACCTACCTCCTATGATTACTGGAGGCCTTTTGGAATAATACACCAAGGATACCGCTGTTTATGTGCACTGGGCCACTAAAATAGTCCAGTAGGTGTCATATGCACCATTGGGTGCTCTGATAAATGTGAGTACCCTTCTATACTTGTGTCAATATTGGGTTCCAAAAGCATCATTGATCTGCACCAGGAGTTGCCCTTTATTCTTTTCATCTAGATCATTGAGTTCCCTGTTGGTTCCAGAAGGGCAGCCTACGTTGGTGCACAGTTCGCTGAGACATTGAGAGTTCTTAGAGCACTCTCCTAGGCATTATCGTTGCCTTTTTATATTGTGAGTACCCACCATCTTCTTATTTTATTTTGTCCACACTTTGTACTGGCTAAACTAGGAGGCGCCCTTCTCTTGTTCCTTTTTGTCTCTACATATCTTACCCTGCTTATAGTATTTAGACAATTTATTATAAATGTAACACCTCTAATTGTATTGATAATTGTTGTAATACTTTATTAATTAATATGCCAGACTATAGCTGCTGACAATCAAATAATTGAAACAACTGTTATTATGTAGCATTTAAAAAATGTTATGTAGCATAAAAACAGCTAATTTTCATATTCTCAGTTAATGACCACCAAGTTTACATTTCAATTTCTAAATTTCCCACAATTCTATCATTAAAATGCAGCACTCAATTAAAAAGGTTTCTTATTATTTAGTCCAGTTTGCGTTCTTATCCCTAACTTATTTAGAAGTATATTACCACAAAACACGGTTCTCTTAATTTTTGTTTTATGAACTAATTAAGATTAAAATAAAACATGGCTAGAGAGGCACCTTTACAATCCTGTGCACAGGAGTTGTTCCTGTCACTGAACATATATCTCTAATGTGTGACTATTGCTTACTCACCAAAGCCCTGTGACTGCCACTGAACATAGATCTCTAATGTGTGACTATTGGTTCCTCACCAAAGCCCTGTGCCTGCCACTGAACATAGATCTTTAATGTGTGACTATTGGTTCCTTGCCAAAGCCCTGTGCCTGTCACTGAATATAGATCTCTAATGTGTCACTATTGGTACCTTACCAAAGCCTTGTGCCTGTCACTGAACATATATCTCTTACGTGTGACTATTGGTTCCTCACCAAAGCCCTGTGCCTTTCACTGAACATAGATCTCTTGCGTGTGACTATTGGTTCCTCACCAAAGCGCTGTGCCTGCCACTGAACATAGATCTTTAATGTGTGACTATTGGTTCCTTGCCAAAGCCCTGTGCCTGTCACTGAATATAGATCTCTAATGTGTGACTATTGGTTCCTTACCAAAGCCCTGTGCCTGCCACTGAACATAGATCTTTAATGTGTGACTATTGGTTCCTTGCCAAAGCCCTGTGCCTGTCACTGAATATAGATCTCTAATGTGTGACTATTGGTTCCTTACCAAAGCCTTGTGCCTGTCACTGAACATAGATCTCTTACTTGTGACTATTGGTTCCTCACCAAAGCCCTGTGCCTGTCACTGAACATAGATCTCTTGCGTGTGACTATTGGTTCCTCACCAAAGCGCTGTGCCTGTCGCAGAACATAGATCTCTTACGTGTGACTATTGGTTCCTCACCAAAGCCCTGTGCCTGTCACTGAACATACATCTCTTACGTGTGACTATTGGTTCCTCACCAAAGCCCTGTGCCTGTCGCTGAACATAGATCTCTTATGTGTGACTATTGGTTCCTCACCAAAGCCCTGTGTCTGTCACTGAACATAGATCTCTAATGTGTGACTATTGGTTCCTCACCAAAGCCCTGTGCCTGTCACTGAACATAGATCTCTAATGTGTGACTATTGGTTCCTCACCAAGGCCCTGTGTCTGTCACTGAACATAGATCTCTAATGTGTGACCATTGGTTCCTCGCCAAAGCCCTGTGCCTGTCACTGAACATAGATCTCTTACGTGTGACTATTGGTTTCTCACCAAAACTCTGTGCCTATCACTGAACATAGATCGCTTATGTGTGACTATTGGTTCCTTAGCAAGGCCCTGTGCCTGTCACTGAACATTGATCGCCTATGTGTGACTATTGGTTCCTCACCAAAGCCCTGTGCCTGCCACTGAACACAGATCTCTAATGTGTGACTATTGGATCCTCACCAAGGCCCTGTGTCTGTCACTGAACATAGATCTCTAATGTGTGACCATTGGTTCCTCGCCAAAGCCCTGTGTCTGTCACTGAACATAGATCTCTTACGTGTGACTATTGGCTTCTCACCAAAACCCTGTGCCTGTCACTGAACATAGATCGCTTATGTGTGACTATTGGTTCCTTACCAAGGCCCTGTGCCTGTCACTGAACATAGATCGCCTATGTGTGACTATTGGTTCCTCACCAAAGCCCTGTGCCTGCCACCGAACATAGATCTCTAATGTGTGACTATTGGTTTCTCACCAAAACCCTGTGCCTGTCACTGAACATAGATTGCTTATGTGTGACTATTGGTTCCTTACCAAGGCCCTGTGCCTTTCACTGAACATAAATCTCTAATATGTGAATATTGGTTCCTCACCAAAGCCTTATGCCTGTCACTGAACATAGATCTCTTACATGTTACTATTGGTTCCTCACCAAAGCCCTGTGCGTTTCGCTGAATATAGATATCTTACGTGTGACTATTAGTTCCTCACCAAAGCACTGTGCCTGTCGCTGAACATAGATCTCTTATGTGTGACTATTGGTTCCTTACCAAAGCCCTGTGCCTGCCACTGAACATAGATCTCGAATGTGTGACTATTGGTTCCATACCAAGGCCCTGTGCCTGTCACTGAACATAGATCTCTAATGTGTGACTATTGGTTTCTCACCAAAGCCCTGTGCCTGTCACTGAAGATAGATCTCTTACGTGTAACTATTGGTTCCTTACCAAGGCCTTGTGCCTGTCACTGAACATAGATCTCTTATATGTGACCATTGGTTCCTTACCAAAGCCCTGTGTCTGTCACTGAATATAGATCTCTTACGTGTGACTATTGGTTCCTCACCAAAGTCCTGTGCCTGCCACTGAACATAGATCTCTAATGTTGACTATTGGTTCCTCACCAAAGCCCTGTGCCTGTTACTGAACATAGATCTCTAATGTGTGACTATTGGTTTCTCACCAAAGTCCTGTGCCTGTCACTGAACAGAGATCTCTTACGTGTAACTATTTGTTACTTACCAAAGCCCTGTGCCTGCCACTGAACATAGATCTCTAATGTGTGACTATTGGTTTCTCACCAAAGTCCTGTGCCTGTCACTGAACAGAGATCTCTTACGTGTAACTATTAGTTACTTACCAAAGCCCTGTGCCTGCCACTGAACATAGATCTCTAATGTGTGACTATTGGTCCCTCACCAAAGCCCTGTGCCTGTTACTGAACATAAATCTCTAATGTGTGACTATTGGTTCCTCACCAAAGCCTTATGCCTGTCACGGAACATAGATCTCTTACATGTGACTATTGGTTACTCACCAAAGCACTGTGCCTGTCGCTGAACATAGATCTCTTATGTGTGACTATTGGTTCCTTACCAAAGCCCTGTGCCTGCCACTGAACATAGATCTCTAATGTGTGACTATTGGTTCCTTACCAAGGCCCTGTGCCTGTCACTGAACATAGATCTCTAATGTGTGACTATTGGTTTCTTACCAAAGCCCTGTGCCTGTCACTGAACATAGATCTCTTACGTGTAACTATTGGTTCCTTACCAAGGCCCTGTGCCTGTCACTGAACATAGATCTCTTATGTGTGACCATTGGTTCCTTACCAAAGCCCTGTGCCTGTCACTAAACATAGATCTCTTATGTGTGACCAGTGGTTCCTTACCAAAGCCCTGTGCCTGTCACTGAACATAGATCTCTTACGTGTGACTATTGATTTCTCACCAAAGCCCTGTGCTTATCACTAAACATAAATCTCTTATGTGTGACTATTGGTTCCTCACCAAAGCCCTGTGCCTGCCACTGAACATAGATCTCTTACGTATGACTATTGGTTCCTTACCAAGGCCCTGTGCCTGTCACTTATGTGTGACCATTGGTTCCTCATTGGTTACAAGCCCCCCACAGTTGCTTTCATCCACCTTCTACACTGGTTTCTGTACAACTAATTTGTTGCTGATATAAAAGGGTTTTCATAATGAAGTTCCAAGTTACACAAATATGCCTTTGGTTTGCTACAATTTGCTACAATTTTATACTCACCGAGTTATAAAGAAACTCTTTTTTTTTTTTATAGGCAAAAAAGATAGATATGGTTACACAATTTCAACAAATCGTGTATAAAGATAAGGGAATACAGCACTCTTTTTAGAAAAAGTCTTATATAAATTTATTTCAGGATCAAATCCAAAAACAGCGGACTCCAGCCCTATTCAGCAGAAATCCTACACATCATAGACACACATTTAAAAAGATGCATTAACCACACTAGACTGACCAGTCTCATCTAAAAATACCTTATTCAAAAAATTGGTATGAAAAACAATTAAACCAATTAGAGAATATGTTTCTACGGCACATAACACTGAAGGCAAAAAGTAATACAAGAAACTGTTATTGCTTAGCAACAAGTATATCGTAAATATGTTGCAAAGTAAGGGTAAGCTGTTGAGTTTAAAAGCAGAGAATAAATGTTACCATGTCATCTGTAGAGTCGTGTACTTGTATTTTCCTCCTTATTTGTTCAAATCCTTCCAATGTAACACAAACCGCGCCTAATTCAGCGCTACTACGCCCCTCCTCGGCTGTATGCCATCCGCGGTCAGTGTTTGGAAAGCAAAATTGCACAGATCCAGGCTGTGAACTATATCAGGGTGTACTCCAGACTTCCACTCTTGTTCCGGTCAGCTTTCGTTTTTTTGCCGATTAGTGGTGTCTATTCCCTTTCTCTTTGGGGATGCTTTCAGAATTTACCAAACCAGCCACTCATTCGTCCTTCACCATTACAGCCTCGGAAGTTGTCAGCTGAGCGGCAATTGAAATCAGGAAACGACTCATACAGGTAAACAGGGTCTGCACCATGAGATGTGACTACATCTAATTATATATAACAAATAATTTTTTGTATTTCACTATAGGTGAAAAAACACGCAATCTCTCCCCTCCCAAAAACATTTTTGTATTTATAAAGAAACTCATCAGTAGTTTGCCTAACTTCACATGGTGCACTATGTTGTGCTCTGTTGTTCCATACAGTCACCATCACTAACGTAGTTAAAAAAAGAGAAATACAACTAACAACAGAAATAAGGATATTTGGCCATAACTTATGATTTGTAAAATGCAGTATTATAGTAAAGCTTAAAAAAACATTTCTATATTTATTTAATTCTAAGAATGGACTCTTTTCTTTCATGTAATTAGCAAGAGTCCATGAGCTAGTGACGTATGGGATATACATTCCTACCAGGAGGGGCAAAGTTTCCCAAACCTCAAAATGCCTATAAATACACCCCTCACCACACCCACAAATCAGTTTTACAAACTTTGCCTCCTATGGAGGTGGTGAAGTAAGTTTGTGCTAGATTCTACGTTGATATGCGCTCCGCAGCAGGTTGGAGCCCGGTTTTCCTCTCGGCGTGCAGTGAATGTCAGAGGGATGTGAGGAGAGTATTGCCTATTTGAATGCAGTGATCTCCTTCTACGGGGTCTATTTCATAGGTTCTCTGTTATCGGTCGTAGAGATTCATCTCTTACCTCCCTTTTCAGATCGACGATATACTCTTATATATACCATTTCCTCTACTGATTCTCGTTTCAGTACTGGTTTGGCTTTCTACTACGTGTAGATGAGTGTCCTGGGGTAAGTAAGTCTTATTTTCTGTGACACTCTAAGCTATGTTTGGGCACTTTTATATAAAGTTCTAAATATTTGTATTCAAACATTTATTTGCCTTGACTCAGGATGTTCAACGTTCCTTATTTCAGACAGTCAGTTTCATATTTGGGATAATGCATATGAATAAATCATTTTTTCTTACCTTAAAAATTTGTCTTTTTCCCTGTGGGCTGTTAGGCTCGCGGGGGCTGAAAATGCTTCATTTTATTGCGTCATTCTTGGCGCGGACTTTTTTGGCGCAAAATTTTTTTCTGTTTCCGGCATCATACGTGTCGCCGGAAGTTGCGTCATTTTTGACGTTTTTTTGCGCCAAAGGTGTCGGCGTTCCGGATGTGGCGTCATTTTGGCGCCAAAAGCATTTAGGCGCCAAATAATGTGGGCGTCTTTTTTGGCGCTAAAAAAATATGGGCGTCACTTTTGTCTCCACATTATTTAAGTCTCATTATTTTGTGCTTCTGGTTGCTAGAAGCTTGTTCTATGGCATTTTTTTCCCATTCCTGAAACTGTCATTTAAGGAATTTGATCAATTTTGCTTTATATGTTGTTTTTTCTATTACATATTGCAAGATGTCCCACGTTGAAGCTGAGTCAGAAGATACTTCTGGAAAATCCCTGCCTGGTGCTGGAGCTACCAAAGCTAAGTGTATCTGCTGTAAACTTTTGGTATCTGTTCCTCCAGCTGTTGTTTGTACTGTTTGTCATGACAAACTTGCTAATGCAGATAATATTTCCTTTAGTACTGTTACATTACCTGTTGCTGTTCCGTCAACATCTAATACTCAGAGTGTTCCTGATAACATAAGAGATTTTGTTTCTAAATCCATTAAGAAGGCTATGTCTTTTATTCCTCCTTCTAGTAAACGTAAAAAGTCTTTTAAAACTTCTCATTTTTCAGATGAATTTTTAAATGAACATCATGATTCTGATACTGATATTGGTTCTTCTGATTCAGAGGATTCTGTCTCAGAGGTTGATGCTGATAAATCTTCATATTTATTTAAAATGGAATTTATTCGTTCTTTACTTAAAGAAGTCCTAATTGCATTAGAAATTGAGGATTCTAGTCCTCTTGATACTAAATCTAAACGTTTAGATAAGGTTTTTAAATCTCCTGTAGTTATTCCAGAAGTTTTTCCTGTCCCTGGTGCTATTTCTGAAGTAATTTCCAGGGAATGGAATAATTTGGGTAATTCTTTTACTCCTTCTAAACGTTTTAAGCAATTATATCCTGTGCCATCTGACAGATTAGAATTTTGGGACAAAATCCCTAAGGTTGATGGGGCTGTCTCTACTCTTGCTAAGCGTACTACTATTCCTATGGCAGATGGTACTTCCTTTAAGGATCCTTTAGATAGGAAAATTGAATCCTTTCTAAGAAAAGCTTACTTGTGTTCAGGTAATCTTCTTAGACCTGCTATATCTTTAGCGGATGTTGCTGCAGCTTCAACCTTTTGGTTAGAAGCTTTAGCGCAACAAGTAACAGATCATAATTCTCATAGCATTATTATTCTTCTACAACATGCTAATAATTTTATTTGTGATGCCATCTTTGATATCATTAGAGTTGATGTCAGGTATATGTCTCTAGCTATTTTAGCTAGAAGAGCTTTATGGCTTAAAACTTGGAATGCTGATATGTCTTCTAAGTCTACTCTGCTTTCCCTTTCTTTCCAGGGTAATAAATTATTTGGTTCTCAGTTGGATTCTATTATCTCAACTGTTACTGGAGGGAAAGGAACTTTTTTACCACAGGATAAAAAATCTAAAGGTAAATTTAGGTCTAATAATCGTTTTCGTTCCTTTCGTCACAACAAGGAACAAAAGCCTGATCCTTCATCCTCAGGAGCGGTATCAGTTTGGAAACCATCTCCAGTCTGGAATAAATCCAAGCCTTTCAGAAAACCAAAGCCAGCTCCCAAGTCCACATGAAGGTGCGGCCCTCATTCCAGCTCAGCTGGTAGGGGGCAGATTACGTTTTTTCAAAGAAATTTGGTTCAATTCCGTTCACAATCTCTGGATTCAGAACATTGTTTCAAAAGGGTACAGAATTGGCTTCAAGATAAGGCCTCCTGCAAAGAGATTTTTTCTTTCCCGTGTCCCAGTAAACCCAGCGAAGGCTCAAGCATTTCTGAAATGTGTTTCAGATCTAGAGTTGGCTAGAGTAATTATACCAGTTCCAGTTCTGGAACAGGGGCTGGGGTTTTATTCAAATCTCTTCATTGTACCAAAGAAGGAGAATTCCTTCAGACCAGTTCTGGATCTAAAAATATTGAATCGTTATGTAAGGATACCAACATTCAAAATGGTAACTGTAAGAACTATCCTGCCTTTTGTTCAGCAAGAGCATTATATGTCCACAATAGATTTACAGGATGCATATCTGCATATTCCGATTCATCCAGATCACTATCAGTTTCTGAGATTCTCTTTCCTAGACAAGCATTACCAGTTTGTGGCTCTACCGTTTGGCCTAGCTACAGCCCCAAGAATTTTTACAAAGGTTCTCGGTGCCCTTCTGTCTGTAATCAGAGAACAGGGTATTGTGGTATTTCCTTATTTGGACGATATCTTGGTACTTGCTCAGTCTTCACATTTAGCAGAATCTCATACGAATCAACTTGTGTTGTTTCTTCAAGATCATGGTTGGAGGATCAATTTACCAAAAAGTTCATTGATTCCTCAGACAAGGGTAACCTTTTTAGGTTTTCAGATAGATTCAGTGTCCATGACTCTGTCTTTGACAGACAAGAGACGTCTAAAGTTGATATCAGCTTGTCGAAACCTTCAGTCACAATCATTCCCTTCGGTAGCTTTATGCATGGAAATTCTAGGTCTTATGACTGCAGCATCGGACGCGATCCCCTTTGCTCGTTTTCACATGCGACCTCTTCAGCTCTGTATGCTGAACCAGTGGTGCAGGGATTACACAAAGATATCTCAATTAATATCTTTAACACCGATTGTACGACACTCTCTGATGTGGTGGACAGATCACCATCGTTTAGTTCAGGGGGCTTCTTTTGTTCTTCCGACCTGGACTGTAATTTCAACAGATGCAAGTCTGACAGGTTGGGGAGCTGTTTGGGGGTCTCTGACAGCACAAGGGGTTTGGGAATCTCAGGAGGTGAGATTACCGATCAATATTTTGGAACTCCGTGCATACATCAATCATCAAGGAGGGACCCACAGTCCTCTGGCTATGAAGGAAGTATCTCGAATTCTGGTATGGGCGGAATCCAGCTCCTGTCTAGTTTCTGCGGTTCATATCCCAGGTATAGACAATTGGGAAGCGGATTATCTCAGCCGCCAAACGTTACATCCGGGCGAATGGTCTCTTCACCCAGAGGTATTTCTTCAGATTGTTCAAATGTGGGGACTTCCAGAAATAGATCTGATGGCCTCTCATCTAAACAAGAAACTTCCCAGGTATCTGTCCAGATCCAGGGATCCTCAAGCAGAAGCAGTGGATGCATTGTCACTTCCTTGGAAGTATCATCCTGCCTATATCTTTCCGCCTCTAGTTCTTCTTCCAAGAGTAATCTCCAAGATTCTGAAGGAATGCTCGTTTGTTCTGCTGGTAGCTCCAGCATGGCCTCACAGGTTTTGGTATGCGGATCTTGTCCGGATGGCCTCTTGCCAACCGTGGACTCTTCCGTTAAGACCAGACCTTTTGTCGCAAGGTCCTTTTTTCCATCAGGATCTCAAATCCTTAAATTTAAAGGTATGGAGATTGAACGCTTAGTCAAAGAGGTTTCTCTGACTCTGTGATTAATACTATGTTACAGGCTCGTAAATCTGTATCTAGGGAGATATATTATAGAGTCTGGAAGACTTATATTTCTTGGTGTCTTTCTCATCATTTTTCCTGGCATTCTTTTAGAATTCCGAGAATTTTACAATTTCTTCAGGATGGTTTGGATAAAGGTTTGTCTGCAAGTTCCTTGAAAGGACAAATCTCTGCTCTTTCTGTTCTTTTTCACAGAAAGATTGCTAATCTTCCTGATATTCATTGTTTTGTACAAGCTTTGGTTCGTATAAAACCTGTCATTAAGTCAATTTCTCCTCCTTGGAGTTTGAATTTGGTTCTGGGGGCTCTTCAAACTCCTCCGTTTGAACCTATGCATTCGTTGGACATCAAATTACTTTCTTGGAAAGTTTTGTTCCTTTTGGCTATCTCGTCTGCCAGACGAGTTTCTGAATTATCTGCTCTTTCTTGTGAGTCTCCTTTTCTGATTTTTCATCAGGATAAGGCGGTGTTGCGAACTTCTTTTAAATTTTTACCTAAGGTTGTGAATTCTAACAACATTAGTAGAGAAATTGTGGTTCCTTCATTGTGTCCTAATCCTAAGAATTCTAAGGAGAGATCATTGCATTCTTTGGATGTTGTTAGAGCTTTGAAATATTATGTTGAAGCTACTAAGAATTTCCGAAAGACTTCTAGTCTATTTGTTATCTTTTCCGGTTCTAGGAAAGGTCAGAAGGCCTCTGCCATTTCTTTGGCATCTTGGTTGAAATCTTTAATTCATCATGCTTATGTCGAGTCGGGTAAAACTCCGCCTCAAAGGATTACAGCTCATTCTACTAGGTCAGTTTCTACTTCCTGGGCGTTTAGGAATGAAGCTTCGGTTGATCAGATTTGCAAAGCAGCAACTTGGTCTTCTTTGCATACTTTTACTAAATTCTACCATTTTGATGTGTTTTCTTCTTCTGAAGCTGTTTTTGGTAGAAAAGTACTTCAGGCAGCTGTTTCAGTTTGAATCTTCTGCTTATAATTTAAACTTTATTTTGGGTGTGGATTATTTTTCAGCGGAATTGGCTGTCTTTATTTTATCCCTCCCTCTCTAGTGACTCTTGCGTGGAAAGATCCACATCTTGGGTAGTCATTATCCCATACGTCACTAGCTCATGGACTCTTGCTAATTACATGAAAGAAAACATAATTTATGTAAGAACTTACCTGATAAATTAATTTCTTTCATATTAGCAAGAGTCCATGAGGCCCACCCTTTTTTTGTGGTGGTTATGATTTTTTTGTATAAAGCACAATTATTCCAATTCCTTATTTTTTATGCTTTCACACTTTTTTCTTATCACCCCACTTCTTGGCTATTCGTTAAACTGATTTGTGGGTGTGGTGAGGGGTGTATTTATAGGCATTTTGAGGTTTGGGAAACTTTGCCCCTCCTGGTAGGAATGTATATCCCATACGTCACTAGCTCATGGACTCTTGCTAATATGAAAGAAGTGAATTTATCAGGTAAGTTCTTACATAAATTATGTTTTACACACGTCTGAAGTTAATATCAGAGAATTTAGCTAGATTTAATAAAACCCACAGCTCTTGAATGATTATATCTGCCAGACTATACAACTGAGTGTAAGCTTTACTACGAAAAGGGTTGTAACTTCACAGAGTTATAGGCTTAGCCCCACAGAAATGACTGGATCACACCATTCTCTCTTTAAAGAGACATTATACACTAGATTTTTCTTTGCATAAATGTTTTGTAGATTATCTATTTATATAGCCCATATAGGTTTTTTGTTTTTTTAAATGTATAGTTTTGCTTATTTTTAAATAACATTGCTCTGATTTTCAGACTCCTAACCAAGCTCCAAAGTTTTAGGAGAATACTGATGTATACCTACTCCAGCTTGCTCCTGTTTGTGTAAAGGGTCTTTTCATATGCAGAAGAAGGGGGAGGGGGGAGTGTCTGCTATTTCCCGTTGAAGCTGAGTCAGAAGATACTTCTGGAAAATCCCTGCCTGGTGCTGGAGCTACCAAAGCTAAGTGTATCTGCTGTAAACTTTTGGTATCTGTTCCTCCAGCTGTTGTTTGTACTGTTTGTCATGACAAACTTGCTAATGCAGATAATATTTCCTTTAGTACTGTTACATTACCTGTTGCTGTTCCGTCAACATCTAATACTCAGAGTGTTCCTGATAACATAAGAGATTTTGTTTCTAAATCCATTAAGAAGGCTATGTCTTTTATTCCTCCTTCTAGTAAACGTAAAAAGTCTTTTAAAACTTCTCATTTTTCAGATGAATTTTTAAATGAACATCATGATTCTGATACTGATATTGGTTCTTCTGATTCAGAGGATTCTGTCTCAGAGGTTGATGCTGATAAATCTTCATATTTATTTAAAATGGAATTTATTCGTTCTTTACTTAAAGAAGTCCTAATTGCATTAGAAATTGAGGATTCTAGTCCTCTTGATACTAAATCTAAACGTTTAGATATGGTTTTTAAATCTCCTGTAGTTATTCCAGAAGTTTTTCCTGTCCCTGGTGCTATTTCTGAAGTAATTTCCAGGGAATGGAATAATTTGGGTAATTCTTTTACTCCTTCTAAACGTTTTAAGCAATTATATCCTGTGCCATCTGACAGATTAGAATTTTGGGACAAAATCCCTAAGGTTGATGGGGCTGTCTCTACTCTTGCTAAGCGTACTACTATTCCTATGGCAGATGGTACTTCCTTTAAGGATCCTTTAGATAGGAAAATTGAATCCTTTCTAAGAAAAGCTTACTTGTGTTCAGGTAATCTTCTTAGACCTGCTATATCTTTAGCGGATGTTGCTGCAGCTTCAACCTTTTGGTTAGAAGCTTTAGCGCAACAAGTAACAGATCATAATTCTCATAGCATTATTATTCTTCTACAACATGCTAATAATTTTATTTGTGATGCCATCTTTGATATCATTAGAGTTGATGTCAGGTATATGTCTCTAGCTATTTTAGCTAGAAGAGCTTTATGGCTTAAAACTTGGAATGCTGATATGTCTTCTAAGTCTACTCTGCTTTCCCTTTCTTTCCAGGGTAATAAATTATTTGGTTCTCAGTTGGATTCTATTATCTCAACTGTTACTAGGGAAAGGAACTTTTTTACCACAGGATAAAAAATCTAAAGGTAAATTTAGGTCTAATAATCGTTTTCGTTCCTTTCGTCACAACAAGGAACAAAAGCCTGATCCTTCATCCTCAGGAGCGGTATCAGTTTGGAAACCATCTCCAGTCTGGAATAAATCCAAGCCTTTCAGAAAACCAAAGCCAGCTCCCAAGTCCACATGAAGGTGCGGCCCTCATTCCAGCTCAGCTGGTAGGGGGCAGATTACGTTTTTTCAAAGAAATTTGGTTCAATTCCGTTCACAATCTCTGGATTCAGAACATTGTTTCAAAAGGGTACAGAATTGGCTTCAAGATAAGGCCTCCTGCAAAGAGATTTTTTCTTTCCCGTGTCCCAGTAAACCCAGCGAAGGCTCAAGCATTTCTGAAATGTGTTTCAGATCTAGAGTTGGCTGGAGTAATTATACCAGTTCCAGTTCTGGAACAGGGGCTGGGGTTTTATTCAAATCTCTTCATTGTACCAAAAAAGGAGAATTCCTTCAGACCAGTTCTGGATCTAAAAATATTGAATCGTTATGTAAGGATACCAACATTCAAAATGGTAACTGTAAGGACTATCCTGCCTTTTGTTCAGCAAGAGCATTATATGTCCACAATAGATTTACAGGATGCATATCTGCATATTCCGATTCATCCAGATCACTATCAGTTTCTGAGATTCTCTTTCCTAGACAAGCATTACCAGTTTGTGGCTCTACCGTTTGGCCTAGCTACAGCCCCAAGAATTTTTACAAAGGTTCTCGGTGCCCTTCTGTCTGTAATCAGAGAACAGGGTATTGTGGTATTTCCTTATTTGGACGATATCTTGGTACTTGCTCAGTCTTCACATTTAGCAGAATCTCATACGAATCAACTTGTGTTGTTTCTTCAAGATCATGGTTGGAGGATCAATTTACCAAAAAGTTCATTGATTCCTCAGACAAGGGTAACCTTTTTAGGTTTTCAGATAGATTCAGTGTCCATGACTCTGTCTTTGACAGACAAGAGACGTCTAAAGTTGATATCAGCTTGTCGAAACCTTCAGTCACAATCATTCCCTTCGGTAGCTTTATGCATGGAAATTCTAGGTCTTATGACTGCAGCATCGGACGCGATCCCCTTTGCTCGTTTTCACATGCGACCTCTTCAGCTCTGTATGCTGAACCAGTGGTGCAGGGATTACACAAAGATATCTCAATTAATATCTTTAACACCGATTGTACGACACTCTCTGATGTGGTGGACAGATCACCATCGTTTAGTTCAGGGGGCTTCTTTTGTTCTTCCGACCTGGACTGTAATTTCAACAGATGCAAGTCTGACAGGTTGGGGAGCTGTTTGGGGGTCTCTGACAGCACAAGGGGTTTGGGAATCTCAGGAGGTGAGATTACCGATCAATATTTTGGAACTCCGTGCATACATCAATCATCAAGGAGGGACCCACAGTCCTCTGGCTACGAAGGAAGTATCTCGAATTCTGGTATGGGCGGAATCCAGCTCCTGTCTAGTTTCTGCGGTTCATATCCCAGGTATAGACAATTGGGAAGCGGATTATCTCAGCCGCCAAACGTTACATCCGGGCGAATGGTCTCTTCACCCAGAGGTATTTCTTCAGATTGTTCAAATGTGGGAACTTCCAGAAATAGATCTGATGGCCTCTCATCTAAACAAGAAACTTCCCAGGTATCTGTCCAGATCCAGGGATCCTCAAGCAGAAGCAGTGGATGCATTGTCACTTCCTTGGAAGTATCATCCTGCCTATATCTTTCCGCCTCTAGTTCTTCTTCCAAGAGTAATCTCCAAGATTCTGAAGGAATGCTCGTTTGTTCTGCTGGTAGCTCCAGCATGGCCTCACAGGTTTTGGTATGCGGATCTTGTCCGGATGGCCTCTTGCCAACCGTGGACTCTTCCGTTAAGACCAGACCTTTTGTCGCAAGGTCCTTTTTTCCATCAGGATCTCAAATCCTTAAATTTAAAGGTATGGAGATTGAACGCTTAGTCAAAGAGGTTTCTCTGACTCTGTGATTAATACTATGTTACAGGCTCGTAAATCTGTATCTAGGGAGATATATTATAGAGTCTGGAAGACTTATATTTCTTGGTGTCTTTCTCATCATTTTTCCTGGCATTCTTTTAGAATTCCGAGAATTTTACAATTTCTTCAGGATGGTTTGGATAAAGGTTTGTCTGCAAGTTCCTTGAAAGGACAAATCTCTGCTCTTTCTGTTCTTTTTCACAGAAAGATTGCTAATCTTCCTGATATTCATTGTTTTGTACAAGCTTTGGTTCGTATAAAACCTGTCATTAAGTCAATTTCTCCTCCTTGGAGTTTGAATTTGGTTCTGGGGGCTCTTCAAACTCCTCCGTTTGAACCTATGCATTCGTTGGACATCAAATTACTTTCTTGGAAAGTTTTGTTCCTTTTGGCTATCTCGTCTGCCAGACGAGTTTCTGAATTATCTGCTCTTTCTTGTGAGTCTCCTTTTCTGATTTTTCATCAGGATAAGGCGGTGTTGCGAACTTCTTTTAAATTTTTACCTAAGGTTGTGAATTCTAACAACATTAGTAGAGAAATTGTGGTTCCTTCATTGTGTCCTAATCCTAAGAATTCTAAGGAGAGATCATTGCATTCTTTGGATGTTGTTAGAGCTTTGAAATATTATGTTGAAGCTACTAAGAATTTCCGAAAGACTTCTAGTCTATTTGTTATCTTTTCCGGTTCTAGGAAAGGTCAGAAGGCCTCTGCCATTTCTTTGGCATCTTGGTTGAAATCTTTAATTCATCATGCTTATGTCGAGTCGGGTAAAACTCCGCCTCAAAGGATTACAGCTCATTCTACTAGGTCAGTTTCTACTTCCTGGGCGTTTAGGAATGAAGCTTCGGTTGATCAGATTTGCAAAGCAGCAACTTGGTCTTCTTTGCATACTTTTACTAAATTCTACCATTTTGATGTGTTTTCTTCTTCTGAAGCTGTTTTTGGTAGAAAAGTACTTCAGGCAGCTGTTTCAGTTTGAATCTTCTGCTTATAATTTAAACTTTATTTTGGGTGTGGATTATTTTTCAGCGGAATTGGCTGTCTTTATTTTATCCCTCCCTCTCTAGTGACTCTTGCGTGGAAAGATCCACATTTTGGGTAGTCATTATCCCATACGTCACTAGCTCATGGACTCTTGCTAATTACATGAAAGAAAACATAATTTATGTAAGAACTTACCTGATAAATTAATTTCTTTCATATTAGCAAGAGTCCATGAGGCCCACCCTTTTTTTGTGGTGGTTATGATTTTTTTGTATAAAGCACAATTATTCCAATTCCTTATTTTTTATGCTTTCGCACTTTTTTCTTATCACCCCACTTCTTGGCTATTCGTTAAACTAATTTGTGGGTGTGGTGAGGGGTGTATTTATAGGCATTTTGAGGTTTGGGAAACTTTGCCCCTCCTGGTAGGAATGTATATCCCATACGTCACTAGCTCATGGACTCTTGCTAATATGAAAGAAGTGAATTTATCAGGTAAGTTCTTACATAAATTATGTTTTACACACGTCTGAAGTTAATATCAGAGAATTTAGCTAGATTTAATAAAACCCACAGCTCTTGAATGATTATATCTGCCAGACTATACAGCTGAGTGTAAGCTTTACTACGAAAAGGGTTGTAACTTCACAGAGTTATAGGCTTAGCCCCACAGAAATGACTGGATCTCACACCCTTCTCTCTTTAAAGAGACATTATACACTAGATTTTTCTTTGCATAAATGTTTTGTAGATTATCTATTTATATAGCCCATATAGGTTTTTTGTTTTTTTAAATGTATAGTTTTGCTTATTTTTAAATAACATTGCTCTGATTTTCAGACTCCTAACCAAGCTCCAAAGTTTTAGGAGAATACTGATGTATACCTTCTCCAGCTTGCTCCTGTTTGTGTAAAGGGTCTTTTCATATGCAGAAGAAGGGGGAGGGGGGAGTGTCTGCTATTTCCCACTTGCACTGGGTGTTCCAGCTACCTTTTTAACAGAGCTAAACTGGGAGCTTCTAAGTAAGTTTTAAAACTTTTGTTACTGGATTTCTATATCAGTATCTGTGCATATTATTCTTTATAGTAGTGTCTATTACATGCAGTTATATGAAAATGGGTGTATACTGTCCCTTTAAATTCATCTTACTGTTATCTCCAGATATTATACAATTGGAAAAAAAATTAAAAAGATAAATTGTCTATATTTAGTATGAATTTTTGTTTAAAAAAGATATATTTATTTGAATAAATGTTGCTGGTTTTGAAATGTTACTGCAGAAGCTATAAACCCTAAACACACCCAAGGAACAGTTATATGTATAATTCCACTATTTAAATTCTTTTTCATACCTATTGTATTTACAAATATAATATGAATCCATATTATTAAGTGAATTAAAGTGACAGTAAACCCAAAATTTTTCTTTCATGATTCAGATAGAGAATACAATTTTAAGCAATATTCCAATTTACGTTGATTATCTAATCTGCTTCATTCTTTAGATATCCGTTGTTGAAGAACTAGCAATGCAGATGGATGAGCCAATCACACAAGGCATCTGTGTGCAGCCACCAATCAGCAGCTACTGAGCCTATCTAGATATGCTTTTCAGCATGGGATAGCAAGAGAATGAAGCAAATTAGATAATAGACGTAAATTAGAAAGTTGTTTAAAACTTCATGCTCTTTCTAAATCATGAAAAAAAAATTGGGTTTCATGTCCCTTTAATGCTGCATATGAATACATTTTGCAATGATAATGTGAGTTATATTCGCTTTACAATTTTGATTCCTATTGTTTTGGTGAATACTGTAGGAAAGAAAACAAATGTAAGTTGTTACAGTTATACACATCCTTGGTGAGATAAACTAAGCTGGTTACCTTCACATTATATTTGCAGAGCCACTGACATCCTTGAGCTAATATTGAGAGAAATTACGGGGTCGATCCGATAAAAATCGTCGCCCGCAAAAGCCGGCGACGCCAATAATTGCGCGGATTTGGTATCCTATATACGGCGTAAGCTAGAAGTTACGCGCGTATATTTCTGCCGTCGCCCGTAGTTTTTTGGGCCATAGGCAGGTATACCAAACCCGCGCAGTTTGGTATCCAATATGCAGCGTAAGGACTTACGTGGCGAAAATGGAGAAAACTTACTCCATTTTCACCTCGCCACAAAAAGCAGCCGTAAGAAGCCTTACGCTGACTATTGGAGCCCCGTAACTTCCTAAACTGGCTGCTAAAATAAACCTAACACCTAACGCATGCGCAATGTCTATCTCCCTGTCAAAACGCCACTCCCGGACCCCGCCGCCATCTACATAAACTAACCCCCTATTGTGAGCCCCTAAAACCGCCGCCATCTACCTTATCTATCCCGTAATCTGACCCCTTACACCGCCGCCACCTATATAAAAATTATTAACCCCTAATTTAATCTACCTACCCCGCCGCCAGCTATATTAATATTATTAACCCCTAATGTAAGCCCCTTACACCGCCGCCATCTCTATTAAAATGATTAACCCCTAATTTAATCTACCTACCCCGCCGCCAGCTATATTATCTATATTAACCCTAACGGCTAGATTTAGAGTTCGGCGGTAAAAGGGCTGTTAACGCTCCGCGGGTTTTTTTCTGGCCGCACCATAAATTTAACTCTGGTATCAAGAGTTCAAACAAATGCTGCGTTAGGCTCCAAAAAAGGAGCGTAGAGCATTTTTACCGCAAATGCAACTCTCGATACCAGAGTTGCTTACGGACGCGGCCGGCATCAAAAACGTGCTCGTGCACGATTCTCCCATAGGAAACAATGGGGCTGTTTGAGCTGAAAAAAAACCTAACACCTGCAAAAAAGCAGCGTTCAGCTCCTAACGCAGCCCCATTGTTTCCTATGGGGAAACACTTCCTACGTCTGCACCTAACACCCTAACATGTACCCCGAGTCTAAACACCCCTAACCTTACACTTATTAACTCCTAATCTGCCGCCCCCGCTATCGCTGACCCCTGCATTACACTTTTAACCCCTAATCTGCCGCTCCGTAAACCGCCGCCACCTACGTTATCCCTATGTACCCCTAATCTGCTGCCCTAACATCGCCGACCCCTATATTATATTTATTAACCCCTAATCTGCCCCCCACAACGTCGCCGACACCTGCCTACACTTATTAACCCCTAATCTGCCGAGCGGACCTGAGCGCTACTATAATAAAGTTATTAACCCCTAATCCGCCTCACTAACCCTATCATAAATAGTATTAACCCCTAATCTGCCCTCCCTAACATCGCCGACACCTACCTTCAATTATTAACCCCTAATCTGCCGACCGGAGCTCACCGCTATTCTAATAAATGTATTAACCCCTAAAGCTAAGTCTAACCCTAACACTAACACCCCCCTAAGTTAAATATAATTTTTATCTAACGAAATAAATTAACTCTTATTAAATAAATGATTCCTATTTAAAGCTAAATACTTACCTGTAAAATAAATCCTAATATAGCTACAATATAAATTATAATTATATTATAGCTATTTTAGGATTAATATTTATTTTACAGGCAACTTTGTAATTATTTTAACCAGGTACAATAGCTATTAAATAGTTAAGAACTATTTAATAGTTACCTAGTTAAAATAATAACAAATTTACCTGTAAAATAAATCCTAACCTAAGATATAATTAAACCTAACACTACACTATCAATAAAATAATTAAATAAACTACCTACAATTACCTACAATTAACCTAACACTACACTATCAATAAATTAATTAAACACAATTGCTACAAATAAATAAAATTAAATAAACTATCTAAAGTACAAAAAATAAAAAAGAACTAAGTTACAGAAAATAATAAAATATTTACAAACATAAGAAAAATATTACAACAATTTTAAACTAATTACACCTACTCTAAGCCCCCTAATAAAATAACAAAGCCCCCCAAAATAAAAAATTCACTACCCTATTCTAAAATACAAATATTACAAGCTCTTTTACCTTACCAGCCCTGAACAGGGCCCTTTGCGGGGCATGCCCCAAGAATTTCAGCTCTTTTGCCTGTAAAAAAAAACATACAATACCCCCCCCCCAACATTACAACCCACCACCCACATACCCCTAATCTAACCCAAACCCCCCTTAAATAAACCTAACACTACCCCCCTGATGATCTTCCTACCTTGTCTTCACCATGCCAGGTTCACCGATCCGTCCTGGCTCCAAGATCTTCATCCAACCCAAGCGGGGGCTAGACATCCACTGAAGAAGTCCAGAAGAGGGTCCAAAGTCTTCCTCCTATCCGGCAAGAAGAGGACATCCGGACCGGAAAACATCTTCTCCAAGCGGCATCTTCTATCTTCTTCCATCCGATGACGACCGGCTCCATCTTGAAGACCTCCAGCGCGGATCCATCCTCTTCTTCCGACGACTAGACGACGAATGACGGTTCCTTTAAGGGACGTCATCCAAGATGGCGTCCCTCGAATTCCGATTGGCTGATAGGATTCTATCAGCCAATCGGAATTAAGGTAGGAATTTTCTGATTGGCTGATGGAATCAGCCAATCAGAATCAAGTTCAATCCGATTGGCTGACCCAATCAGCCAATCAGATTGAGCTCGCATTCTATTGGCTGATCGGAACAGCCAATAGAATGCGAGCTCAATCTGATTGGCTGATTGGATCAGCCAATCGGATTGAACTATATTCTGATTGGCTGATTCCATCAGCCAATCAGAAAATTCCTACCTTAATTCCGATTGGCTGATAGAATCCTATCAGCCAATCGGAATTCGAGGGACGCCATCTTGGATGACGTCCCTTAAAGGAACCGTCATTCGTCGTCTAGTCGTCGGAAGAAGAGGATGGATCCGCGCTGGAGGTCTTCAAGATGGAGCCGGTCGTCATCGGATGGAAGAAGATAGAAGATGCCGCTTGGAGAAGATGTTTTCCGGTCCGGATGTCCTCTTCTTGCCGGATAGGAGGAAGACTTTGGACCCTCTTCTGGACTTCTTCAGTGGATGTCTAGCCCCCGCTTGGGTTGGATGAAGATCTTGGAGCCAGGACGGATCGGTGAACCTGGCATGGTGAAGACAAGGTAGGAAGATCATCAGGGGGGTAGTGTTAGGTTTATTTAAGGGGGGTTTGGGTTAGATTAGGGGTATGTGGGTGGTGGGTTGTAATGTTGGGGGGGGGGGTATTGTATGTTTTTTTTTACAGGCAAAAGAGCTGAAATTCTTGGGGCATGCCCCGCAAAGGGCCCTGTTCAGGGCTGGTAAGGTAAAAGAGCTTGTAATATTTGTATTTTAGAATAGGGTAGTGAATTTTTTATTTTGGGGGGCTTTGTTATTTTATTAGGGGGCTTAGAGTAGGTGTAATTAGTTTAAAATTGTTGTAATATTTTTCTTATGTTTGTAAATATTTTATTATTTTCTGTAACTTAGTTCTTTTTTATTTTTTGTACTTTAGATAGTTTATTTAATTTTATTTATTTGTAGCAATTGTGTTTAATTAATTTATTGATAGTGTAGTGTTAGGTTAATTGTAGGTAATTGTAGGTAGTTTATTTAATTATTTTATTGATAGGGTAGTGTTAGGTTTAATTATATCTTAGGTTAGGATTTATTTTACAGGTAAATTTGTTATTATTTTAACTAGGTAACTATTAAATAGTTCTTAACTATTTAATAGCTATTGTACCTGGTTAAAATAATTACAAAGTTGCCTGTAAAATAAATATTAATCCTAAAATAGCTATAATATAATTATAAATTATATTGTAGCTATATTAGGATTTATTTTACAGGTAAGTATTTAGCTTTAAATAGGAATTATTTATTTAATAAGAGTTAATTTATTTCGTTAGATAAAAATTATATTTAACTTAGGGGGGTGTTAGTGTTAGGGTTAGACTTAGCTTTAGGGGTTAATACATTTATTAGAATAGCGGTGAGCTCCGGTCGGCAGATTAGGGGTTAATAATTGAAGGTAGGTGTCGGCGATGTTAGGGAGGGCAGATTAGGGGTTAATACTATTTATGATAGGGTTAGTGAGGCGGATTAGGGGTTAATAACTTTATTATAGTAGCGCTCAGGTCCGCTCGGCAGATTAGGGGTTAATAAGTGTAGGTAGGTGTCGGCGACGTTGTGGGGGGCAGATTAGGGGTTAATAAATATAACATAGGGGTCGGCGATGTTAGGGGTAGCAGATTAGGGGTACATAGGGATAACGTAGGTGGCGGCGATTTGCGGTCGGAAGATTAGGGGTTAATTATTTTAAGTAGCTTGCGGCGACGTTGTGGGGGGCAAGTTAGGGGTTAATAGATATAATACAGGGGTCGGCGGTGTTAGGGGCAGCAGATTAGGGGTACATAAGTATAACGTAGGTGGCGGTCGGCAGATTAGGGGTTAAAATTTTTAATCGAGTGGCGGCGATGTGGGGGGACCTCGGTTTAGGGGTACATAGGTAGTTTATGGGTGTTAGTGTACTTTAGGGTACAGTAGTTAAGAGCTTTATAAACCGGCGTTAGCCAGAAAGCTCTTAACTCCTGCTATTTTCAGGCGGCTGGAATCTTGTCGTTAGAGCTCTAACGCTCACTGCAGAAACGACTCTAAATACCGGCGTTAGGAAGATCCCATTGAAAAGATAGGCTACGCAAATGGCGTAGGGGGATCTGCGGTATGGAAAAGTCGCGGCTGTAAAGTGAGCGTTAGACCCTTTAATCACTGACTCCAAATACCAGCGGGCGCCCAAAACCAGCGTTAGGAGCCTCTAACGCTGGTTTTGACGGCTACCGCCGAACTCTAAATCTAGCCGTAAGTATATTATAGTTAATATAGTTATTACATTATATATATTAACTATATTAACCCTAAGTATATTATAGTTAATATAGTTATTACATTATATATATTAACTATATTAAGGAATTCTTCTTTGCCGCTTGGAGGAAGACGTCGCCGGAGGAAGAATTCTTCTTTGCCGCTTGGAGGAAGACATCGCCCGGATCGGATCAGGAGTTCGGCCCGGTGTGGTGAAGACAAGGTAGGGAGATCTTCAGGGGGGTAGTGTTAGGCTTTTTTAAGGGGGGTTTGGGTGGGTTTAGAATAGGGGTATGTGGGTGGTGGGTTGTAATGGGGGGGGGATTGTATTTGTTGAATGCAAAAGAGCTGAATTCTTTGGGGCATGCCCCACAAAAGGCCCTTTTAAGGGCTGGTAAGGTAAAGAGCTTTGAAATTTGTTTAATTTAGAATAGGGCAGGGATTTTTTTTTTATTTTGGGGGTTTATTATTTTATTAGGGGGCTTAGAATAGGTGTAATTAGCTTAAAAATCTTGTAATCTTTTTTTTATTTTTTGTAATTTAGTGTTTGTTTTTTTTGTAATTTAGTTTAGTTAATTTAATTGTATTTTTAGATAGATGTTTGTAGTTTATTAAATTTATTGATAGTGTAGGTGTATTTGTAACTTAGGTTAGGATTTATTTTACAGGTAATTGGGTAATTATTTTAACTAGGTAGATATTAAATAGTTAATAACTATTTAATATCTATTATACCTAGTTAAAATAATTAACTATTTACCTGTAAAATAAATATTAACCCTAACATAGCTACAATGTAATTATTAATTATATTGTAGCTATCTTAGGGTTTATTTTATAGGTAAGTATTTAGATTTAAATAGGTATATTTTAGTTTATAAATTAATTAGATTAATTTAATATAAATGTAGTTAGGGTTAGATAGAGTTAATATAGTTAATATAAATACTATAGTAACTATATTAACCCTAATATAATTAGGGTTAATATAGTTAATATATATAATGTAATACCTATATTAACTATAATATACTTAGGGTTAATATAGATAATATAGCTGGCGGCAGGGTAGGTAGATTAAATTAGGGGTTAATCATTTTAATAGAGATGGCGGCGGTGTAAGGGGCTTACATTAGGGGTTAATAATTTTAATATAGATGGCGGCGGTGTTAAGGGCTCACTTTAGGGGGTTATAGATATAATATAGCTGGCGGCGGGGTACGGGAGCGGCGGTTTAGGGGTTAATAACTTTATTAGGTTGCGGCGGGGTAAAGGAGCGGCGGTTTAGGGGTTAATAGCTTTTTTATTGTTAGGATAGTGAGGGGGGATAGCGGATAGAGGGTTAGACAGTGCGGGCTATGTTAGGGAGGCGTGTTAGACAGTGCGGGCTATGTTAGGGAGGCGTGTTAGACAGTGCGGGCTATGTTAGGGAGGCGTGTTAGACAGTGCGGGTGTTTTAAACTTTAGTCAGGTTTTATAGGCGCCGGCAGATTCTAACGTGGCGCAAGTCACTGGCGACGCCAGAAATTTGTACTTGCGCAGATTTCTGGACATCGCTGGTTTGTGAGACTTACGGCACGTTAGCATCTGACGGCGACCTATATGGGATGGCTCGAGTTGCGAGCTGAAACTGCGGGCGACGCCGGTCTCCTCGCTTGCGCCGCAAACTGCAATCGATATCGGATCGCGCCCTACGTATTTCTTGATTTAACAAAGTCTATATATTTGCCCCATTCTCATTTTGAAATATGACCAGAAACATGAGAATTATAATAAAAAATTTGTTTTTTTTTCAAATCTTAAAAAACACAAAAATGTTACAGTGCTATTTTGCATTGTGTTCAATTTCACGATGCACCACTAATAACGGTCCCTGCACCCGTGCTATCTGTTACTCTCCACTTGTAATCTAGACAATAATGTGTTGCCTGCCTGGGTAATTGATTACTTTTTATCGGCTAGATTTGGAGTTTTGTCGGTAACGACCCGAAAAACTAACGCCGGCTTTTTTCTGGCCGCACCATAAAAATAACTCTGGTATTGAGAGTCCACATAAAGGCTGCGTTAGGCTCCAAAAAAAGGAGCGTAGAGCATTTTTAACGCAGCTTCAACTCTCGATACCAGAGTTGCTTACGCAAGCGGCCAGCCTCAAAAACGTGCTCATGCACGATTCTCCCATAGGAAACAATGGGGCTGTTTGAGCTGAAAAAAAACCTAACACCTGCAAAAAAGCCGCGTTCAGCTCCTAACGCAGCCCCATTGTTTGCTATGCGGAAACACTTCCTACGTCTGCACCTAACACTCTAACATGTACCCCGAGTCTAAACACCCCTAACCTTACACTTATTAACCCCTAATCTGCCGCCCCCCGCTATCGCTGACCCCTGCATATTATTATTAACCCCTAATCTGCCGCTCCGTAAACCGCCGCTACTTACATTATCCCTATGTACCCCTAATCTGCTGCCCTAACATCGCCGACCCCTATATTATATTTATTAACCCCTAATCTGCCCCCCACAACGTCGCCTCCGACCGGACCTGAGCGCTACTATAATAAAGTTATTAACCCCTAATCTGCCTCACTAACCCTATAATAAATAGTATTAACCCCTAATCTGCCCTCCCTAACATCGCCGACACCTAACTTCAAACATTAACCCCTAATCTGCCGACTGGAGCTCACCGCTATTCTAATAAATGTATTAACCCCTAAAGCTAAGTCTAACCCTAACACTAACACCCCCCTAAGTTAAATATAATTTACATCTAACGAAATTAATTATCTCTTATTAAATAAATTATTCCTATTTAAAGCTAAATACTTACCTGTAAAATAAATCCTAATATAGCTACAATATAAATTATAATTATATTATAGCTATTTTAGGATTAATATTTATTTTACAGGCAACTTTGTAATTATTTTAACCAGGTACAATAGCTATTAAATAGTTATTTATTATTTAATAGCTACCTAGTTAAAATAATTACAAAATTACCTGTAAAATAAATCCTAACCTAAGTTACAATTAAACCTAACACTATACTATCATTAAATTAATTAAATACAATACCTACAATTACCTACAATTAAACCTAACACTACACTATCAATAAATAAATTAAATACAATTCCTACAAATAACTACAATAAAATAAACTAACTAAAGTACAAAAAATAAAAAAGAACTAAGTTACAAAAAATAAAAAAATATTTACAAACATAAGAAAAATATTACAACAATTTTAAACTAATTACACCTACTCTAAGCCCCCTAATAAAATAACAAAGACCCCCAAAATAAAAAATGCCCTACCCTATTCTAAATTACTACAGTTCAAAGCTCTTTTACCTTACCAGCCCTGAACAGGGCCCTTTGCGGGGCATGCCCCAAAGAATTCAGCTCTTTTGCCTGTAAAAAAATAAACATACAATACCCCCCCCCAACATTACAACATTACAACCCACCACCCACATACCCCTAATCTAACCCAAACCCCCCTTAAATAAACCTAACACTAAGCCCCTGAAGATCTTCCTACCTTGTTCCGATCAGCCAATAGAATGCGAGCTCAATCTGATTGGCTAATTGGATCAACCAATCGGATTGAACTTGATTCTGATTGGCTGATTCCATCAGCCAATCAGAATATTCCTACCTTAATTCTGATTGGCTGATAGAATCCTTTCAGCCAATCGGAATTCGAGGGACGCCATCTTGGATGACGTCCCTTAAAGGAACCGTCATTCGGCTAGTAGGCGTCGGGAGAAGAGGATGTTCCGCGTCGGAGGTCTGCAAGATTGAAGATGCCGTTGATAGAAGACTTCATCCGGATCATGGACCTCTTCAGCTCCCGCTTTGATGAAGACTTCATCCGGATCATGGACATCTTCAGCTCCCGCTTGGATGAAGACTTCAGCCGGATCATGGACCTCTTCAGCCCCCCGCTTGGGCTTGGATCAGGACATCGGAGGAGCTCTTCAGGACGGATCGGTGAACCTGGCAGGGTGAAGATAAGGTAGGAAGATCTTCAGGGGCTTAGTGTTAGGTTTATTTAAGGGGGGTTTGGGTTAGATTAGGGGTATGTGGGTGGTGGGTTGTAATGTTGGGGGGGGGTATTGTATGTTTATTTTTTTACAGGCAAAAGAGCTGAATTATTTGGGGCATGCCCCGCAAAGGGCCCTGTTCAGGGCTGGTAAGGTAAAAGAGCTTTGAACTGTAGTAATTTAGAATAGGGTAGGGCATTTTTTATTTTGGGGGTCTTTTTTATTTTATTAGGGGGCTTAGAGTAGGTGTAATTAGTTTAAAATTGTTGTAATATTTTTCTTATGTTTGTAAATATTTTTTTATTTTTTGTAACTTAGTTCTTTTTTATTTTTTGTACTTTAGTTAGTTTATTTCATTGTAGTTATTTGTAGGAATTGTATTTAATTAATTTATTGATAGTGTAGTGTTAGGTTAATTGTAGGTAATTGTTGGTAGTTTATTTAATTAATTTATTGATAGTGTAGTGTTAGGTTTAATTGTAACTTAGGTTAGGATTTATTTTACAGGTAATTTTGTAATTATTTTAACTATTTTAGCTATTAAATAGTTCTTAACTATTTAATAGCTATTGTACCTGGTTAAAATAAATACAAAGTTACCTGTAAAATAAATATAAATCCTAAAATAGCTATAATTATAATTTATATTGTAGCTATATTAGGATTTATTTTACAGGTAAGTATTTAGCTTTAAATAGGAATAATTTATTTAATAAGAGTTAATTAATTTCGTTAGATATAAATTATATTTAATTTAGGGGGGTGTTAGTGTTAGGGTTAGACTTAGCTTTAGGGGTTAATACATTTATTAGAATAGCGGTGAGCTCCAGTCGGCAGATTAGGGGTTAATGTTTGAAGTTAGGTATCGGCGATGTTAGGGAGGGCAGATTAGGGGTTAATACTATTTATTATAGGGTTAGTGAGGCGGATTAGGGGTTAATAACTTTATAATAATAGCGGTGCGGTCCGGTCGGCAGATTAGGGGTTAATAAGTGTAGGCAGGTGAAGGCGACGTTGAGGGGGGCAGATTAGGGGTTAATAAATATAATATAGGGGTCGGCAGTGTTAGGGGCAGCAGATTAGGGGTACATAAGGATAACGTAGGTGGCAGCGCTTTGCGGTCGGCAGATTAGGGGTTAATTATTGTAGGTAGCTGGCTGCGACGTTGTGGGGGGCAGGTTAGGGGTTAATAAATATAATATAGGGGTCGGCGGTGTTAGGGGCAGCAGATTAGGGGTACATAAGTATAACGTAGGTGGCGGTCGGCAGATTAGGGGTTAAAAAAATTTAATCGAGTGGCGGCGATGTGGGGGGACCTCGGTTTAGGGGTACATAGGTAGTTTATGGGTGTTAGTGTACTTTAGAGCACAGTAGTTAAGAGCTTTATAAACCGGCGTTAGCCCAGAAAGCTCTTAACTACTGACTTTTTTCCTGCGGCTGGAGTTTTGTCGTTAGATGTCTAACGCTCACTTCAGACACGACTCTAAATACCGGAGTTAGAAAAATCCCATTGAAAAGATAGGATACGCAATTTACGTAAGGGGATCTGCGGTATGGAAAAGTCGCGGCTGAAAAGTGAGCGTTAGACCCTATTTTGAGTGACTCCAAATACCGGAGGTAGCCTAAAACCAGCGTTAGGAGCCTCTAACGCTGGTTTTCACGGCTAACGCCAAACTCCAAATCTAGGCCTAAGTTAGCAGTAATACATACAGCCAGTATGACAATATATCATTTTCACTGTGCTTTAAGTTATAAAAGTGGGTCCATTCCAAACCATTCAAAGAGCAGTGCAAAGTGATTTATGGTGGTTTAAAATGGGGTTTTAAATTCAAGGCCATTCCAATCCATTATTTTTTTTCCATTTTAGCACTGCAAATACTAATTTGGCCAATGACATCTTATCATTGCTGCACTACTACAGTGATTGCATTTTAACTTTTCTGAATTTCATAAAGTTGATGAGATTTCATAGCTCCATTTGGTATGATATTATATATTATACATTCATTAACAGAATAATCTAATTACACTTCTCAGTTTAATGCTATGCGGTAAATTTATTAACAGGTGATGCTACCCACCTGAAACTTAAGTTAAGAAGCAGCGGTGGTAAGACCGCTGCGCCTTAACTCATCCGCCACCTCTGAGGTGACGGACAGCAATCATCCCGATCAGATAAGATTGGGATGATTGACAGCCCCCTGCTAGGTTGGCCGTGAATGTGCAGGGAGCGGCATTGCACAAGCATTTCACTAGAAATGCTTGTGCAATGTTAAATGCTGACAGCGTATGCTACCCCCATATGCTATTTTCTTAAAGGATACTGCAGAACATGAAGCAGTATCAGAAGTCTTCATTTTGCTGCCCCAGTTCACTCAAAGATTAGATCAGGTGTGTCCAAAATGTAGATCAGGATTGCAGACCAAGAACCCAAGATTGTTTGGTGATTACTTATATTCTCATAGCCAATGATGATAATATTGCTCAAATAGCTATACAAAAACTCAGGTTTAGACTAAAATTTAATGTGGACCTTTTAGTATAGTAAACATGCATGACTTAGAACTTGTATGAAACATTCGGAACTTCAGCAATTAAACCATTCTTATAACTTAAAGTGACAGTATACACCAATTTCATAACTGCATTTAATAGATAATACTATAAATAAGAATATGCCCAGATACCAATATAAATATCCAGTATAAAACCTTTTAAAAACGTACTTAGAAGCTCCCAGTTTAGCACTGTTGATAAGGTTAGGCTGGGACACCCAGTGAAAGGGGCTGGTAAAGCAGGAACAGCAGATACTCCCCCCTCCCCTGCATAGGAAGAGACCCTTTACACAAACAGGAGCAAGCTGGAGATTGTAGACATCAGTATACATCTAAAACTTTGGGGCTTGGTTAGGAGTCTGGAAATCAGCACAATGTTATTTAAAAAAAGGCAAAACTATAGATTTTTCCAAAACACACTAGAATAGCGATATCAATGGATCATCTACAAAACATTTATGCAAAGAAAAATTTAGTGTACTATGTCCCATTAAGCATATGTTTGGATGTCCACAGAGAAATACATTGCTTTCTTTATTTCTACCTGAATAGCAAGTGAAATAGGACTCCATTTAAGAAGCTTAAAATGCACTACGCCAACTCTAAATTTGTATTTTTTAATCCCTCCAGACTTCTCTGACCGAGGTGACTGCTCGCATGCGATTGGCCGTGCGTGATGCTGGGAGACAGGAGAAGAGATGTCCACCCTTGTCTGTCCGGCCAAAAACACAGATTTCATATATTCTACTATTAGGATATCTGGAAAAAGATGAATGACAAATTAAAACCATGTAGTTGTGTAATTATCCAGGAGACAGCTCCACCTACTTTAAGGGTATTTAGTCCACATTAAGGCATTTGATTCTGGGACTGACTTTACAGATAGTAGGAATCAATAATATAACTCCAGACGTATTCTGTTAGAGTAATACCTTTGATAACATCATACTTCATAATTAAGATGACCTTTATTAAAAAAATATGTTAATTGCCTATAAAGGTCTGGCACTTGATACCATTACAAAACCTGATAGCCCTCAGTTTCCACATGCCTTGCATTTTAAAAATTCCTCAGATCCCAATTGGATTAATACTAATGCTTCCTGCAAAGGTTACTTGGTGGATAACTAATAGACTTCTCAACACTAAGATGACTAAATCTAGATAATTGGAGGGGCCAGAAGCACAAGGAAAAATATCATATATATTATAGCAGGTCTCTATACAGCTTGTCAAGATGCAAAATATCTAATTCTAGAAGATGATTATTTAACTTAGATTACATCTAGAGGGGCAACAGAAAAAAAGGATCCTCTGCTTCTTGAGATCTAAACAAGGACAAAACAAACCCACCCCCAAAATAAAATCAAACTAGAAGACACTTTAGATTTGCAGGATACCTAGTAGACATGAACAAAACGCTAGTGTAAAATATGTAAAGGCACATAATGCTAGGAAAAAATAAAAGTGGGGCCAAAACAATATAACTGAAAATGTTACAAACTTCATCACACAAAAAAAAAAACGTTTTATAGCTCCGGGCAAAAATATGTAAATGCATTAAAATATATGAAAGAACTACTCAGTAAAACCCACGTTGCTACTGGCTTTGACCTGCACAGATGTGTTTTGTCTGAACAGCTGTATAGTGGATGCCACTGTAGTGGCCGATCTTAACTGTCTCTAGGGAATCCAGGGTGCAAGAAACTAAAAGAGGAGCAATACAATTTTGAGAATATTTGTCACTAATATATATTTAATAGTCAAATGTATTTGAGCTACAATCCAATAATTAAATATATGCTCTGTGTTCGTAAACATTCAACAAGATCAGAATTGTTTAATTATGAAAAGTTTAATGGTTGTATTTTGATGTGTTTATTTTTTGGGTGTTGTTTTATGAATTAACTTTGGTATGATACTTTTTGTACACTAGGAGGAATAATATTGTTTACACTGGTGGTGTGATTGTCTTATTTCACTTTAAAATGTGTAAAAAAAAATGCTATGTGCCCTAGAGAATAGTAGAGACTAAAGAGATGGCATTTTATACTTGAAGGCCCACATATGAAAGTCGCATATAGGCTGCAATGAAGACAGAATTCCAAAGCCTCACACAATAAAAAACACCCATACAGAGATATCATAGAGAGAAGATTTGGTAAAGTGTATGAGAAATGTGGGATTACAGGTAAAACAAGAATTGCCTTAGAAGAAAGAGTTGTAAGAAATTAGAGAAAAACAGAAATAAGCAAGGTGGAAAAATGAGCAGACAAGAAAGATAAGAGTAGGTAGCCATGAAGAAAGTTGGGGGGGGGGATAAAAAGAGGGTGAATGTGATAAGAATGTTGATTGAAACAGAACTGTTTGATCAACCTGTATGTGGCAAATAGACATTGGCCTATATTATAAGGGGAGCACTATTGGTAGTGCAGGCGATTCTCTTCTGAACAAGGAACATAACAACCCCAGAGGATCATTTTGGCCGTCTGTGGGCCTCATCAGTGAGGTGCAGCCATATTCCCCTGAACACACTGAGTAAGGAGTCAAAGTCTGGATTCCCTCATTACCCTTAGGGAGATCTCACCAGGGTCATAATACAAACGCAAACAGAAAGAGAAGCACTCTACCAGGAACAAACAACAGCTCAGTAGTGAGTTACCACACACATGCACACATACATAAATATATAAACATAGTATATACACACACATATATATATATACATATATATATATATATATATATATATATATATATATATATATATATACACACATACCTTTCAGCCCTTTCCAGTCAAACACCTTGACTTATAAACTATCCCTTTTAAACCAAGGGAATTTTTTTAAATACTTCAAATACCTTTGTTCTTCACTTAGAACAAAATGCTATTTTAATATAAATATATAAACAACACACAGAAAACCTGGCACTCACAAGCAGGCACAAAGTCATATTTAAAGCAAAAATGGGAGAGTCAGTTGCATTTGGCAGCACACGGTTTAAGTGACAAAGAAGAACATGTTGTGATAGCTCTCTAGTGACATTGGCCTGCTGGACTCCAAAAAAGTTCACATAAATCTAACAAAATGTGAAAGAGAAACAAATGCAGTGATAGGAGAAGCTGACTGCCATAAAAAAAATCAATGATAGTGTAGTGAAAGATACTAAAGATTTAATAAATGGGTATTAGTATGAATAATATATTTAAAGGGATATGAAACCCAATTTTTTTCTTTCATGATTAATATAGAGCATACAATTTTAAGCAACTTTCTAATGTATAAATTATTATAATTTTTTCTTCATTCTCTTGGTATCATTTGTTGAATGAGCAGCAATGCACTACTGGTTTCTAACTGAACACATGGGTGAGCCAATGACAATCGGTATATATATATATATATATATATATATGCAGTCACCAATCAGCAGCAAGAACCTAGGTTCTTTGCTGCTCATGAGCTTTCATACATAAACCTTTCAGCAAAGGATAACAAGAGAAGGAAGCAAATTAAATAATAGAAGTAAATTGGAAAGTTGTATTCTCTATCAGAATTATAAAAGAAAAAAAATTAGGTTTCATGTCCCTTTAATAAAAATCTGTAAATGGAACAGAACATGTAAGATGCCGGCATCTATACAATAATATAGAATGAGCAGTAATAAGTACCTATACAAATAATAAAAACTTATAGTTAAAGCTGCAGCACAAAAAACACAACACAAATATCATCTATGGGAAACCTGTGTCTTTTCAAAGTCTGTGCTTAACCTCAATAAAAGGTGGGAGTTGCTAATCGATGCACTTAAATCATGTGTGGATCAAATTGCTTGAAGCTTATAATATGAACATATAAAATATCTTAGTGGATGTGAATTTTTTAGTAAAAGTACCTTAACCAAGCTATAAAACGCTTAACTGTTGTTCTTTGGTGACGTGATCCAATCGTGTTTGTCTTTCCAGTCACATGACCTATGATGATCCAATCAGAGGGATCTTAAAAGGTGCCTTCAGTATTCGATTCTTCGAGTTAAAAAGAATGAAACAAAGTTGCAGTCAATTGATATAATGATCCATACTGCCAGTGAGCACCTCAACAGACTAGGTGAAGTCCTTTATAACCCGTCCTGATCACTATAATTGGCAAACAAAGTAGTCAGGAGTGTTGTGAAAATGGTTTAGTGTGAGCGCCACAACAGCTTGTACATACACGGATCACTCGTATATTCACAAAGTGACCGATGCACCCGTCCTGCTCTTTTAACCTTATCAACTCCACTAGTGTATGTGAGCAAATCTACGCGTTTCAGCAGTGTTCCCTGCCTTTATCAAGATGCTCACTCTATGAACCAGACACTATATAGCCTGTTACAAATGTGTAATCCTTTGATTGGCTGATTAATCATCCACTCTTGGAGCTTAGCTAGTTCATAGCTAACAGGGATTGGTTTCTCTCCTTTTTTGAATTTCAGTCTTTTTCGTTAACTATTTATGGTATTCAGAAACAGCTAATTATGTCTTTACTCAGCACATAAGGATTAAGGTATATTTACATCACAGAATAAACAAAATGTGTAAAGGATAAAAAAATTTTATAAACTTTTCTAAATCATTTTAAATCATTTTACAGCACACGGTATAAGCCCAGGACCACATCAAGGTCTTTCCCCTCCCGGGAACTTAAACAAGCAGCCACACAATGCATGGTTCAAACAAATCAACTGGGAACTACCCAGGGTGAAACAGGCTTTTATAATTTCCCTGAGTATATACAAAACACAGAAATGACTGCACTCTCAGACTGGACAGGCTACACATCCTAAGTCACTGTGACACCACAGTCCTGAAAACTTCCAGACATACTGTATATAAAGTTATTTGAATTATTTCTTAAAGCACCTTCAGCTTTAGCGCAGTTGGCCTAGCGCACCTTCAGGTTAGCAAGCAAAAGCCAGAAGAAGCTTTTTTAGCACGTCTCATAGTAGTCTATGGGGAAAATGAGTAAGGGAGGATGCGATTATTCGACTTACAGATGTTTTTCGCATGTGCGCATTTTCTGCTTTCAACTTGTAATATTATGAGCGCAAGAATAGGAGGGCTATTGATTTAACTTGAGCATTGTTAGCGCTCTACATATAATCTGGGTCATTACTAGGTAGAAACAGTGAAAAAGTTGTACACTCCCTCACCCTTGTACTCCATCATTTTCTGCCCAGATCCTTCCATTTCCTGTGTTTCCCTATGTTTCCATGTTGCCACATCTATTATGAAACTGAACCAAAATAGTCAGCCTTAAAAGGTCAATAAAATGATAATATTACATGATATAATTCATTAGAGTATGTAATTTTATCACTAGTGACGCTATAATGCTATGTTAGGTTAAAGACATAGCAAAAGTAACACTCAGGACCCGCAGAGCACTGTTGGTCCTGAGCGAAAGTGCTAGTGGCACAGCTAAAATACACTATGTGCTGCTGATTGAATCAGCAGCAGTTTCCTCTTGGGACCCACAGTGAACTATGAGTTCCAAGCAGTAATTTAACCATGGGGTCAATCACAATCCTTCAGAAAACTGTTTAAAATTATTTATCTACAAAAACAGTTTCAGATCCGCCTGAAACGTAAGTTAAGACCGCTGCGAGTGAGCACTAGAAATGCTTGTGCCAGACTCCGTTAGCAGGCGCTCAGTGTGTAGGAAAATTCCATTCACCTCTCTCTCTCGTTCACTGTGCTGTGTCTTCACTGTCGCTGCAGCACTACTGCGTCTCACCTCCTCAGCGCTCCCCACGGGAGCTGTGATCAAAACAAAGGTTCCGGTCCGACTGGTGCAAATAGGATGTGTACAGGGAACTTCACCTTTTTCCCTCAATAGAAAAATCAGCAGAACAACCGGAATCCTCACACTCAAAAAGGGTTGGTTGAAAAGGGTGAAAGTGAATAAAGTACCTTGTCACCTTGCTGGCGTGTATGCCTTTTATGTATTTTCTAATAAAGGAGCTTTCTACTTTTAAGCCTTAGCCTGGCGGTACTTTATTCACTTTCACCCTTTTCAACCAACCCTTTTTGAGTGCGAGGATTCCGGTTGTTCTGTCTAGAAATGCTTGTGCAATGATAAATGTCAACAGTGTATGCTATAGCGAATCATATCCGCTCGACCCATAATAAATCTACCCCCTGGAGTTGCAGCATAGCTATTGATAAAATGACATACAGTAACAAATTATAGCGTGACATTTTATTTGTATAATCACTGTTTAACTTATAAATAAATACAGGAAATAATAAAGCGTATCAATTTGTCTCCACTCCAGACGCTCTGGTGAGGCCTATGGCTGTAACACAACAGGCTTCCACAGCCTTATGCGTTCATACACGCACCAAGCTGTTATCATTATGTACCTATATACTTCATTATATGCTACCTAATATTATCAAGCATAAGTAGCCCTGGAGATGATGCCGGTATTACATAGAGGCAATCAGTTTTACAAAGGCTTTTGCTTAACCTATCAAGGTTTAGTATAAAAATATGACAACTGACACACAATCAGCAGAATAAGTCATTAAATAACGTTTCATATAACCAATATAAGAAATAGTAAAAAATATTTTGAGAACGGTCAGAAAGATGCGTCCTAAATGGTTCACTTTTCTTAAACGCGTGAGGGCAAATAATAGTAAAGATGAACCCTCAAGCTTTATGTAATGTTTGATCTTTATGATTTAATGTTTGTACATAATTATTTTTGATGTGCTAATTCATTATAGGTCATCATGGATATATATATGACTCTATTGCAATCTTTCAATCAAACAGAATTGCCTTGCTAAGTGCATTGCATATGATTTTGTGGGTTTTGAGATTAAAACCCATTAATACAGCCAAACAATGCATGCTCTCAATCAAACAAACTAGAAACCAACATCCCTGCTTTTAATCTTAGCTGTGTACTTACAAGTGAGTGCCAGGCTTCCTCTGTGTGTTGTGTTAATTTATTTGTAATTTTTCATATGGGCTTTGAACTCAGACTTGTCTGGGGTTAACTGCCTGTGTCTCTGGAGGCTGTGCAGCTGCCTGTGAGTGCTGTTGAGAACCCAGGGCTGTGCATTTTGCAGGGTCATAGGATGTGTACCCGGTCCAGTTTAAGTGTGTAGACCATTACTGTATTTTGTATGTATCTAGGGAGATAACATAAGGCCTGTGCACCCTTGGGTGGTTTTCAGTTTGTTTGATTGAGAGCATGCATTGTTTGGCAGTATTAGGGACCCAAGATGGAAAAGACTTTGGCGTGGTTTCTGGGCTTGACCCATTTGGCCAGATGCGGTAACTAACTCTTCCATTTTTGCTTTTAATCTTAGCTGTGGTCTTGCAAGTGAGTGCCAGACTTCCTCTGTGTGTTGTGTGTGTGTATATATATATATATATATATATATATATATTTATATACGTATATATATATTTATATATATATATGGCTAGATTACGAGTAGAGCGCAATTGTTTGCATGCAAACAATATCGGGTTTTAAAGGCAAGTTAAATTCTGCTCATATTACAAAGTGAAAGTAAATGCGAACGCGTGAGCATAATCATGATTTCCACTAGAATGATTACTGCAACCTCAGAGCTCTGGTTAACTGTTACACTTGAATAAAAAGTTGCACAAAACATATCAAAAATACATTTAAGAGTACAGTTACACTTATAATAACACTAAAAAATATTGCAATATTGCATAAAAAAGTTATGAGGACTCAAAGATATGAGGTTACAGGTGTTAAAAAAATAAGAGGCAGGCAAAGGGCTTTAACATATATATATATATATTTATATATATATATATAAATAAATAAATATGTAAATGTATGTATGTGTATATATATATATATATATATATATATATATACAGGGAGTGCAGAATTATTAGGCAAGTTGTATTTTTGAGGATTCATTTTATTATTGAACAACAACCATGTTCTCAATGAACCCAAAAAACTCATTAATATCAAAGCTGAATAGTTTTGGAAGTAGTTTTTAGTTTGTTTTTAGTTATAGCTATTTTAGGGGGATATCTGTGTGTGCAGGTGACTATTACTGTGCATAATTATTAGGCAACTTAACAAAAAACAAATATATACCCATTTCAATTATTTATTTTTACCAGTGAAACCAATATAACATCTCAACATTCACAAATATACATTTCTGACATTCAAAAACAAAACAAAAACAAATCAGTGACCAATATAGCCACCTTTCTTTGCAAGGACACTCAAAAGCCTGCCATCTATGGATTCTGTCAGTGTTTTGATCTGTTCACCATCAACATTGCGTGCAGCAGCAACCACAGCCTCCCAGACACTGTTCAGAGAGGTGTACTGTTTTCCCTCCTTGTAAATCTCACATTTGATGATGGACCATAGGTTCTCAATGGGGTTCAGATCAGGTGAACAAGGAGGCCATGTCATTAGATTTTCTTCTTTTATACCCTTTCTTGCCAGCCACGCTGTGGAGTACTTGGACGCGTGTGATGGAGCATTGTCCTGCATGAAAATCATGTTTTTCTTGAAGGATGCAGACTTCTTCCTGTACCACTGCTTGAAGAAGGTGTCTTCCAGAAACTGGCAGTAGGACTGGGAGTTGAGCTTGACTCCATCCTCAACCCGAAAAGGCCCCACAAGCTCATCTTTGATGATACCAGCCCAAATCAGTACTCCACCTCCACCTTGCTGGCGTCTGAGTCGGACTGGAGCTCTCTGCCCTTTACCAATCCAGCCACGGGCCCATCCATCTGGCCCATCAAGACTCACTCTCATTTCATCAGTCCATAAAACCTTAGAAAAATCAGTCTTGAGATATTTCTTGGCCCAGTCTTGACGTTTCAGCTTGTGTGTCTTGTTCAGTGGTGGTCGTCTTTCAGCCTTTCTTACCTTGGCCATGTCTCTGTGTATTGCACACCTTGTGCTTTTGGGCACTCCAGTGATGTTGCAGCTCTGAAATATGGCCAAACTGGTGGCAAGTGGCATCTTGGCAGCTGCACGCTTGACTTTTCTCAGTTCATGGGCAGTTATTTTGCACCTTGGTTTTTCCACACGCTTCTTGCGATCCTGATGACTATTTTGAATGAAACGCTTGATTGTTCGATGATCACGCTTCAGAAGCTTTGCAATTTTAAGAGTGCTGCATCCCTCTGCAAGATATCTCACTATTTTTGACTTTTCTGAGCCTGTCAAGTCCTTCTTTTGACCCATTTTGCCAAAGGAAAGGAAGTTGCCTAATAATTATGCACACCTGATATAGGGTGTTGATGTCATTAGACCACACCCCTTCTCATTACAGAGATGCACATCACCTAATATGCTTAATTGGTAGTAGGCTTTCGAGCCTATACAGCTTGGAGTAAGACAACATGCATAAAGAGGATGATGTGGTCAAAATACTCATTTGTCTAATAATTCTGCACTCCCTGTATATACAGTATATATATACACACACACACACATTTATATGTGTATTTATGTATTCACAGACATATATACACACATAAACATATATATACTTATGTATACATATATAGACATATACACTCACTGGCCACTTTATTAGGTACACGTTGCTGTACTGGGTTGGACCCCATTTTGCATTCAGAACTGCCTTAATTTTTTGTGGCATGGATTCAACAAGGTGTTGGAAAGATTCCTCAGACACTTTGGTCCATATTGACATGATAGCATCATGCAGTGGCTGCAGATTTGTCGGCTCCACATCCATGATGCAAATCCCCCGTTCCACCACATCCCAAAGGTGCTCTTTTGGATTGAGATCTGGTGACTGTGGAGGCCATTGGAGTAGAGTGAACTCATTGTCATGTTTAAGAAACCAGTTTGAGATGATTTGAGCTATCTGACATGGTGCATTATCCTGCTTGAAGTAGCCATCAGAAGATGGGTACACTGTAGTCATAAAGGGATGGACATGGTCAGCAACAATACTCAAGTAGGCTGCAGTGCTTAAACAATACTCAGTTGGTACTAAGGAACCCAAAGTGTGCCAAGAAAATATCCTCTACACCATTACACCACCAGCCTGTACCGTTGATACAAGGCAGGATGGATCCATGCTTTCATGTTGTTTATGCCAAATTCTGACTCTACCATCTGAATGGTGCAGCTGAAATTGAGACTCATCAGACCAGTCAACGTTTTTCCAATTTTCTATTGTCCAATTTTTGTGAGCCTGTGCGAATTGGATCCTAAGTTTTGTGTTCTTAGCTGACAGGAGTGGCACCCGATTTGGTCTTCTGCTGCTGTAGCCCATCTGCTTTAAGTTTCGATGTGTTGTACATTCAGAGATGGTATTCTGCATACCTTGGTTGTAACGAGTGGTTATTTGAGTTACTGTTGCCTTTCTATCATCTCAAACCAGTCTGCCCATTCTCCTCTGACCTCTGACATCAACAAGGCATTTTCATCCACACAACTGCCGCTAACTGGATATTTTCTCTTTTTCAGACCATTCTCTGTGAACCATAGAGATGGTTGTGTGTGATAAAACTGATAATCCCAGTAGATCAGCAGTTTTTGAAATACTCAGACCAGCCGTCTGTCATCAACAACCATGCCACGTTCAAAGTCACTTAAATCCCCTTTCTTCCCCATTCTGATGCTTGGTTTGAACTTCAGAAAGTCTTCTTCACCACGTTTAGATGCCTAAATGCATTGAGTTGCTGCCATGTGATTGGCTGATTAGCAATTTGTGTTACCAAGCAATTGAACAGGTGTACCTAATAAAGTGGCATTGGAGCCCTTTGCAGATGAAAACATGAAAAATCATATTTATGCAATAATCATATTTAATAAAGTGTTATACTGAATATTTACTGTAAATATTTCACATTTCAATGTTTGGCGCATAGGGGGGACATTTTCTATTAACTTTTAATATTTTTAAATATATATTCCTATATATCTATATCTTTATATAATCATATATATATATATATATATATATATATATATATGTATAAATATATATATATATATATATAAATATATATTTATGCAAAAATACATCAGATATATGTTTATCTTTAAGAATAAATAGAACATATTCTGCTAAGTACAGAACATTGGATTATGAAATATGCAATATTATCTTCTTATGTTTCTCTTTTAAATAACTACAATCGTGTTTGCATGACTTGTGGGTGTTTTTCAACTTTTTCGGCTCCATTGAAGTCTAAACGAGGGGAATGAGATTTTGCATTTGTGACCTCTCAAAGTCTATTTGTTAACACGACTTTGCAAACTTTTTACTTTCAACTCGTAATATGAGCACGAGTCTCTGAGCACAAAAAAGTACTTCTAGCAGTTTTAATGTGAGTGCAAACTACTGATCCACTCGTAATCTGACCCATTAGCCCCAATTTATCAAGGTCTGTCGGACCTGATCCGACAGTGCGGATCAGGTCCGACAGACCTCGCGGAATACGGCAAGCAATACGCTCGCCGTATTCAGCATTGCACCAGCAGCTCACAAGAGCTGCTGGTGCAACGCCGCCTGAAGACTCGCGGCCAATGGGCCGCCAGCAGGGAGATGTCAATCAACCCGATCGTACTCGATCGGGTTGATTTCTGGCGATGCTCAGAGCAGGCGGACAGGTTATGGAGCAGTGGTATTTGTGAACGCTGCTTCATAACTGCTGTTTCTGGCGAGTCTAAAGACTCGCCAGAAACAGGGGCCATCAAGCTCCATACGGAGCTTGTTAAGTAGAGGCCATTGTATCTAGATTATTCATATACATAAATTCACCAATAGACCTGAGAATAAATTATGATAACAGACCAACTAATTTCATGCTTCATCATTACTCTTACACTTAGAGGCCCATTTATCAAGCTCCATACGGTCCAAAGACCGCTGCTCCATAACCCTGTCCGCCTGCTCTGAGCACACAATTAGACCAGATCGAGTACGATCGGATTGATTGACACCACCCTGCTGGCGGATGATTGGCGTGAGTCTGCAGGGGGCGGCGTTGCACCAGCAGCTCTTGTGAGCTGCTGGTGCAATGCTGAATACAGAGAGCGCATTGCTCTCCGCATTCAGCAAGGTCTTGCGGACCTGATTCGCACTGTCGGATCAGGTCCGCAAGACCTATGATAAATAGGCCTCTTAAGGATATGTATCTCCCTGATTTGAAAGAGGGACATCTGAAGCTTAAATGCCCTGCTAAGAGGCTACTCTGTAAAAGCCATTGAACTTTGTGAAGTCGCTCAGGATCACATTCAAACCACACAATTTCCAGTATACTGTTATAATTAAAAGGATAATAATAGAATGTTTTGAGATGCTTATTTGTACTCATGGTCTGCCAAAATAATTTTTTATCACCAATTTTTATTATTTATAATTATTAAATATTTGAATTCAGTTTTCAGAAAAATCTAAAAATTAACTTTGAATTATTCCATATTCTACGGAAGCCCAGAGAGGCCGTGCTTTTTTTTTTTCTACTATGTTATATTGAGAAAACAAGTTGTTTTGTAGTGGGCTTTTTAACAACAACAAAAAAAAAAGACATGGACGCCACTAACCATTCATATAGATTTGTAATTACTATTCAATAACAATACAGAAATGTCCCTGTCAGCCAATTAGTTTGTTAACTTCACTTTTGTTTTTGACAATATTGATCCGATGAAAAATTAAAAAAAGTTTTTTATGAGCTCCTGCTGGCTTGTTCGTTAAATTTATTTAAAGGGACAATCAACGTCAAAAATGTTATTAAAAATATAGATAATTCCTTTATTACCAATTCCCCAGTTTTGCATAACCAACACAGTTATATTAATATACTTTTTACCTCTGTGATTACCTTGTATCTAAACATCTTCTGACAGCCCCCTGATCACATGACTTTTTATTTATTTATCTTTTGACTTGCATTTTAGTCAATTAGTGCAGTGTCTTCCACAAGCCATGGGCGTGAGCACAATGTTATCTATATGGCCCACATGGACTAGCAGTCTGCTGTTGTGAAAAGCAAATAAAAAAGCATGTGATAAGAGGCTGTCTGTAGTGGCTTAGGAAAAGGCAGAAATTTAGAGGTTTAAATGTTATAAATTATATTAATATAACAATGTTGGTTGTGCAAATGTGGGGAATAGGTAGTTAAGGGGTTGTCTATCTTTTTAAACAATAACAATTTTGGTGTTGACTGTCCCTTAAAATTGAAGTTGCTGTCCAGCTGCTCCGCTGCAGCTTGTTCCCTATAAGAAGTAGCAGACGTACAGCTTTTGAACGACTCTGAGCAAACATTGCATCAAATGAAAGAAAATGGTTACCATGAAAAACAATTCATCCAAAAACTTTTTTTGTGCACACTTATGATAAAGATATAGATATACGGTATATACAGTATATATATATATATATATATATATATATATATATATATATATTCTCACAGATGTGTTTATTTCTCAAGCACAGCATGCATTCAACCCTGAAAATATATATGGCGGAAACACAAATTGAGAAAAAAAATTCTACTAATGATAAATGAAGAATGTTTAAAGGGACAGTCTAGTCAAAATTAAACTTTCATGATTCAGATAGGGCATGCAACTTTAAACAACTTTTCATTTTACTTTTATCATCAAATTTTCAATGTTCTCTTGGTATTCTTTGTTGAAAGCTAAACTTAGGTAGGCTCACATGCTAATTAGGTCGTCTCTTATCTCAAGGCATTTTGACAGTTTTTCACAGCTAGATAGCGCTAGTTCATGTGTGCCATATAGATAGCATTGTGCTCACTCCCGTTGAGTTGTTTATGAGTCAGCACTGTCTACCTAAAATGCAAGTTTGCAACAAAAAACTGAGATAAGGGGCCGTCTGCAGAGGCTTAGATACAAGGTAATTACAGAGGTAAAAAGTGTATTAATATAGCAGTGTTGGTTATGCAAAACTAGGGAATGGGTAATAAAGGGATTATCTATATTTTTAAACAATAAACATTTTCAAGTACACAGTGGCCTCTATTTATCAAGCTGCCTAATTACCTGCATTCGACGGACCCAATACGATTGCCTAAGATCGGCTAACATCGCCGCTGCGGACCTGAATACGTTCGCCAAATTTATCAAGAAAGCTGTCAAAAAGCCGCGCACCAAGTACGGTGCGATGAGCAGCGGACTGTTGTTAACTAACAGTAATTGATCTCGCTGCTCTTCGGCTTATTCACAGCTTTCTTGCTATATTGTCACTAAGCACTCACACTATACTATACTGTTTACACCCTAAACTGCCGCTCCCGGAGCCCCCCCAACTAAATAAAGTTATTAACCCCAAAACCGCCACTCCTGAAGCCCGCTGCAACTAAATAAAGTGTTTAACCCCTACACCACCGCTCCCGGAGCCCGCCGCAACTAAATAAAGTGTTTAACCCCTAAACCGCCGCTCCTGGAGCCCGCCGCCACCTACATTATACCTATTAACCCCTAATCTGCCGCCCCCTATACCGCCGCCACCTACATAAAGTTATTAACCCCTATCCTGCCGATCCCGGACCCCGCCGTAACAAAATAAATTGTTTAACCCCTAAGCCACCACTCCCGGAGCCCACCGCCACCTACATTATATTTATTATGTGTGTGGGTGGTGGGTTTTAATGTTGGGGGGGTTGTATTTCTTCGACGCGGAGCTTCCTCTTCCATAGGCGTCCTAACGAAGAATGAAGGTTCCTTTAAATGACGTCATCCAAGATGGCATCCCTTGAATTCCGATTGGCTGATAGGATTCTATCAGCAAATCGGAATTAAAGTAGGAAAAATCCTATTGGCTGATGCAATCAGCCAATAGGATTGAAGTTCAATCCTATTGGCTGATCCAATCAGCCAATAGGATTGAGATCGCATTCTATTGGCTGTTCCAATCAGTCAATAGAATGTGAGCTCAATCCTATTGGCTGATTGCTTCAGCCAACAGGATTTTTCCTACCTTAATTCCGATTGGCTGATAGAATCCTATCAGCCAATCGGAATTCAAGGGACGCCATCTTGGATGACGTCATTTAAAGGAACCTTCATTCTTCGTTAGGACGTCGATGGAAGAGGATGCTCTGCGTCGGATGGATTGAAGATGGACCCGCTCCGGATGGATGAAGATAGAAGATGCCACCTGGATGAAGACTTCTGGTCGTCTGGAGGTCCTCTTCTGCCCGGATCGGATGAAGACTTCTGCCCCTCTGGAGGACCACTTGTGCCCGGCTGGGTGAAGACGGCTCAAGGTAGGGTGATCTTCAAGGGGTTAGTGTTAGGTTTTATTATGGGGGTTTGGGTGGGTTTTAGAGTAGGGTTGGGTGTGTGGGTGGTGGGTTTTAATGTTTGGGGGGTTGTATTTCTTTTTTTACAGGTAAAAGAGCTGATTACTTTGAGGCAATGCCCTGCAAAAAGCCCTTTTAAGGGCTATTTGTAATTTAGTGTAGGGTAGGGAATTTTATTATTTTGGTGGGCTTTTTTATTTTATTAGGGGGCTTAGATTAGGTGTAATTATTTTAAAATTCTTGTAATAGTTTTTTATTTTCTGTAATTTAGTGTTTGTTTTTTTTGTACTTTAATTTATTTTATTTTATTGTATTTAATTGTAGGTAATTGTAGTTAATTAATTTAATTAATTTAATTGTAGTGTTAGGTGTAATTGTAACTTAGGTTAGGATTTATTTTACAGGTAAATTTGTATTTATTTTAACTAGGTAGTTATTAAATAGTTAATAACTATTTATTAACTATTGTACCTAGTTAAAATAAATACAAAGTTGACTGTAAAATTAAAAAAAAACAACTAAAATAGCTACAATGCAATTATTAATTATATTGTAGCTATCTTAGGGTTTATTTTATAGGTAAGTATTTAGTTTTAAATAAGAATAATTTAGTTAATAATAGTAAATTTATTTAGATTAATTTAAATAATATTTAAGTTAGGGGGGGTGTTAGGGTTAGGGTTAGACTTAGGTTTAGGGGTTAATAACTTTATTTAGTTGTGGCGGGGTCCAGGAGCAGCGGTTTAGGGGTTATAAGTATAAATTAGGTGGCGGCAGTGTAGGGGGGGGCAGATTAGGGGTGTTTAGACTCGGGGTACATGTTAGGGTGTTAGGTGTAGACATTTCCCATAGGAATCAATGGGATATCGGGCAGCAGCGAACATAAGCTTTCGCTGCTGTCAGACTCCCATTGATTCCTATGGCATCCGCCGCCTCCAGGGCAGCGGATTGAAAACCAGGTACGCTGGGCCGGAAAAGTGCCGAGCGTACCTGGTAGGATCTTGATAACTTCCAAAAGTAGTAAGATTGTGCCGAACTTGCGTTCGCAACATCTGGAGTGACGTAACCATTGATCTGTGTCGGACTGAGTCCGGCGGATCATATGTTACGTCACAAAATTCTACTTTTGCTGGTCTCTAGCCTTTGATAACTAAGGCGAATCAGGCTCGCCACAAATACGCTGTGGAATTCCAGTGTATTTGTGGTTGACAGCTTGATAAATAGAGGTCAGTCTCTTTGATTACTTGTTGGATAAATATGCACACACAGATAAAATGAAAAATAAAAATTCAACCAATGCCACTCAATAAAAACGTATTACATTTATTCAAGGAGCATGGCACTGATTCATCTTTGAAAGTATAAAATAAAAATGGACAATAAAATTAGCTAAAATATAAACCTCCAGATCTAGATAGAATATACTGCAGGGTCCTAAGGGAAATGAGCACTACTATAGCCAAATCTATATTTTCATTTTCTAAGACTCAATATCATTGGGCATGGAACCACTAGACTGGCGTAAAACTAAAAAGTAATAATCATGGCGCAGCTTCTTTCCTTTCCTCCAAAACAACAGTGCAGGATCACAATTCCTGGCAGTTATCATCTGAATGAAAGAAAAAGCCAATTCCAGACATATGTTTAGCCTTTATGAGTTCATCAATGAGGCGGAGTTGTGTCCCTCCAGCAATTCGGAGGAATGTCATGGCTTTTTTTTAACCAGTGCTGTCTGCACTTCAGAAATGATAACGTCCATTTTTTTCTTTTTCAAAGCATGCGATTATAAGCAACTTTCTAACTTAACCCTATTATCATTTTTTTCTTTGTTCTCTTTGTATCTTTATTTGAAAAAAGCAGGAATGTAAGCTTACGAGCAGGCCTATTTTTGGTTCAGCACCCTGGATACCACTTGCTGATTGGTGGCTGCATTTAGCATTAAAAAAAAATTGTGTTCAGTATCCCTTTAAAGCTGATTTTTTGTAAATAACTTTTAGACAGACTGAAAGATGGATATATCTATCTACCAAGAAATTGCTGATTCTCTAGCTTTCATTGACTTGTACATAAAACATGATGCCCTGCATATTAAAGGGACACTCAAGTCAAAATTAAACTTTCATTATTCAGATACAGCATGCAATTTTAAACAACTTTCAAATTTACTTCCTATAAAAAAAAAAGTGTACAGTCTTTTTATGTTTAAACTTTTTTGAGTCACCAGCTCCTACCGAGCATGTGCAATAATTCAAACAATAAGTGTATATGCATTTGTGATTGGCTGATGGCTGTCACATGGTACAGGGGGAGTGGAAAAAGACATAACTTTTAAAATTGTCAGAAAAAAATCTACTACTCATTTGAAGTTCAGACTAAGTGCTATTGCATTGTCTTGTTATCTTGCATTTGTTGATTATGCAAATCTACTGTGTTGACTGGTCCTTTAAGAGAGAACTAGAAAGGGACAGAGCATGGGTGACTAGTAAACCACCTATACACCTTGCCCTCCACTGGAAAATGTATCCAAAATCTACATCTGAGGCTTTCTCCCGTGTACAAGAACCTAAGGAAGTAGGGGCCCTACAGTTTACTGAAAATCAATGCCTAAGTACAAGTTCCTTGGTATTTTTATTTTGGGGGGTTGGTTGGGTGGTGGGTTTTACTGTTGGGGGGTCTTTGTATTTTTTTTACAAGTAAAAGAGCTAATTTCTTTAGGGCAATGCCCTACAAAGGCACTTTTAAGGGCTATTGGTAGTTTATTGTAGGCTGTTTGTTTGTTTTTTTTATTGTTTTTTTTTTATAGGGCTATTAGATTAGGTGTAATTCTTTTTATTTTGGATAATTTCATTTGTTATTTTTCGTTATTTAGTGTTTCTTATTTTTAGTATTTGTTATTTTTTGTCATTTTAGAATTACATTTTTTTAGTAGTGTTAGGTTTTTTTATTGTGTAATTTAGTTTATTTAATTTTTAGTTATTTTAATTTTAGTATAATAGTTATATTAGGTTAATTGTTAGTTTAAACTTAGTTTTTTTTTAATTTCACAGGTAAGTTTTTATTTATTTTAAGTTAGGGATATTGTAATTTTAATTTAAAGTTAGGGTGTTGTTAGGTTTAGGGGTTAATAGTTTAATTTTGTTTTTTGCAATGTGGGAGGCTGGCGGTTTAGGGGTTAATAGGTTTATTTCGTGGGAGGCCAGAGGTTTAGGAATTAATAACTTTATTTAGTGGTGGCTATGTCAGGGAGCGGCGGTATAGGGTTTATTATCTTTATCATAGTGTCGGCGATGTTGGGGTGCGGGGGAATAGGGGTTAATAATTTTATTATAGTGGTGGTGATGTTGGGGAGCGGTGGAATAGGGGTTAATAACTTTTATTAGTGGCAGCGATGTCGGGATCGGCAGATTATTGGTTAATAAGTTTAATATAGTGTTTGTGATGTGGGAGGGCAGCGGAATAGGGGTTATGAGTTTTGTGTAACAGTTTTGTTGCGCAAAACTCATAACTACTAGTCTCAGGTGGTGGAACGGATCTTGTCGGTATAGGCTAGAGCGCAAGCATTTTAGCCAGACCGCACAACCTGTTATACCAGCGCTATGGAAATCCCACGCAAAAACGTCATTGTTTTGAGTGCGGGATTGAAGTTGCGTTACAGGCTAAAATGCTTACGCATATATAGCTATACCGACAAGAATCGTAATGGCTGCGTTACATTTTTTACGCTGAAATTGACATTTTTTTCAGTGTTAAAACCGTAAAGCAAAACTTGTAATCTAGGTGTCTGTTAGGGAATATTGAATGAAGCCAGAGCCCTCCATTCCCAATCTTCAGTAAAAAAAAACTTGCTTCAATCTCTCTGTTAGTGCTCAGTCTGTCCACTCTGAAGCTCTTATTGATTCTGTTGTCCTTGGAATATTCATAGACATTACATTTGCCAAGCATTATGACTTTCATCTACAGAGGAAGAAAAACCCTCTCAGAGTTTCTACCAAGAACATGCAATCCCTTGGCTCAGATATTAATGATTTTGAAACCACTTCTATTACATTTCACAGTTGGAATTTGCAGAAATATTGCACTTTGACATTGTTACTTTGGGCTAGATTTATTTAGTGCTTTCTCTAGAAGTAAGCATTTTGTACACGTCTGGTAGCTCGCAAGTTTAAAGTAAAAAGTTTTAGCGAAAGCAAAACCTGGCGCACGCTAACCAAAGGACTTAAAATATCACGGCCGTGTTAACATATCGTCCCCAATAGTCTTTAATAGAGAGCGCAGAAGAAAAAAACCTAACACCTATCACACATGCGCTAACCCGAGAAAAGTTATGAATATTTCCCATTTCAATGTTCTTCAAATACAGGATAATGTCATTTTTTATTGTAAATAAATATTTCTAAATATATCTTTATATACCTATACTTGCAGATCTATTCCTGTAGATTAGGTGGTTTCCAAAGTCTTAGTCAGTGGGCCTCCCCTCTAAAGAAATTTACAAGACAGCGCCCCACGCCTCCCCTTATAAAAAAGTGAACTTTTAATATCACAAATGTGCAACTATTAGCGCACCACTCGTAATCTAGCTCTATGTCTGAACATCAACATCATGTGAAATATTAGTTCTACAGTGTCTGGCTTGAGGATTACAATAATGCATTTCAAATACTAAAGGAAGCCTTTTGTTCAGCACCCATTTTCTTGCAACCTGATCCTGAATTTTAGTATATTAACGCATCATATGTATGTATTTATTCACCAAGTATAAAATAAGACAACTATACAATTGGTGCAAAGGTATCAACAAACATATATAATCAGCAGTGTAAAATCTAATCATCAAATATATTCACAAAGAGTGACTAAAGTACAATTTATCATACCGAAAGTGAAATGAGAAGTATTCATGTTTGCTATTTTAATAACCTGGGGAAAAAAAATATATTCAGAAAATGGTTTGTCCGTGTCCGTAAAACCCTGTCTCTGAAAGTTCACCCAAGTAAAAAAAAATATATAATATAAACTTGAGTTAAACCATGATGTTGACAACAAATAACTATTAGCCACTAAAATGTTGTTTGATAACCCCCCCCCCCCCCCCCCAGAATGGAGTCATCTTTTTAAAGGCACTACTATCCACTTCCTGGTCCCCATAGACCATAAAACCTATTTTATATCCAGTCTGCAAGAAGGTTTTACTCCAGGCAAAATCATTGTGCTCCTCTCCAAGATTAACTTTCTATCATGCTACTAATTCCCCCAGAGGACATAAAACAAAAAATGACTGCACATTAAGTGGTGGCTCAAATTAAGATATCCATTCTCCAAAAATAGTAGAATGTGCAGTAAACCACCTATTTGTTGCCATATCTTTTGCACAAGGACAGCCTTTACTATGGGCATCCTGGCATTATTATTACTGGTTATTTGTACAGCGCCAACAGATTCCACAGCTCTATAAACAAAGGGGGAGTACAACAAACAAATATAGAGATCAATGGGTAGAGGGCCCTGCCAAGAGTTGCACTATTGTAGTCAGCTCTTAAGAAGTTGATCTACAAACAGCTGGACTCTTAGGCTTACATGCTAATGGGGTTCAGGGGATAGCGATGGATGAATGGAACTGGTATAAAGTAAGGTTAGCATAGGTTGTAAGCATCCCTGAACAGTAGAGTCTTTAGTCTTTAGCTTGAAGCTTTAAAAACTAGGGGAGAGTCTTGTGGAGCGAGGCAGAGAGTTCCACAAGATGGGAGCCAGTCTGGAGAAGTCCTGTAAATGGGAGTGCGATGAGGTAACCAGAGAGGAGGAGAATAGGAGGTCATGAGCAGAGCGAAGGGGACGGGAGGGAGAGTATCTGGAGACAAGGTATGAGACAAGGTATGAGATATAGGGGGGAGCAGTGCAGTTGAGGGCTTTGTATGTCAGAGTGAGAATTTTGTGTTTGATCCTAGAGGCAAGAGGAAGCCAGTGAAGGGATTGGCAGAGAGGTGCAGCAGATGAAGAGCGACGTGTAAGGAAGATGAGCCTGGCAGAGGCATTTAATATGGATTGTAAAGGAGCTAGGTGGCAGGTGGGGAGACAGAGAGGACAGAGTTGCAGTAATCGAGGCGGGAAAGAATGAGAGAGTGGATTAAGATCTTAGTTGTGTCATGTGTAAGGAAGTGGCAGGCTTTAGCCAAGGACTGAATGTGAGGAGTGAAAGAAAGATCTGAGTCAATTGTGACCCCTAGACATCGGGCATGCGGGGTAGGGGTAATGATGGAGTTGTCTACAGTTATAGAGAGATTGGGGGTGGAGATTTTGGAAGAAGGGGGAAAATGAGGAGCTCAGTTTTGGAGAGATTTAGCTTGAGGTAGTGAGAGGACATCCAGGAAGAGATGTGAGAAAGACAGTTAGTGACACGGGTTAGCAAGGAAGGAGATAGGTCTGGTGCAGAGAAGTAGATTTGGGTGTCATCGGCATACAAATGATATTGGAAACCATGGGACTTTATTAGGGAATCTAGTGATGACGTGTAGATTGAGAAGAGAAGGGGACAGAGGACAGAGCCTTGCGGTACTCTGACAGAAAGTGGTGACGGGGCAGAGAAGGCCCCAGAGAAGGCTACACTAAAGGTACGGTTTGACAGGTAGGAAGAGAGCCACGAATGGGCTGTGTCACAGATGCCGAAGGATTGGAGGGTTTGGAGCAAGAGAGGGTGGTCAACAGTGTCAAAGGCTGTGGACAGATCAAGGAGGATGAGCAGAGAGAAGCAGCCTTTTGATTTTGCTGTAGGTAGGTCGTTGGTAACCTTAACAAGAGCTGTCTCTGTGGAGTGATGGGGACAAAATCCAGATTGCAATGGGTCAAGAAGGGAGTTTAACGTAAGGAAATGGGATAGGCGTGCATATACTAGTTTTTTGAGAAGCTTTGAGGCAAGAGGGAGGAGGGAAATAGGGTGGTGGTTGGATGGGGAGGTAGGATCAAGGGAAGGTTTTTTGAGGATAGGTGTGACCAGTGCATGTTTCAGCAATGAGGGAAATATACCGGTGCTGAGGGAGAGGTTGAAAATGTGTGTAAGTATAGGGGTGAGGTAAGGGTATCAGAGAGGGAGGGGAGTAGCTTTGAGGGGATAGGGTCAAGGGGACAGGTAGTGAGGTGAGAGCGCAGTATAAGTGCCGAAACTTCTTCCTCAGTAACAGGGGAGAATGAGCTAAGTTTAAGGTTATGTGGATTGTGGTTGAGTGAGAGCATTTGAGGGGGTGAGAGAATGGAATTATGTTGAGAGCTGATTTCATTTCTGATGGAGTCAATTTTGTTATTGAAGTGGCTGGCAAATTCCTGAGCTGACAGAGAAGTTGTATTATGAGGTGGGGCAGGGCGAAGGAGAGTATTGAAAGTGGAGAACAGACGTTTTGGGTTTGAAGAAAGATTAGAGATAAGAGTAGAGAAGTAGTGTTGCTTATGGAGATTAAGGGCAGAATAGTAGGCGTTCAAGATGAATTTGTAATGAAGAAAATCTGCTGAACTCCGAGATCAAGGTAAGTATTAAACATCAAGGTATGTATTAAACATTTAAAGAAACAATTATGGTTGTTCATTTATGGTGGTCTAAAGATACAGAGGAGTATGTGGCAGCACATATAATCTGAGCTTCAAATAAAGTCCCTAGGAAACAACCTTCAGGCCCTCTTAACCCATTTCCTTAAAATCCCTGGACACACCTTGTTATGGACTTTGTTACTGATCCTGACAATGCCAAAGGCAACGCCACAGTTTTGTTATTTGTCTCCTGTTGGATGGTCTGTATCTAATTACACAGTGCCCTTGTGTGTCTGCTCATAATCTACATGCCCCTGCTTTAATTTCTGCCTATCACTGTGCCTGTAAGCATCGTTAGGCCAAGAGATGAGTCCCTTTCAGGGGTCTGCCATTCTGCTTGGAAACTTGTCTGTTGTTTTCATCTCCCACATCATTGATCTGTGTCATACTACACTGCATATAATTGGTGGCCCTTTACCCCCACTGGCATTATTTAAACCTGGTGGCCATTGTTGTCTATTTGTTGAATTGTTTTCCTCTGTACACTTGTATTGTTAATGATTAATTTCTGTTTTCTGATCCTTGCAGTCTTCCTTACTATCTACATTGCCTTCTGATTCTTCTTGTGAGTTGTCTGACCTTTGCCTGCCCCTGATCCTTCTTCTGGACCTCTCTTTGACCTGTGCTGCCTGACTGTTGCTGATCCTCCCTGTCTGACTAGGTTTGCGTTTTTGTGATTTCCCTCTTATATCAATTCTAGTGAGTCACATCTTGGGTCCAGTCCTGTGTTTTTTAGGATAGTGCTTGTACCATTACTCAGGTTCTGTGTCCCCTACATAAACAGATATTTACTGCAAGTCTGACACAACATTTAATAGTAAAACAACAAAAAATTGTTTTGCAGTCAGGGTGAAATATTGTGAAATCATGTACAGATAAAGTTTTACTGCATACTTTACATATTATTCTAATGTTAATGTAAAATTATCTCAGATCTCTTATTCCCTTCAGTAAAAATGACTGATTATTGCTATAAAACCATACCACTATCTGACTGCAGGTTACAATTTCTTTGCAATAAATATTGATTTTAATCTCATATGAAGAACAAAAAATAAACAAGAAGATTGGCTCATAGTTTGCACAACAATTTCAGTTTCAAATTACATTTTATAGTTGAGTTTTAGTATTTTATGTCCCTATGATGTAATTAAAGGTCTTGTGTAGTTTTGACCATTAGAGCTTTACTTATGTATTTATGTGGTGCTTACTATATGTTACACATTTCAAAAAATAAAGACTTCCTGCTCACATATATATTCAGTTTATAGTTGTTGTATTGTTATATATAATTTATATACAATTCTTTCTCCTGTGTCCATAAGTGCCCCCTATGTTCTCTCCCCCTAGTGTGGCCACTATAATTAGTAACAGGATATTATATGTTATTTTTTCAGACACTAAAAGGGAATTAAATATAAAAATGAGGGTTATTGAATGAGATTCACAAGTGGTCTCCTTTGTTTCAGGATCAAGGCCGGATTGGCCTACCAGGATACCAGGAGATTGGTGGGCTGCAGCAACTGGGGCTGGAAAGCTACAATTTAAAGGGGTGATTAACTGATGGAATTGGGTTGTTGTGTGCCTATATAACAACAATTTGGCACTTTTATTTAATACAAAGTAATATAATTTAATTCTGAAAAAAATATTTGGAGAACAAGTATCCCAGTAATCCCCTACTGATTCAACAGAAAATAGGGCTGGTCTTCATATTTTTTCAGGGCTGATTTTTATTCTCAGTCCGGCCCTGTTCAGGATACCTTCAGTTATATTTCTTGCTTTAGATGTTAAGGTCCAAAAGTGACCTCCTGAATATTTCAGAAGGTTTACAATATAGAGTCATGGCCAAAGATATTGGCACTGTTGGCACCCCTTGATTTTCTGTCAGATAATGCACTACTTTGCCCAAAACATTGTTGCAATTACAAATGTTTGGGCATTCTCATGTTTATTTCTTTTGTTTGCATTGGTATGACTCAAAAAAGTGGAGAAAAAAAGCCAAATCTGACACATTCCACGCAAAACTTCAAGAATGGACTGGACAAAATTATTGGCACCTCAATTTAATATTTGGTAGCACACCCCTTGGAAAAAATAACTGAAATCACTTGCTTCCTGTAACCATCAATGAGTTTCTTACACCTCTCTACTGGAATTTTGGACCACTCTTTTTTCGCCAACTGCTCCAGGTCTCTCAGATTGGATTTGGTAGTCTTCAGATTTCATAATGCCATGCACACAGTCAAGACATCCAGTGCCTGAAGCAGCAAAGCAACCCCAAGACATCAGTGAACATCCACCATGTTAGACTATAGGGACTGTATTCCTTTCTTTAAAAGTCTAATTTCTTTTTCTGAAAACAGTAGAATGATGGACTTTACCAAAAAGCTGTAATTTTGTTTTGTCTGTCTACAGCACATTCTCCTTAAAGGATTTTGGCTTCCTCATGTAAGTTTTGGCAAACTCCAATCAGGCTTTTTTAATGTTTCTGTGTTAGCAGTGGGGTCCTCCTGGGTCTCCTACCATAGTGTCCATTTTCATTCAGATGGCGACATATAGTGCAAGCTGACACATTTGTACCCTGAACCTGAAGGTCAGCTTGAATTTGTCTGGAAGTTTATCGAGGTTCTTTATCCACAACTCGAACAATCCGTTGCTGCAAACTTTTGTCCATGTCCAGGGAGATTAGCTACAGTGCCATGGGCTGTAAATGTCTTCGCATAGTGGACACAGGAACATTAAGATCTCTGGAGATGGACTTGTAACATTGAGATTGTCCATGCTTTTTCACAATTTTTGTTCTCAAATCCTCAGACTTTGTTGCCCTTTCTCTTCTCCATGCTCAGTATGGCACACAGAGACACACAACAGCAAGGTTGAGTCAATTTTTCATCATTTTAGCTGGTTGCCGGTATGATTTCTATATTGTTAGCACCTGTTAATTGATACAGGTGAGTTTAATTACAAATTACAGGAGCATCCCAAACTTGAAATGCAATTATTTCTTACATTTTTGAGAAAGTGTCAATAATTTTGTGTCAGATTTGGCTTTTTTTCTCTACTTTTTTGTGTCGTACCAATACAAACAAAATAAATAATTTTCTGGGTGAAGTGGTGCATTATCTGACAGAAATGCAGGGGTTCCAATTTTTTGGGCCATGACCATATATTATTCAAATGTTATTGATATAGTTTCCAAATGTGTCCTTTTTGTTACGTTGCATAATGTGGAATGTATTCAGCTTATGATATAGTGATGAAACTGTATTTATTAAAATCTCTTGTTCGTATGCCTTGATTAATCCTCAATTTATATATATATAGATAGATAGATAGATAGATAGATAGATAGATAGATAGATAGATAGATAGCTTTAGATAGATACAAGCAAGTACTCCTGGGAACCAAATTGGTATTGCAGAGGTTAAACATAAACATTTGTCTAATAATTAATTATAGGTTATTATTACAGTTTTATGACTCTTTAAAAGGAAAAAAAAAATATGCACTGACATCGATACATCTCCATTTCACTTACTTTTTTTTTTTTTTTTTTTTTTAAAAAGATATACAGTTAACTAATTTGTTTGTTTTTTTTTTAAATAAAGTTTTAAAGCAGATGCAGCCTGCCAGCAGCAGCAATTGTATTCAAATGCCTGTTTTTGGGAATAGGGACAAAATAAAGAATTACTGGATATAAGCTTGTGACACTACAGCCCAGCAAAAAAATTTTTATAGACATTAGCCTTACTCAGTTTATTAAAATAATAAGTGTAGATAATAGTTGAGGGCAGGCCAATTCCAGCTAGAGGGAAAGTTTATTATTAAGAAATAGAAAAAAAGTGTTATATTTATTTTATGTAGTACAAAGTGCAACAGAAGTAAAATATTAATCACATTTGCTTCAAACTGATACAAAAGTGTTTAAAGTGTCAGCAACTAAAAACAAGGTCATTTTTAATACTACAAATTGGACACCAAAACTATTTATAGAAATACATTGCATTAATATGTTAAGTATAAACAACTTCTATGCAAGAAAGGTTAGTGGCTATTCAGAGCCCAGCATTACGTGCTCGGAACCAGCTGCATGCATACTGCTTTGTGGCTAAATCTCAGAAATAGTTGCTACTTACCTAGCACAAATGTTACTGGGATTTGCTCAGCATATCTGTCACAGTATATTGAAATTTTCTCAAAGTAACGTTTTTGTGCATCTGCAAGAAAGAATCTGTGGCAGAAATAAAGTCAGTGTACCAGATTGCTTTAATTGTATTTTTGTTTAAAGCCCTGAGGTGGGACACTGAAATTACCTCGACATTATGCTAAAGATGCTTTCAATGACTAGTTGTTAAAATGCAAATATGTTTGCTAAATTGTTGCTAAATTGAACAAAAGTTCTTAAAACAAACTATTTAAAGTAGCCACTGGCTTTTTACAACTAACAATAAAAAACAATTTTTTTCTTTTTTAAACTTTAACTTTTATAAAATGAAATTATATTTCATGTTTTCATTAAATCCATATTCTGTATAATGTATCAATGTACTTTGTCAGTTTTTAACCCACAATAAAACAATGGCATAATATATATTTTAACCAATTCTTCCTTTAAGTTGGTTCATCTGTGCTCCACAATCAAACCCATTGCAGTTTGCCTTGTGAAAAAAAGTTGGTCTGGATTTCAATCCATCCAAATGGCAGCACCACATTTATTAAATTAGTTTTTGAATTAGCCCATTTCAATCCACTTGTGAACTCCTTTTATGTAATGTTTATCAAATGCATTTGGCCCAGGTTAAAACACTCTTATTAATCTATTATTAAGACAATCTGATACCACTATTCCAATCAGTCAGATAACTTGTTTTCCTCTGTTTTTCCAAACATTCTTTTCCTTTTCAAATTCTACACTTGTGACTTACAGGAAACTTATTATAACTAATATTCTTGGCTGTTTGTTTTTTATGTTTAAATTATCTGCTATCAGCTAAAGCAAATGGATACTACTCCTTACTAATTCTTTTGGATCTGTCTGCTGCTTTTGACAAAGTTAATCATCCTCTCCTATTAGAAATCCTACATTCATTTGGCAATCGAGTCACAGTCCTCTCCTGATTTGCTTTATATCTCTCAAACCGCTCGCTTACAGTTTCCTTTAACAGCAGATCCTCTTATTGTTTGCGTCTCACAGCTGGAGTACCACAAGACTCTGTCTTGGGTCCCTTGATTTTTTCTCTCTATACATGCTCCCTTGGAAAACATATAGGGGGATATTTATCAAAGGTCTGTCGGACCTGATCCAACAGTGCGGATCAGGTCCGACAGACCTCGCTGAATGTGGAGAGCAATACGCTCTCCGTATTCAGTATTGCACCAGCAGCTCTTGTGAGCTGCTGGTGCAACGCCACCCCGTGCAGATTTGCGGCCAATCGGCCGCTAGCAAGGGGGTGTCAATCAACCCGATCTTATTCGATCTGGTTGAATTGCGGAAATCTCTTTTCCTGCCTCTTTAGAGCAGGTGGACAGGTTATGGAGCAGCGGACTTTAGACCGCTGCTTCATAACTGGTGCACAGGGCTTCAAGCTCCATACGGAACTTGAAAGATATGCCAAATTGCCTCCTTTGGATTCCAGTACTACTTATATGCTGATGATACCCAAATCTATCTTTCTCCTCCTGATATCTCTCCCTCTTTACTCAACCAGATTATCAACTGCCTCTCTGCAATTTCCTCTTGGATGTCCTTGCACTACCTCCAACTCAATCTGTCTAAAACTGAGCTGCTTCTTATCCCCCCCCCCCCCCATTCAAGAAATCCAACACCTGATATTTCTCTTACAGTTGGAGAATCTATTTTCAACACCTCATCCCAGGTCCGTTGTCTTGGTGTCAAGACTTGACTCTGAACTCACATTCCCTCCACATATACAAGCGCTCACCAAATCCTGCTGTGCACACCTACGGAACATTTTCTTAACCTTCCCTTACTCAAGAAACTAAAAACATACAAATTCAGTCCCTCATTTTGTCACACATTGACTACTGCAAACTACTTCTAAATGACCTTCCTAAACACCACCTCTGCCCCCTCCAATCTATTATTCTCATCCACCTAAGTAGCTGGTTTACATCAGCTGCTCCGCTCAGCTTGTCTCTACACTGGCTCCCCTACACTCGGCTCCAGAATACAATTCAAAGTATTAACCCAAACCTATAAAGCACTCAACAGCCTCACTTCCAACTATATTTCCTCTCTCATCTCCAAATACTCCCTGACCAGTCCACTTCAATCAATCTGTGACCTATGTATCTCTACTCCTATTAAATCTATGTCCCTCTTCCCCCTCCAAGACATCTCACATTCTGCTCCTGTGCTATGGAACTCTATACCCTGCTGCATAAGTCTGTCTCCAACCTTGTATAGCTCCAGAAGCTCTTTGAAATCCCACCTATTTAGAGAGGCTTACCATCTATCTTCTGTTTTTCATCTTACCCCAAAAAAAATCTATCCATGTGACAAGCAACACCAAACCTTATGTATCTGCACTCTCAACCTGTAGACTGTAAGCTCTTTGGAGCAAGGCCCTTTTGCTCCTGTAGTAGATTTGTTTAGTCTGTTATCTTTTTTTATCTTATCACAAATCCTTGCATTGTATACTCCTATCTCTATACTCAGAGCTATGGGATTTTGTGGTGCTATGTAAATACATGATAATAATAATAATGTTACATTTCTTACACAGGCTCAATTCAAATGTTAATAAACCAGATTTATTTTGTTTAATTTGAAGGTAAATATAGCTCAAATCCCACTATTATGCTGTTTAATGATTTTTCTATGTCATTCCAATCCATTAGAAGAGTCATCATTTGAATTAGTAAAACCACACATGAATGTGTGTGAGTTAATGACATTACTGCATGACATTACTGCATGCTTAAAGGGCCACTAAACCCAAAATCTTTCTTTCATGATTCAGATAGAGAATAGAAATTTAAACAACATTACAATCTACTTCTATTTTTTATTTTGCTTCATATTTTAGATATCCTTAGTTGAAGAAAAAGCAATGCACATGGTGAGCCAATCACACGAGGCTTCTATGTGCAGCAACCAATCAGCAGCTGCTGAGCATATCTAGAAATGCTTTCCTGCAAAGAATATCAAGAGAATAAAACAAATTAGATAATATAAGTAAATTAGAAAGATGTTTAAAATTGCATTCTCTTTCTAAATCTTGAAAGAAAAAATGTGGGTGTCATGTCCCTTTAATGTGAATCTTAATGTGAATCTTCATGGCTTTTTTGTTGCTAGGACAAGCCAATAGGAAATATCTGCATCATCAAATCTGACAAATGTTTATACTCTCATGGTAATTAGATGCATTTTAGCTATGAAGTTATGAATGAGAGAAGCTAGCTAGCTTTCTAAAGAAAAAAATAGCTGTGAATGTTTAATTTATTTTTAGAATTTTGCATTATGATTAGGGATGGGCGAATGTTTCTAAAAATTCGAAATTTAAAATGAATTTTGATACATTTGTTCGTTCTAATCGAATTTCAAATGTTTATATAACATTCTAACATTATATTTTCACATTTTCGTTTTCAAATTTTATAATAAAATTCAAAAATATTCATTCGAATAATAGAATGTTTAGCTATGTATTCATTCAATTCCGAAAATGTAATATTCGAATTTGAATGTAACATTCGAATTTGAAATAGTATTTATAGTCTACAACTGTGTTTAATAAATGTAATATTCGAATTTGAATGCTAAGTTCAAATGTCACATTCAAATTCAAAATAGTATTTCTAGTCTAATACTGTTTTTTAAATGTAATATTTGAATTTGAATGCTACATTCGAATTCAAATTTAACATTAAAATTCAAAATAGTATTTCTAGTCTACAACTGTGTTCAATAAATGTAATATTCGAATGCTAAAGTCGAATGTCACATTCAAATTCAAAATAGTATTTCTAGTCTAATACTGTGTTTTATAAATGTAATATTCGAATTCGAATGTGACATTCAAATTCAAAATAGTATTTCTAGTCTACAACTGTGTTTTATAAATGTAATATTTAAATTCAAATGTCACATTCAAATTCAAAATAGTATTTCTAGTCTAATACTGTGTTTTATAAATGTAATATTCGAATTCGAATGTGACATTCAAATTCAAAATAGTATTTCTAGTCTACAACTGTGTTTTATAAATGTAATTTTCGAATTTGAATGTCACATTCAAATTTGAATGTCATATTCGAATTTGAATGTCACATTCGAATTCGAAAGTGACATTCATTCGAAAACTGTAAATAACATTCGATAATAGAATTTTTAAGAATATTCGTTCTTATCAACATTCTATTATGCAAATTTCTACAATAACATTCGTTCTAACATTCAAATTCAAATATAAACACATTCGCCCATCCCTAATTATGATAAGAGGGGTTTAGTGAGAGGATGAGAGAGCAGTAGAGTACTAGATGGAGATATAGTAGGACAGAGAGGGTAAGTGATAGATGAAGTGTGAGGTATGATTTAACTGCCATCTCTGGGGTGGAGGATAGGTTAGGAAACATAAATCGTAAAACTTCTGTTTTTTACCTTGCAACTGTTAGAATCAGAATGTTGTCAGATAAGTGCAACTCTAGCACACAGGGCTGTTGATTACACATTGCAGGCTGCTGCACTATATCCCTAAACATTGTCAGTGATTACTGAAGGGCATTGTCACCCATACTGCTTTTTTGTGTAGTCTTTCCAATATTTTGTGGTTCCTTATTTAGTTTTAGGATAGGTCTTTACTGGTTGTTTTTTTTGTAATTTTTTTATTTTCTGTAATAGTAGTTTTTTATTTTTGTTATGGTAACTTTTTTATTTTTTTGTAACTTAGGGGGTGTTAGGTTAGGGGTGTTGGGGGGTTAGATGTTAGGAGGTATTTTGCAATGGGGGTTGTGGCGGTTAGGGGGTTAATAGGTTAGGGGGTATTTTGCAATGGAGGTTTGGTTAGGGGATTAATAGTTTAGGGGGTATTTTGCTATGGAGGTTTGGTTAGGGGATTAATAGGTTAGGGCGTTTATAGCGGTTGGATATGTGGTCATTTAGGGCAGTGTATCTCAACTGCGGTCCTCAAGTACCCCCAAAAGGCCAGGTTTTCATTATAGCTGAACCAGTGCACAAGTGAAGTAATCAGCTGATCATAACACTAAGGTTACTAACCTGCTCTCACCCATCAGCTGATTATTTCACCTGTGCACTGGTTCAGCTATAATGAAAACCTGGCCTGTTTGGGGTACTTGAGGACCACAGTTGATAAACAATGGTTTAGGGGTTAATAATGTAGAGGGGTAATTTGTGGTGGGCTATGTGTCAGTTTAGGGGTTAATAGTTTAACGGGGTAATTTGTGGTGGGCTATGTGGCAGTTTAGGGGTAAATAGTGTAGGGAGCTTATTGTGATGCAGGTTAGCGTGCGAGTATAGGTGTTAATTATTTTAAGTTTGCGATATCCATTGGAGTCTATGGGGGAGTACAGTAACGCAAACGGGACTTTGCTAGACAAAGGCTTTGTGTTAGCGTTGGTTTGCGCTCATTCACAAACTTTTTACTTTCAACTCCACGCGCAAAAAGCCTCTGTCTAGTGAAGATAACACACGAGCAGGAGTGCAAAACAGCGCTCCACTCGTAATCTAGCCCTAAATAAATAATGGTGGTGAAATGGCACCAATCAAAAGAGTACAATGTTAAATAAAAGATATGAATGATAGTTTGAAAATAACATCAAAACAGTGCGCATGGTTAGGGTAGGGAAGTTGCTATAATTAAGGCCTTGGTTTCCAAACAGGCTGTAGCATTACAAAGCACTGTAGGCCTCTATGTATCCAACCCTAACGCTAAATATTGTTTTGACTAACATAATTTTCAACCTGTCATTTAAAATGCTTGAGTCTTGAATATGCACAAACCACCATAGGTGCCACACTTAGGGCCAGATTACAAGTGGAGCGCTAAATATCGCTATCAAGAAAGCAATATTTGCGCTCCACTGTGTAATACCAGCGCACGCTAATGTGCACTGGTATTACAAGTTGTCAGCAATGCAAATGCGAACTTGCGTTTGTATTGCTGGGAAGCATTGCGCTCATGAGAGTGCACTTCCATAGGCTCCAATGGGAGCCTCGTTCTGATGTCGTCAGAATGGGGTAAGTAGCGCAGCAATTGCAGCATTTGTAAATATATATGTATATAGTCATTTCTATATTTACTGAGAACACACAGTTCCCTTAGTCCGCAATGTAAAGACATTTAAATTCCACTCCCACCAACTTTAGACCCCAAAAACTACCTAGTGCAGTTGTTTTTTGTTTTTTTTAAATGCTACTTTTTTTAATAAAAAAAACTATAATGCTCCCGTTTGCAGGCCAGCAATAATTTAGTGCTCCACTTGTAATCTAGCCCTTAACCTATACATTCATGTTACACACAACACAGTCAGTACAAATAGTACTTTTCCGTAGCACACCTGTAGCCAATAGTATGAGAGCTACTGAAATTCTATTGGCTATTCAAACCAGTCAATAGAATTTCAGTAGCTCTCATCCTATTGGCTGATTTGAATTTCAAAAATCAAATCAGCCAATAGGAATGCAAGGGACGCCATTTGGGAAAGGCTCCCTTGCATTGAAGATACAGTATATGGCGGCGACCGTATGAAGAGGATGCTCCGCGCCAGATATGTTTAAGATGCACCCGCTCCGTGCTGCCAGGATGAAGATAGAAGATGCCGCCTGGATGAAGATAGAAAACGCCGCCTGCATGGATGAAGACCTCACCGTCTGGATGAAGACTTCTCACTGCCTGGATGTCCAGACTTCAGAAACTGTAAGTGGATCGTCAGGGGTTAGTGTTAGGTTTTTTTAAACTTTTTTTAGGTGGGTTCTTTTTTAGATTAGGGTTTGGGCTTTTCTTAAAAGAAAAAGAGCTGAATGCCCTTTTAAGGGCAATGACCATACAAATGTCCTTTTCAGGGCAATGGGCAGCTTAGGTTTTTGTTAGAGTTAGGTTTTTTATTTTGGGGGTTAGTTGGGTGGTGCGTCTTTTTTTTTTTTTTATTCAATAATTTTTATTGGGTTTCAATTGCAAGATATAACAGTAAAACATCCATAGTCATTAACAATATGGTCAGAAAATGACATTATAAGTGTATGAATATTTCAAATGATCCCAAACAGTTTTATTTTTATTCAGTTTAAACTAATAACTAATTCCCTAATATATTGCCCAAAAATTTTCAATCAAGATTTGAAAAGAAGAGAAAAAGGAAGTAAAGAAGAGAAGAAGAGAAGAAAAGGGGGGGGGGGGAGAAAAAGTAGAAAAAGAGGAGGGTATATAGGGTAGATCTCAGGCTCTAATTTTATAGTCAAGTCCAATTATTCGAGATGTATAAGACCTTGCTCCCAGATAAAGAGTAGGTCCGCAAAATAATTCTGTTTGCCTAAGTAGCAGTAGTGTTGTTTTTCTAGGGTCAAGATGTGTTTAATGTCAGCGATCCATTGTGAGTGAGTGGGGATCTTTTGTGTCTTCCAAAGCCTTGGGATTAGTCTCTTCGCGCATGTAAGCATTAATTGAAGCAGTTTCTTGCGGTAGGAGCAAAATATAGGTGGTGGGATATTTAGTAAGATAAGTTTGGGGCTAAGAACTACGTGGAGGCCTATGATCTTATAAATGCTGTGTTCTATTTGTGTCCAGTAAGCAGTCAACAGGGGGCACTCCCACCATACGTGTAGCATAGTACCCGTCCCACCGCACCGCCTCCAACATGCAGAAGAAGCAGAGGGGAAAATGCACCTAAGACGGTGAGGTGTCAGGTACCAACGTGCAAGGATTTTATAGTTCAGTTCAGACAGGGACAAAGATGGAGAGGCTGAGTGTGTCATCTTGAAGCAAAGCTTCCAATCATCATCAGTAATAGTCTCTGATAGCTCCGAAGACCATCTCTCTACAAAAGCGGGTTGTTTGCCTGGAAAGGAGCCTCTAAGTGATTTGTAGGATATTGAAAGATGTGCTTTTTTAAGTTCTGGGTTTACACATAGTCGTTCAAATGCCGTCAATTGTCTTGACACATTATTTCTATGCGTACTTTTGTAAAGTGCGTGTCGTATTTGAAAGTACGCGTACCATTTCTGAAAGGGAGTTCCCAGCTCCTCACATAATACTGATCTATCTTTGATCTCACCTGACTCCAACACTAAGTATACGGGTAAACTACCTAAATGCTTCTTGTCCTTAGTATGATCCAGAGTCGTGTCTTGAAAAAAAATCTGATTACCCAATAATGGGGTCAAGGGTGAGACCGGAGAGGAAATTCCTGAAAAATGTGTGATCACATAGTCCCACACATCCAATGTGGCCTTAATATAGCTATTTTGGTAAGCAAGTATAGGTCTATGATTTTTGGGCAACCAAGCAAGATCTCTCATGTAGTCAATCTGGAGCAGCGAACTTTCAATTTGCACCCATAAAGCCGAATGACAAGCATGAGACCAGGAGATCACTCTAGTCATATGAACAGCTCTGTAGTAGTTCATAATATCTGATGCGCCCAGTCCTCCATCCTCCCTCCGCAAGTAGAGAGTGCTCTGAGAGACCCTGGGTCTCTTATACGACCAGATGAATGAATTAATCATTCTTTGTTGGGATCTTAAGTAGGAGTTAGGCACAGCCATTGGTAGCGTCTGAAACAGAAACAAATACTTTGGTATCACCATCATTTTAGCTGTATTTATCCTCCCTCTCCAAGATAAATGGCCTTGTCTATGCCAACCCTCTAAAAGATTTTTCACCGAGCCTTGGAGACTAGTATAGTTAACTTTAAATAGATCCAGATAATTGCATGGGATTGTCAGACCTAGATATTTAAGCTTATCCGTAATTTGAAATTTTGTGTGTGATCTTATGTAGTCAATATCCTGTTGAGGTGTGTTTACCAGTAGTAGTCCTGATTTCTCCATATTAACAGAGAAGTCAGAGACCTGTCCGTACCCGTCCAGAGTCTGTATTAGAGCAGGGATAGTAGAGGAAGGTGATTGCAGCGTAAAGATGATATCCTCTGCAAACAGCAAGCATTTTTGGGTTATATGATTATATTGTAAACCTACTATATCCATGTTATCCCTGATTTTAGTAGCAAGAATCTCAATAGTGATTGCAAATAAGAGTGGCGACAATGGGCAACCCTGGCGGGTACCGTTAGTTATGTGGAACGGCTGTGAGATAGTCCCATTTACCCGGACCCTAGCTTGCGGGCTTGAGTACAGTGCTTGAATTTTGGATATGAACGCAGTGGGAAAGCCGAATTTCGACAGGGTCTCCCACATAAAATGCCAGTTGACCCTGTCAAAAGCCTTCTCGGCGTCAGTTGACAAGAGCGTTAGAGGTGTCTTATTATTATGCACTGCTTGTAAAGAATGTAGGACTCTAATTGTATTATCTTTCGCTTCCCGTCCTTTGACAAACCCCACCTGATCTGGGTGTATAATTTTAGGTAGAATGGTGTTTAAACGATTAGATAATATTTTAGCATATATTTTCACATCTAGATTTAAGAGCGAAATAGGTCTATAGTTACCCGCCAGAGTGCCCGATTTATCAGCCTTAGGTATGACTGTAATAACAGCCTCTAATAATGAGCTAGAAAAGCTCCCACCCTCATCTATCGAAATGAATAACTTATGCAATGGTGTACTCAATTGAGGCTGTAATAATTGGTAGAATTTGGCTGTTAGACCATCTGGTCCGGGCGATTTGCCACTGGGGAGTTCTTTAATAATGTTCTGGATTTCTTGTAATGTTATTGGTGAGTCTAACTTGTGCCTATCGTCTTCCGAAATTCTCGGGATTTTAACGGTAGAGAGATAATTCGTTATATTAGTGACTTTCTCCTGGGATATGTTAGGGTGAAGAGTATAGAGTTTGGAATAGTAGGAAACAAAGGTGTCTGCTATATCCTCATGTGTACTAACTAGTTTACCCGAGGGGTGCATAATGGACTTGATAAAGGAAGTATATTTTTGTTTTTTAAGCGTCCTAGCCAATAGCTTCCCTGCTTTGTTGCCCTCGGCAAAAAACTTTGCCTTAGTGGTGAGAGCTCTCAAGTGTGCTTTCTGGGTCAGGTAGTTATTCAGGCACTCCCTTGCTAAGGTAAGATCTGCAAGTGCATGCTCGGAAGTCGGGTCCCCTTTATGTCTTCTATCTGCAATATTTAAAGTATCAGTCAAGGATAGGAGTGTAGCCGCTCCCATCTTTCTAAGCGCTGCGGTGTGTTGTATCAAGTGGCCCCTAATAAAGCACTTATACGCCTCCCAATTATTTACCACTGAAGTGTCTTCTGGTTTATTCAGCGAGAAAAATTCATTAGATGCTTTAATCAGTCCTTCTAATGTTGTCTGGTTAGTCAAGATGGACTCATCAAGTCTCCAATTCAGTGTGTTCTTGGGTCTAGTAGGCCAATTAAATACTGTCAATACCATGCTGTGATCAGACCATGGTGTGTGGGTGATTTTAGACTGTTTCAACTGAGTTAAGAGCATTTGGCTACACATAACATAATCCAGCCGAGAATAAGAGCGTTGTGGATGCGAGAAAAATATAAAATCTTTCTGCGTGGGGTGTGCTATTCTCCAAGTATCAAATAGGGTTAAAGTGTCTAAGACCGTACAATTAGCTTTTAGTGTTTTGGTATTAATATATGTTTTCCCTGTCGAGTTGTCAAGTGAAGGGTGCATAGTAAAGTTAAGATCACCCCCCAAAATGATAGGGCCCTTGGATATGTCTAGTATAGCATTTACAACTGACTTAAAAAAAAGAGCTGTCGGCCTGTTTGGGGCATAGACGTTGGCCAGAGTGACCGGTGAGCCATAATATAACCCAACTACAATCAGGAGTCTGCCCTCTTTGTCTGTGTATTTCTGGAGGAGCTCAAAAGGGACATTTCGTCTGACTGAAATGCAGACACCATTTTTCCTGCCCGTGCCTGAACTAAGATAATGTTTGTCAAAATACCGTGTGGCTAGTTGAGGTTCGTGACGTTTTTTAAAATGGGTCTCCTGTAGCATCACTATATCTATGTTTTTTTTGTGGAAGTCACAGTACGCGATAGAGCGCTTTTCAGCTGACAGAAACCCTTTAACATTCTGAGTGGCCAATGTAAGTGTACTCATCCCTAACTGCAGTGTCAGTCACCGAGAGTCAGATTAAAACTTATGAGAGTCCGTAGTATGTCTCGAACGTCAAGAGGCTCAGGATTTGCAATAGCAAGTTGTAGTGTTAAAAGGAAAGTGGGAAGAAAGAAAGTAGGGGAAAAGAGTGTAATAGACTATTTGTTATTAGGCAATATATATTATCTCAGAAAAATCCAACTACCCAACTAGGTAGCAGGACACAGTGAAAAAAATCAAATAAGAACAAAGCAATAAACTTACAACTAGTGAGGCATAATAACACACCGGGCTTTTACTGTATGCCGTTAATAAACATTCAACCAAGTCTCGTGGGGACTCTAATCTTACCACCTCATCATAACTTACAATCTGAGGTATTATGTGTCCGTTCTTCTATTAAGGGGTGATATACCCAGATTTTACCTACATCTAGGAAGAGATTTTTAGCTTAGTCCGAATAGTGTAAATGCCCTCTAGACGATTCAATCTAAAGTATTAGTATTTAACGGTGGGTACAATATCTCATACTTTCAGGAGCATGCAGTAACTATCTATATGAAGAAAATAAAATAAACATTTCAATACATAAATCAGTTTTACACATTTTCAGCATTATCTATGGTTGAGTCTCTCAGATGACATACATAACCCTAAACCATAAACTATTAATACATAACCTTTTGTACTAAGTCTCCCATGATCGGATGCCACATGCAAAAATAAAAACAAAAAAAAACAGAAAAGGGAGAAAATAAGAAAAGGGACCTAAATTTCAAATAACTAATAGAACTTGTAGGTTCATCCCAGCAAACAGGGGTCTCTGGATCCTGTGTCCCCCACCCCACACGGCCCACCTCTGAGGAACAGCCAGAGGAACACATGAGCTGGATCTAGTAGTGGAGGACCGTGCGTCTTGGGGGCCCAGGCGTCCAGTTAGAGAGAACTCGTACATGGGGGTGACATATATTAATACATAAGAAGTCACATCCTTGAATCTGCATAACATACTATAAATGACTTCTACACTAGACATGAAAATAACAGTTTGAAATAACTGAACGTAATTAACATTAAATTCACACAATCTTAGCATCTCAGTATCATTTTATATACTTGCCCAGCGACCTTACAATTCCTGCGGGATTCAGGCAAGCACCAATGTCACAGCATGTTGTCCAAATCTGTCCCAAGATGGCTCTACAAATGCAAGCCACAAAGAAAATGTCCGTTTCAAGGAAGTAGAAATGGTGTTAAAAAAAAAATAGATAGAAAAAAGATGCCAACTTGTTCAGCCTGGATGCGTCATGACTGGATCTAGGAGACCAGGCTGCTTTCGTTTGAGCTGGTTGATCGCCTTTTCTGATCCAATTGTCTTCGGTGGCCTCGTAGCCACTTTGCTCTTGGGATGATTTTGCGGTGGTTGTGCAGGTTCCTTGCTTGGAGTGGAGATTCCCAGTAGGTTGCAAAATTTCTCAATATCGTTAAGAGATTTGCATTCACATCGGCTTCCATTTTTTACAGATATTACTGAGGTGGGAAATCCCCATCTATAAGGGATCTTTAACTGACATAAATGAAGAGTTAGAATCAGAAAGTCTCTCCTTTTTTGCAAAGTTCTTGCCGATAGATCTTGAAAGACCTGAATTCGATTACCTTGGTACATCACATTTTGCTGCTTCCTAGCCAGATTATATATTTCCTCCCTCTGCTGATAGGATTGGAATCGGACTATAATATCTCTGGGTGGTGAGTCCGCATCCGGTCTTGGGCGCAGAGCTCTGTGGGCCCTGTCCAATACAACATTATCTAACTCCATGTCATCATCATTAGCCATTTCAGAAAATAAGCCTTGCAAGAAGTCTCGTATCTCGTTGTTCTGAACGGTTTCTGGTATTCCTCGAAATCGCAAGTTATTGCGTCTAGTGCGATTTTCGAGGTCGTCTATCTTGTCCTCAAGTTCGGTGAAGTGTTGTTGCTGATGGGACACCCTAGTGGACATGTCTGCCATTTTTTGGGAAAAGACAAATTCATGCTCCTCTAAGGAGTCAACTCTGCGACCTAAATCAGTAATGTCCTTTTTCAGATCTGCACATTCCTTTTTGATGCATGACTTGACCTGATCAATTAAGGCTTCCATAGCTCTATAAGTTATTGGAGGTTCTTCTTCTATGTAATTTATCTCTGGAGATGAGCTTCTAGAGTTATCCGGGCTATCATTCTTATCTGCAGTAGTATTAGATTGTGGGGGTGTAGCACTTATTTTATATTTATTCTTTTCCGTCTGCTTAAAGAAGGCCTTGACCCCCTCATGGGATTTTTGTGGCATTTTGTGCATCTTGTCGGATTTTGTCGCCTTCCTCTGTGACATCTTAATTTTCCCTGCTGTGATCAAATTATTACAGACAGCTTCACTTCAACTTGATAGTCCCCACTCCCCAGGACTTGTGCTCCCACAGAGCGATCACGGGAAAGGGGAGGTGGGTATGACCCACTGCCACTAAGTGCAGCGGGAAAAGGGGGTGGAGCGGGGTAGAATAAGGCGCTATAACAAATGTTATATATAGACTCAGGTACTTTCAGATATAGGCTTCAGGGCCTCCACTCCTCCTGCAGTATGATTATAGGTGTCTGGCTAAGCCCGGGCTAGCCCTGTGTAATTCTCTTGGTTTCAGAGCTGTCAAGCAAGAGAAGCACTAGCAGGACAACAGAAAAACAGAAATACGGAAATTCACCACTCCAATAGCAAATGGGCCTGAGAGGGTCTCTGAGCAAATGTGACAAATTATAAGCTGCCACACTCCCTTCAGCAATATCTAGAATAAGTTGACTTCTCTTTGTACTCCCTGGGCCTTTAAGAAATAATGTCCTTAATAGGATTCTCTCATGATACTGCTGACACAGAAATAGTATGCTGCGTCACACTCCTCCTCAGTATAGGCCCTGTCTATTTAATCATGTAAATAGGGAGTTAGCAGAGAAGGAAAGGAAAAAGCAAAAAAACAAAAGGGTTCAGATGTGTATGTAACGATCCATGAAAATGTCACTTCCTAATATATTGCGGCCCCTTAATATCAGTAGAGCAATTTATGCCTTTCCAGCTTCCAGTACTTAAGTCTCTGATTGAGGAAGTTATTCACTGTCTTTTAGATTAATAACTGCGCAGCAGTTTTATGGCGCCATGTTGATGCTACATCCTATGTGGCTTACACAGTTCTACAACATTGGTGACAGGGATGGAAACGCTGGGCTTACCGGATCTGTAGTGTAGTGTCTCTCTGTGTTACACGGATCTTTCAGGACACTGACCTGGTACTGGCTCCTCTACACCTCCTCCCTGATCACTAGCAGGTTTGTTCTCCTCTCCGGGTGTGAGTCAGTGTAAGTGAGTGGTAATCAGCATGTCCGCTGTTATTCCACTATGCGCTATCATCTGCAAGCCTCAGAATCGGCTCTAGCAGGCAAGCTCCCAATGCGCATATCTTAGGCACCTCTCCTTCGGTAGTTTCAGGTTCCGATCCTTATCACTAGATCAGAACCGCTTCATAACTAGAGGTTGGGCTGAATGGGTCAGAGTGAATGCTGTATAAGCCCAGTGTGTCTTTGAGAGCTTCAGTGTATTGCGGCCATCATGGTCGGCCGCTCGCTCCCGGGTGGTGCGTCTTTTATATTTACACTTTTTGAGTCACCAGCTCCTACTGAGCATGTGCAAGAATTCACAGACTATACGTATATGCATTTGTGATTGGCTGATTGCTATCACATGGTACAGGGGGAGTGGAAATATACATAACTTTAAAATTTTAGGGGTTTTATTTTGGGGGTTAGTTGGGTGGTGCGTCTTTTATATTTACACTTTTTGAGTCACCAGCTCCTACTGAGCATGTGCAAGAATTCACAGACTATACGTATATGCATTTGTGATTGGCTGATTGCTATCACATGGTACAGGGGGAGTGGAAATATACATAACTTTAAAATTTGTTAGAAAAAAATCTATTACTCATTTGAAATTCAGAGTAAATGCTATCGTATTGTCTTGTTATCTTGCATTTGTTGGTTATGCAAATCTACTGTGTTATCAAACAGAAACAGATGCGCCACATGGCCCAATATTGTAGTTTCCAAATGTATGTAGATTTTACTATATAGTTGCACTCACATGTATTGGAGCACCTCAATTGGTGCAAATGACACAGTCTGGGATCTATAACAGTCACCCAGCAGACCGGCCTCTCGAGTTATTGCAGGGTCTGTGTAAAATAGAAAACACAAAAAAGCCTATATGGCCTAGTATTGTATGACTAGAGTGATTCCACACCAAATAGTAGTATAAGATTTTGAACTCACATTTGGTGAAGCATCCCCAATGATGCTATAGAGACAGGCTGGGATTAATTCGGTCACCCAACAGACTTAACTCGTGGCATACAGCATGCAATAATCCTCTTGGTGGTCTATAGGTCAGTTATATCCTCAGATAAAAACCAATTCAAAGGCAGCAAGTGTTTTTAGTAAAAGTTAAAATCACTTTAATAAAATAATAAAAAATTGCAACGCGTTTCTCAGTCTCAGACTGTTTCTTCAGGCAAAATCTACTGTGTTAACTGGTCCTTTAAACGGACAATAAAATCATAATTAGACATTCTTGATTCAGACAAAGCATACAATTTTAAACAACTTCCCAATTTACTTCTATTATTTAATTTGTTTCCTTTTCTTGTTATCCTTTGCTGATTGGTTTATCTAGATATATTTGATGTAGAGATAAGGGTATACTATATATCCTACAGTGTCCGTGTAAATTACAATACTTAGGTGAAACAACAAGACCATACAGACACAGAATAAGAGAACATCTGTACAATATAGAGAAAGGCAAGTTGGAATCCCGCCTGTATGATCACTTTAAAATAGTACACAAAAACAGCACGAAAGACATCACTTGCTGGGCTGTGAGAAAAGTAAAAAATAATTGGAGAGGTGGGAATTATGAGAAACTAATCTTTAGAAAAGAAGCAGAACTCATACATGAATTAGGAACACTATACCCTCCAGGTCTAAATTCTGAATTTGACTTGACCCCCTTCATTCTAGATTAATGTAAATATTATAAATTGAAGAAGTTCCCCTAGAACTGTACTATAGCTCCTATTAAAATACATATATCTTTTTTAAGGGTGTGTTATTTTTTATTTTTTTTTATATATTATGGCACTTTTTACAGTTAAGACTGTGTTAGATATATAGATTTATAGGATTTTAATTATTTATATATTCGTGCATATATAAGCAATGGAAAACAGTGGATGTAATGTCCAATGCAATTAACAACACAAGGTGAATGGGGAGTGTTGTCCAAATTTAAAAAAAAAACGATACCCAAAAGAAGGAAGAATAACAATCATTGAAACACATTGAGACTATTCCACCTTTAAAGATAAGTCCACCTTAAGATGAGATGAAGGAATGAACTGACCAATCAGAGCCAGGAGGTGGGGTATTTAAAGATCAAACAGACACTAGTCACTCATCTTGAAAAAGCCTTGTAATAAGGTGAAACACATCGATTGAAGAACTGTGTCTGTCTAAGTGACTTAGAACCTCTGCGCAAAGTATAATTTAACCTAAATACCCTACGTGGGCTCATTTCTACAAGCCGACTTTGAGAAGCAGCCATTGCCTGGACCGTCACATGTGACACGGAGGAAACAGAAACAGCAACTAATGGCTGGAGTGCCACATGTGACGCAGGAGTAAACAGAACAGGTAATCACTACAAACCGACCTCACAGAACACGTGATGCGGAAGCGTCTAAAGAACCGTTACTCCAGAGGAAAATTAAGGTGAGGATTTGTATACCTGATATCGTTACCAACAAAACGGAGCTTCATTTCCCCCTTCATCCACCAATGTGGGAGGCCTAAGTAGCAGGGTATTAACACAGCTACCAGGTCTGTGAAGAGGAGAGACTTATTAACTTTATACGGACTGTATAATCAGTCTAAACTGTGTCACCAGGATTATACATCCTAACTTAGAGTCTTTTTACACAGTGTTTACTGGTTTATTTATTGCTCTACATAGAAGACTTGATGTTTTAATTCAAATTAGAGAACGATCTATGCACTTTACCTGTTAAAGATTTTTAAGGATTTATATGAGATTTTATATGAGATTTTATAGCGACCGGTCACATATTGTATTTAAATATTGTGTTTATTAATAAATTACTGTAACTTAAGATATAGTGGCCTAGATTTAGAGTTTTGTCGGTAAAGACCCCCGTAGCTAACGCAGCTTTTTTTCCTACCACTGCTTCCAAACAACGCTGGTATTTAGAGTTGTCTGAAGGGCTGCGTTAGGCTCCAAAAAGGGTGCGTTGAGCCGAATTTACCGCAACTTCAACCCTCAATACCAGCGTTGCTTACGGTAGCGGTAAGCTGGCAAAATGTGCTCGTGCACGATTCCCCCATAGGAAACAATGGGGCAGTTTGGGCTGAAAAAATACCTAACACCTGCAAAAAGCAGCGTTAAGCTCCCAACGCAGCCCCATTGTTTCCTATGTGGAAACAGTTTCTAAGTCTGCACCTAAAACCCTAACATGAACCCCGAGTCTAAACACCCCTAACCTTACACTTATTAACCCCTAATCTGCCGCCCCCGCTATCGCTGACACCTGCATTATATTATTAACCCCTAATCTGCCGCTCCGGACACCGCCGCAACCTACATTATAGCTATGAACCCCTAATCTGCTGCCCCTAACATCGCCGACACCTATATTATATTTATTAACCCCTAATCTGCCCCCCCCAACGTCGTCGCCACCTAACTTCAAGTATTAACCCCTAATCTACCGACCGGACCTCGCTGCCACCTACATTATCCCTATGAACCCCTAATCTGCTGCCCCTAACACCGCCGACCCCTATATTATATTTATTAACCCCTAATCTGCCCCCCAATGTCGCCGCTACCTTACCTAGATTTATTAACCCCTAATCTGCCAACCAGACCTCGCCGCCACTATAATAAATGTATTAACCCCTAAACCGCCGCATTCCTGCCTCGCAAACACTAGAAAAAATAGTATTAACCCCTAATCTGCCCCCCCCAACGTCGCCGCCACCTAACTTCAAGTATTAACCCCTAATCTGCCGACCGGACCTTGCCGCTACTATAATAAATGTATTAACCCCTAAAGCTAAGTCTAACCCTAACACCCCCCTAAATTAAATATAATTTTAATCTAACGAAATAAATTAACTCTTATTAACTAAAGTATTCCTATTTAAAACTAAATACTTACCTGTAAAATAAACCCTAATATAGCTACAATATAACAAATAATTATATTGTAGCTATTTTAGGATTTATATTTATTTTACAGGCAATTTTGTATTTATTTTAACTAGGTACAATAGCTATTAAATAGTTATTAACTATTTAATAGCTACCTAGTTAAAATAATTACAATATTACCTGTAAAATAAATCCTAACCTAAGTTACAATTAAACCTAACACTACACTATCATTAAATTAATTAAATAAATTAACTAGCAATAACAACAATTAAATACAATTAAATAAACTAAACTAAATTACAAAAACAAACAAACACTAAATTACAGAAAATAAAAAATATTACAAGAATTTTAACCTAATTACACCTAATCTAAGCCCCCTAATAAAATTAAAAACAAAACAAAATAATAAAAGTCACTACCCTATTGTACATTACAAAGTAATCAGCTCTTTTACCAGCCCTTAAAAGGGCTTTTTGCGGGGCATGCCCCAAAGTAATCAGCTCTTTTGCCTGTAAAAAAAGATACAACCCCCCAAACATTAAAACCCACCACCCACATACCCCTACTCTAACCCACCCAAACCCCCCTTAAATAAACCTAACACTACCCCCCTGAAGATCTCCCTACCTTGAGTCGTCTTCACCCAGCCGGGCCGAAGTCTTCATCCGATGGGGCAGAAGAGGACATCCAGACTGGCAGAAGTCTTCATCCTATCCGGGCAGAAGAGGACATCCGGACCAGCAGACATCTTCATCCAAGCGGCATCTTCTATCTTCATCCATCCGACGAGGAGCGGCTCCATCTTCAAGACCTCCGGCGCGGAACATCCTTCTTCACTGACGACTACCCGACGAATGAAGGTTCCTTTAAGTGACGTCATCCAAGATGGAGTCCCTCGAATTCGGATTTTTTCCTACTTTAATTCCGATTGGCTGATAGAATCCTATCAGCCAATCGGATTTCAACCGACGCCATCTTGGATGACGTCCCTTAAAGGAACCTTCATTCGTCGGGTAGTCGTCGGTGAAGAAGGATGTTCCGTGCCGGAGGTCTTGAAGATGGAGCCGCTTCTCGTCGGATGGATGAAGATAGAAGATGCTGCTTGGATGAAGATGTCTGCCGGTCCGGATGTCCTCTTCTGCCCGGATAGGATGAAGACTTCTGCCGGTCTGGATGTCCTCTTCTGCCCCATCGGATGAAGACTTCGGCCCGGTTGGGTGAAGACGACTCAAGGTAGGGAGATCTTCAGGGGGGTATAGTTTATTTAAGGGAGGTTTGGGTGGGGTATGTGGGTGGTGGGTTTTAATGTTGGGGGGGTTGTATTTTTTTTTACAGGCAAAAGAGCTGATTACTTTGGGGCATGCCCCGCAAAAAGCCCTTTTAAGGGCTGGTAAAAGAGCTGATTACTTTGTAATGTAGAATAGGGTAGGGACTTTTATTATTTTGTTTTTTTTTTTTATTAGGGGGCTTAGATTAGGTGTAATTAGTTTAAAATTCTTGTAATATTTTTTTATTTTCTGTAATTTAGTGTTTGTTTTTGTAATTTAGTTTAGTTTATTTAATTGTATTTAATTGTTGTTATTGCTAGTTAATTTATTTAATTAATTTAATGTTAGTGTAGTGTTAGGTTTAATTGTAACTTAGGTTAATATTTATTTTACAGGTAATTTTGTAATTATTTTAACTAGGTAGCTATTAAATAGTTAATAACTATTTAATAGCTATTGTACCTAGTTAAAATAAATACAAAATTGCCTGTAAAATAAATATAAATCCAAAAATAGCTACAATATAATTATTCGTTATATTGTAGCTATATTAGGATTTATTTTACAGGTAAGTATTTAGTTTTAAATAGGAATACTTTAGTTAATAAGAGTTAATTTATTTTGTTAGATAAAAATTATTATTTATTATAGTAGCAGCGAGGTCCGGTCGGCAGATTAGGGGTTAATACTTGAAGTTAGGTGGCGGCGACGTTGGGGGGGCAGATTAGGGGTTAATAAATATTATGTAGGGGTCGGCGATGTTAGGGGCAGCAGATTAGGGGTTCATAAGGATAATGTAGGTGGCGGCGATGTGCGGTCGGCAGATTAGGGGTTAAAAATATTTATTATAGTGGCGGCGATGTGGGGGGACCTCGGTTTAGGGGTACATAGGTAGTTTTTTTGGTGTTAGTGTACTTTAGAGCACTGTAGTTAAGAGCTTTATATACCGGCATTAGTCCATAAAGCTCTTAACTACAGCCTTTCCATGGGCGTTAGGAGTCTTGTCGGTAGAGGGTCTACCGCTCACTTCAGCCAAGACTCTAAACACCAGCGTTAGGAAGATCCCATTGAAAAGATAGGACACGCAATTGGCGTAAGGGGATCTGCGGTATGGAAAAGTCGCAGCTTGAAAGTGAGCGTTAGACCCTTTCCTGCCTGACTCTAAATACCAGCGGGCGGCCAAAAGCAGCATTGGGACCCCTAAACACTGCTTTTGACGGCTAACGCAGAACTCTAAATCTAGGCGAGTTTGTTTTAAACTCTTTTTTCCCGCTGGTTGATTTTTCTTGCTGCACTAGCACTGTTCCAATCCCTTTGTTAAAACTCAAATTCAAATGATACCAAGAGAATGAAGGAAATTTGATAACAAAAAAGAAAAATTTGGGGTTTCATGACTGACGCTGCGGTCGTTAAGGGGTTAAATATATTTATATTTAAATTTGAAATTGTGCATCTCATGAATACAACAAGCAACTCTGCTACACATGTTGCCACTAATATTATTATACTTAGGGGATTTTTGTCTATTTTTCTGTAATGTCTGTGGACGCCCATGCCCATAACCCTTGCTCTGGAACCTTTACTGAAGTATTCTCTGCTGTCATGGCAGTTATAGTAGCAGTTGTTAATTGACATTTACAGGTTAGAATTCAGCTTAGGGATTCTCAGTGTACCAGAGGTGCATTTATCAATAATATTTGCCTACATGAAGAAAAAATAATGGGTGTTGATGCATATCAACAAGTTAAAGTTAAAGGATCATTCTAGTGAGAAAACTACAATTCTTACAGCATGTAACTTTAGGACAAGTGACCCCCGTTGTGTAGAACCAACAAAAATGGGGTAAATACATAATTAAAATACTACTCTGGAGCCACTTTGGACTACTGCCAAAGTGGAAACAGCTGGTGAGCCATTTCTGCTCAGGAAAAGCAGTGGTATTTTAAATGTTTGTTTAACCAATTTGCATGAATTAAACACATAGGGGTAGATTTAACAAGCAGCGCATGCTGCTTTCTACCCCTGAAGTTTTAGATCCGCCTGAAATTTAAGTTAAGAAGCAGCGGCCATAAGACCGCTGCTTCTTCTTAACTTGTCCACCACCTAGCGGCCGATTGTGCTTGTGCAATGTTAAATGCCAACAGCAAATCATGTCCACCCGGCATTTAATAAATTGATCCCATAGACTTGCAGCATCACTAGGGCTAAAATTAGTGAATTAAAGCATTAATTGTTTTCACTAGAATAACCCTTTAATATTGCTCCCTACTATGGGCTAGATTATAACTGGAGCGCAACTAATAGCACAGTGTGCGTTATCTTTAGTGCAATTTTAGCGCTGCGGAATCTGTTGGCGCTCTACAAATAACCGATAATAATAATAATTTTGTACAAAGAATAGTGTACAATACTGGTGTTAGAAGTGCATGATAAAAAAAGATTTAACAGAGAAACTTAATGTGGCTGACATTTTTTAGTGTGCGCTATACTTTTTACTGGATAGAGTGTGCTGCCATTCTTCATATTACAAGTGGTGAGTTAAGTTTTAAGCTTGAGAACAGCACAAAATAGCACTGGGAAATTTAGCACTTTTGGAGACTTGAAATAAAGTGTTAACTTTTAAAAATATACATAACAAAACATGTCAAATATATCCAGGTAAAGTATTTCACTCATATTTATATATATATTAAATATATATATTTTAACAGTGATTTAAAGGGATATGGTCTATGATCAGGTGTTGGACTGAGAAGGGCCCAAATGTGTATATCCTTGTGAGTATTTGCATGTGTGTAGATTTATGTGTGCATACCCAAAATTTGTGGATATGTATCAGGTTGTTGGGACCTGTTGCCGTTTTGTGGGAGCAGCCATGTTGGGTGGGGCGGGATAGTGGGTGGTTAGTGGGTGGGATTAAGGGAGTGTGAGTGTGGTCAGTGAGTGTGGCTGGGTGCTCTGTGGGTGGGGCTAAGAAAAAGTCTGCAAATGGGGACATATGGCTGTCTCAGAGTTACAGTGGGACAGAGCTCAGGATCAGGGACTGTACCTCTTAAATAGGGACATTTGGGAGGATTTTGTATGTGTGCAGTGGTTTAAACTTATATTTCAATAGAAAACCATAGTTTAAAAAAAAAAAGTGAAGAACTCCACTATTTGCCCTTGGGCTTAGCACTTAGGCAATTTAGCACGTTAGTTTTTCAGTGCACTTCTATAAAACCCTATTATCTGAGGGATTAAGCGCATCTGCTCTATCCCAAATTAAGATGCTAGGACGCCCTAGACCAGTGATGGCAAACCTTGGCATGCCAGGTGTTTCAAAACTACATTTCCCATGATGCTTAGGCTCTCTGCAGTCCAGTCGAGCATCATGGGAAATGTAGTTCTGAAACATCTGGAGTGACAAGGTTCGTCATCACTGCCCTAGACTTTCGCAAGAATGCTAAAATATAACGTTCAACTTGTGATTTGAGTGTAAAAATAAAAACTGTGCTCTAGTTGTAATGCAGCCTGTTTCATTGAAAACTATTTTAAACATTTTTTTTAAGGAAAAACAAAAACAAAGGTTTAGCTCCATATAGAAAATCATTACAAAAATTATGCTTGAAGACATGAAATGCACTAGTAATATGCTGATACTCTATTTACAAATATTCCAGTTGATTAAGGTTTACAGTTTCATTATTTGTTTAACTAATAATTGTAGAAATTAGTCTAAATCAGATCTGCTATATAAATGGCTTTGTGCCAGATTACAAGTGGCACGCTAAATAACTTTTTTGCTTGATAGCGACTGGGTTAGCACTCGTATTACAAGTTGAAAGTAAAGAGTTAGAGAGCAAGCGAAACACTGATGCGCACTAACTTAAAGGGACAGTCTAGTCAAAATTAAACTTTCATAATTCAGATAGGGAATGCAATTTTAAACAAGTTTCCAATTCACTTTTCTTAGCCCTTGAAGGCCACCCCTTATTTCAATGCATTTGGCAGTTGTTCATAGCTAGAGGGCATTAGTTGATGTGAGCCATACAGATAACATTGTGACCATGCCTGTAGAGTTACAAATGAGAGGGCACTGATTGGCTAAATGCAAGTCTGTCAAAAGAACCGAAATAAGGGGACAATCTGCAAAGGCTTAGATGCAATGTAATCACAGAGGTAAAAAATATGTTAATATAACCGTATTGGTTATGCAAAACAGGGGAATGGGTAATAAAGGGATTATCTATCTTTTAAACAATAACAATTCTGGAGTAGACTGTCCCTTTAAGGACTTTGAAACCCACTACAGCAATAGCTTCTCCCCATAGACTTCAAGGGGGCGCAATCACGCACTAACCCGTCACCACGTTAAACAAACTTCACTAAAACTGAAGTGAAATAGAAAAACTTTAAATTCCTAAGTTTATATATATATATATATATATATATATATATATATATATATATACACATACACACACACAGGTGTATATACATATATACACACACATTGGAGCCCTTCCCAGTCAAACACTTTGCCATACACCATATATCGTTTCTCTGATTAACAAGCTTTTCAATAGACTTGTAATATCAAAGTTGCGCACTAATGGTCGCATGGTCAAGCGATATTGGTTATCATGTCCGTGATATCATTAGCACACCATTTGTAATCTGGCCCTTTGTCTTTATAGTTCTAGAGAGGTTATGAAATTAAGCCACACTTTTTGTTTAAAATGTTTAAAGGAACATAGGGCTAGATTACACGTGTCGCTGTATTTGTTTTTTTTTTTGCATAAGCAAAAACTTTGCTTGGATTTTTATTTTTGCGCTTTTCCGGTTGCGTTCGTATTACAAGTTCCCAAAAAACGTATTTTGTGCTAGCGTTAACCCGAATAGCGCAGAAAGTTTGCGTGTGCATTCATGTATTTGCCCCATTGACATCAATAAAGAAAAAAAAGTGGGGGAAAAAACCTTACACCTGAGATCAAGCAAACTTCATCGTCTTTTCGCATTCCGCATAGAAGTAAATGGAAAACAAAAATTGTTGAAAAAAATAAATAAATAAATAAACATCGCGCAAACAACATAGCATATTCACATTAGTAAATGTGAAATATTTACATAAATACATAATTAAAATGTTTATTAAAAACACATTAAACACTAAATAAATGATAGATAGAATGATGCATTCAAAGAAAAGATTAGTCTGAGAATAACATAAATATGTATTTTTTAAAGTTTCATTAGTTGTTTAAATAGTGACAAAATAAGTGTAAAGTTTCAATATCTATAAAACAATGGGAACTGCCATGGTGTAACTTGTGTTACCTTCCCTGCTGTGGCCAATTAGGGACAGTTACAAATAGTTTGCTAGAGTGTGCAGCCAATGGCTGTGTGGGATATAACAGTGTTCTGCACTTCAATTTCTAATAGGAACAGAAATGCTCACAATTTCAGAATGGAATTACAAGAAAAGAGGACAAAATTAATTATTAAAAGTATATTGTAGAGTTTTTTATATATATATATATATATATATATATATATACAATGTATCATTTAATTTTACGATCTCAAAGTGTTTAATATCCCTTTAAATATGAATATTGCATAAATATGTTTTATCTGCTTAATGGCAAAGGGCTGTTATGCACTTATATATATGTTTATATGTGTGTAAATATATATTAATGTTTTTATATGAGTATATATGACTGTAAATACATAGATACATATATAAATAAATTAATATATATGTACACACACACACACACACACACATATATATATATATATATATATATATATATATACATACATATAAATATATCTTTAGACATGTATATGTATGTGTCTCAATGTTAAAGCCATTTGCCTGCCTTTTTTTTTTTCTAAAACCCGAGATCTCACATTTTTGAGCCCTTATAACTTTTTTGAGCCATTTTTTTTAAAAAAAATAAGTATTATTAGATGGTGTTAATATGAGTGTAACTGTACTCTGTAATGTATTTTTGAAGTGTTTTGTGCAACTTTTAGTTTCGGAAAACAGTTAACCACAGTTCTGAGATCACGGAAAGAATTGAAGCGTTAAAGGGATTGCTCTAGCCCAATCACGATTTCACTCCACTTGTAATATCAGCGAAAATAAAATTGCTTGCAAAAACACGATTTGCGTCTCACTTGTTATCTAGCCTATATTGTTTTATTTGGTGACCATAGATACTGCTATGGTATTTGGTATAAAAAGCATTCATATTTCTAAATCAGGAATATTTAACCTAAATAAACATGACCACAATGAGACCCTCTAGCAATTTTCAACTGTCCATCACATTCTTTATGTCAAACTACTCTCCTGTATTTTCTCATTGACAACTCATTTGCACATCTTGCTTACTCCTGTGCTTCCTGCGAGCTTCCCATCATTTCTGTGTGGATATATTTCGGGTACTTTTTATGTACAGTATATGGATTGTTTATGTTTAAAGTTAGCTTTTTTATGGAGGTATATATATTTGCTTCAATCAATACGGCTTCTAAAATGCCAGCTTTTCAAGTGTAAAACAAATTCAATTATGGAATCTCTAATATAAAATTTAAAAAAAATAAAGAGGACTTAAAGTAAAGCTGGTGGAGATATATATATATGTTGATTGGAGTAGCAGTGTTAGTCCAGAGACTGCTTTTGGTCTTTTATTATTTGCTTTTTGCTGTAAAGTTGATGAATTAGGTTATTTCTCAGTTTCTCACTGGTACGTCTGCAAAGTTTTTCAGCATACTCACAGTTATGAGTGGTTGCAAGTGGATTCTTAATTTTCAGTCCATTTGGAATGAGATTCATTTTTTTGCAGGATGATAGGAAGTATATATCACTGTTGATCTGTGTTTCTTTTGTGATGAGTTTCATGATTTGCTTCTTATTTTGGCTATATTCAGTATCTTCCTTTGTCACATTGATTGGAGTAGCCGTGTTAGTCCAGATATTTAGATATCAAAATAACAAAAGTATTGCATTGAGCAATGATACTTTTTTTATTGGACTAACTATACATTTATAAGATGACAAGCTTTCGGAAGAGTTCCTTCCTTTATCAAGTCTGAAGCAATACTGACCAATTCAATGGAATTTACAGATTATATCTTAAACCACAGAATAGCTAAGTAGACAGAAAGTGCAGGGAGAGGAGGAGGTGTCGTAAAAATCATGAGGGGTGCTTAGGTAACAGGCAGACAGTGTCCAGTGTAGGAGAACAGACAGGGGAAATATATAGCTATACATAGAGCATATACTGACATAAAGTTATATATCAACATTGACTCAATATCTATAAAGATGTGAAATTGTATATACAGGGGGAATACAAAAGTTAAAAAAAGACAAAAGTGTGGACATAGGTTTACCTGTGTACCTATGTATAAAGAATGTGGAATATACAATGTAATTGACTAAATGAAAGTACAATAAAAAAAAATTTGATAATGTGTTAAGAATCCAGAGTCCACATTTAGTCCAGAATTAAACAAGTTGAAGTGCATTATCATTTTAATTTCAAAGGTTTTTCTTCCATGGTGTTCTTGAAGTTGCCTCTGAGAATTTTGATTTTGAGGTTTTGGATGGAGTGGTCAGGTTGGGTGAAATGGTGACCAACAGGGGTACAGTATTTTGTTTCACAGTGGTTTTTGATTGAGTGTCTGTGTAAGTTCAACCGAAGGTGCAGTTTTCGGCTTGTTTCTCCAATATAGCATCCCACTTCACATGCAGAGCAATGTATCATGTATACCACATTTGCAGATATACATGAATATGCCCCTTTAATGTTATAGGATTTATTATTGTGATTTGCTGTGCTGCTTTCACAAATGTGTTGACACAGTTTGCAGAGAGCTTTATAGCAGCACATGGTTCCATTCTGAGTGTTCTTTTTCTCAAGAGGTAGCTTCCTATGTACCAGTTTCTGCTTTAGGTTAGGTGGTTGTCTGTATGCCAGGATTGGGGGTTTTGCAAAGATTTTTATGAGTGTGGGATCCTCTAGGAGTAGTGGCTGTAAGTCTTTTATGATTTTTCGTATCCCTTCCACAGCAGGGTTGTATTTGACTACCAGTGGGATACGTGATATGTTTTTCTTCTCCCTGTCTGCCTGTTACCTAAGTCCCCCTCATGATTTTTACGACACCTCCTCCTCTCCCTGCACTTTCTGTCTTCTTAGCTATTCTGTGTTTTAAGATATAATCTGTAAATTCCATTAAATTGGTCAGTATTGCTTCAGACTTTATAAAGGAAGGAACTCTTCCAAAAGCTTGTCAACTTATAAATATATAGTTAGTCCAATAAAAAAAAGTATCATTGCTCAATGCAATACTCTTGTTATTTTGATATCTAAATCTCTGGACTAACACGGCTACTCCAATCAACGTGACTATGGAAGATACTGAATATAGCCAAAATAAGAAGCAAATCATGAAACTGATCACAAAAGAAACACAGATCAACAGTGATATATACTTCCTATCATCCTGCCAAAAAATGAATCTCATTCCAAATGGACTGAAAATTAAGAATCCACTTGCAACCACTCAAAACTGTGAGTATGCTGAAAAACTTTGCATACGTACCAGTGAAAAACTGAGAAATAACCTAATTCATCAACTATACAGCAAAAAGCAAATAATAAAAGACCAAAAGCAGCTCCTACTACAAAAACTACAAGAAAATAATGGGTACAATGAAGAAATTAAAAAAGAAATGCAACACTTCCAGAAAGCACAACAACAAAGTTGTATCAAGCAGAAAAAGAAGAAACTTGTATGCATGTCACAAAACAGAATAAAACACCAAATGCAAGAAACCAGAGCTCCAGGTGACAGATCAACTACAACTTCAACAACAAATGACCAAACGTCCACAGACAATAACAGCACATCATTCAAAACACAAACTGTCACCAACCAAGAAAACCACACAGAAAACTCAGGGATTGTGAACCTTTCAAACTACCACCTACCAGAACCAGAGATATCAGTACTGTCTAAAGGATTATCATTCTGTCCAAGTACAAATCTAGACAAAATCCAACTGTACTCAGACTTAGAAGAATTCTTTAGTAGATTGCGGCTAAAATAATTCTTCTATGACAAAGAAAATACCAGCACTATGGAGGACTACAATGGAAGGAAAAAGAACACAATCTTCACACCTGCACCAGGACGCAACACAAAATTGGACAGCTATATTGAAAGCTTCCGGTTGAGAACTGCATCTCTGCTCAACACACAGCAGAAAAAAATAATGTATAACCTATACACTATAAATAATGAAAATATTACCATTAAGCCTGCGGACAAGGGAGGAGCAGATCAAACTTATTACAAAAAACTGGAAAAGGACCCCACCCAGGATTACACTTTGCAACTTAGAAAACTAATTAACATTCCCTAAACACACGCAACATAAACTGGACAAACTGGTGCCCTCTAACCCTAGCATAGGTACATTCTACATGCTCCCAAAAATCCACAAACCAGGGAACCCAGGAAGACCAATAATAACAGGCATGGACACTCTGACTGAGCAAATATCGGGCCTAGTGGAGAATATTCTTAAGCCTTTAGTTATTAACACCACTAGCTTTATAAAAGACACCACTGATTTTTTAACAGATTTTTTTATAACAGAATTGCCAGAGTATACTATATGTGTGACATTGAATGTGAAATCCCTGTACAGCAATATTCCACATAAAGATGGTATTGATGCCTGCTTAAACTTTCTTTCCTCCGACATCCCTAACCAGACATATAGTGCTTCTACAGTCAATCAACTTACAGAATTTATACTTACTCACAATTATTTCATCTTCAACCACTCCATCTACGTACAAACCATGGGAACAGCCATGGGCACCAAAATGGCAACACAGTACGCAAACCTCTTCATGGCTGACTTAGAACAGAGATTACTAGCCACTCACCCTAACAAACCCTTCAAATACTATCGGTACATAGATGATATTTTCATCATATGGACAGAAGGAGAAAAAAACCTTGAACATTTTCATAAATCATTTAATCTATTTCATGCATCAATCAAGCTTAAAGTGAATTTTTCTAGAGACTGTGTCAGCTTCCTGGATACAACGATATCCATCACAAATGGCAAACTGAACTCATCTGTATACAGGAAACCAACAGATAGATGCAGCTACCTCCACAGCTCCAGCTCCCATCCCAATCACATTAAAAAATCCATAATCTACAGTCAGGCTACAAGATACCACAGAATTTGCTCAGATACCAAGGACCGTGACAAACACCTCATCACACTGTCCCAATGATTCAGAGAAAAAGGTTACAAAACAAGGATTATAAATAAAAAAAATTAACTCTGCCCTCAATACTCCACGTGAACACTTACACTACAATACAGGGAGAAGAAAAACATATCACGTATCCCACTGGTAGTCAAATACAACACTGGTGTGGATGGGATACGAAAAATCATAAAAGACTTACAGCCACTGCTCCTAGAGGATCCCACACTCAAAAAGATCTTTTCAAAAACCCCAATCCTGGCATACAGACAACCACCTAACCTAAAGCAGAAACTGGTCATAGGAAGCTACCCCTTGAGATATTGAGATAAAGAACACTCAGAATGGAACCAAGTGCTGCTATAAAGCTCTCTGCAACTGTGTCAACACATTTGTGAAAGCAGCACAGCAAATCACAATAATAAATCCTATAACATTAAAGGGGCATATTCATGTATATCTGCAAATGTGGTATACATGATACATTGCACTGCATGTGAAGTGGGATGCTATATTGGAGAAACAAGCCAAAAACTGCACCTTTGGATGAACTTACACAGACACTCAAAAACCACTGTGAAACAAAATACTGCACCCCTGTTGGTCACCATTTCACCCAACCTGACCACTCCATCCAAAACCTCAAAATCAAAATTATCAGAGGCAACTTCAAAAACACCATGGAAAGGAAAACCTGTTGAAATGAAAATGATAATGCACTTCAACTTGTTTAATTCTGGACTAAATGTGGACTCTAGATTCTTAACACATTCTCAAAAATTTTAATTTAGTCAATTACATTGTATATTCCACATTCTTTATACATAGATACACTGGTAAACCTATGTCCACACTTTTGTCTTTTTTTAACTTTTGCATTCCCCCTGTATATACAATTTCACATCTTTATAGATATTGATTCAATGTTGATATATAACTTTATGTCAGTATATGCTCTATGTATAGCTATATATTTCCCCTGTCTGTTCTCCTACACTGGACACTGTCTGCCTGTTACCTAAGCCCCCCTCATCATTTTTACGACACCTCCTCCTCTCCCTGCACTTTCTGTCTTCTTAGCTATTCTGTGTTTTAAGATATAAATTCCATTGAATTGGTCAGTATTGCTTCAGACTTGATAAAGGAAGGAACTCTTCCGAAAGCTTGTCAACTTATAAATGTATAGTTAGTCCAATAAAAAAGTATCATTGCTCAATGCAATACTCTTGTTATTTTGATTGATATATATATATACACCAAAATTCATTAAAATTATGGGGGGGAGATAAAAAACTGAAATTAAAATCCTCCATGTCTCAAAATTAAATCAATGTAAATATTTGCATAGGAAATTAGCACATCTAGGCGGGGATACTTGCCTAGATGTGCTAATTTCCTATGCAAATATTTACATTGATATATATATATATATATATATATATATATATATATATATATATATATATATATATATATATATATATATATATATATATATATCATATGGAAAACATAAGGAAACATAGCAAGTGAAAAGAAATGAAAAGTCAATAAATATTTGTCTTTCTGTGTTAACGTAACTATAAAAGATGACATGCATTTTATAGGCAAGTGGCACTGAATCAAACAGGGGGAAGATCAGATGACTGATGTATGATGAAGGTAAATAAGCACATGACGCTTAGCTTAGCAGTTGCTTAGCATAAACACTGCTGAGGAATGCTGGGGGAGGAACCATGCATCAGCAAGAAATCCTATATGTGCTAGAGTACATTCTGTGCATGAGGGAAAGTTACATGACCAAAGGTTATTATGTAAAGCATTTTACTACACTGGCACGCAGGCTATAAAAATAAATCTGAAAATGTACATTTGCTTCAACATAGCACTTTAAATGTACTACTTATAGTAAAATATTCTAAAGGTAAATATATTACATATTTAAAGGGACACTAAAGTCAAAATTAAACTTTCATGATTCAGATAGAGCATTCAGTTTTAAGATACTTTCCAATTTACTTCCATTATCAAATTGTGAACAGTCTTTTGATATGCTCCCTTTTAAATTCACCAGCATGTGCAAAAGTTCACAGTATATACAAATATATGTTTGTTATTGGATGATGGCTGTCACATGACACAAGAGGCCGGCAAAAGGAAGTAGATTTTGAAATGAGCCAGAAAAAAATCTACTGCTCATTTTAAATTCAGAGTAAGTGCTATTGCATTGTCTTTTTATTACATACTTGTTGGTTATGCAATTCTACAGAATTCAATAGTCCTTTAAATAGTATTGTTTTGTAAAGATGCAGTGAGATTTTGAAAGTATTTTATACTTACCTAACATAACTGTAAGTTGTTAAAGGGACATTCAAAACTAAATAAATGCAAGACAGACTGATTTTAAATGTATAAATAATCAGTATGTGAAAATTGCATTGTTACATTGAATTCAAAGCCAAAGCAAAATTGTTCTGCAAAAATCGTATATTAGGGAATAATGAAAATTTGTATTGAAATTACAAAGGAAAAAAACTAATATACACAGTAGATATAATTAAACTGTGAAATTAGTACTTATAAGTACAATATAATGTTCATTGTTGTAAAATAAGTTTCTCCACCTCTGCTAGTGGACTGAACAAGGGCGTCCCATGGGCGTACCTGACAGTTCTCTCAGGACTGGCATATTTCAATCTCAGGTTTACCTCACAAACTGAAAGTTGGTGAGATTATGTGAAAATTTGCAAAATTCTTATTACCCTAATAGAAAGAACACACGCATACAAAAATAGAGGAGATTGTAAAATAATAAAGTATATGATAAAAATTGGGTAATCTCATTTTTATTGGCTACAGTATTTAATTTTTAGTGTGGTCCCTGCCAGTGTTAATTTTGACGGCAAATTTCAATTTAGTCTTAGTTTTAGTCTTTTGACTAAAATGCCATTTTAGTTTTAGTCGTATTTTAGTCATCTGAATTGTTTTAGTCTAGTTTTAGTCGACTGAATCTCCAGTAGATTTTAGTCGACTAAAATCTAAGGGGTTTAGTTAAAGTGTAATGCATTATTTAAGCATTTCTCTATCATTTGCAAACTGATTATATACTCCAGGAGTAAACATAACACCTGTTATTATTTATGGTATTAAGGTTTAAACTTGCAATACAGACACAGATTTAGCCGTTGTGATATGCAACATCTTTATTAAACTTAAAATAAATAAAACCAAGTTTCATAAACAAACAGAAGTGCAACTTTAAAATATAAAAAAACAAAACTGTAAACTGTATTGGCTGTATTGCACATATTACCTAATATAAAAACTTTAACAGTTCTCTGTTAATAATTAAAACAAGTATCAAGTAACTCAACACAACAAAAAGTTTCTGCAGTTAGCACAGGCACAGCATAACAAACCCATATTTGTGGTTTATGCTTATTTCTATAGGAAGAATCAATTGATTGTTCACAGATTCATAAAATTTTCGGCAAAGATATTAGCACTGCTCTAGAACTTCCAAACTCATTATATACTCCTGGAGTAAAGGTTTATTAACCTGTTTTTATTTGTGGTATTAAAGGGACATTAAACACTAAATACATGCTAGATAGAATGATGCATTCAAAGAAAAGATTAGTCCATGACTAACATGTAGATGTATTTTTTAAAGTTTCATTAGTTGTTTAACAAGTGACAAAATAAGTGTAAAGTTTTAGTGTCTATAAAACACTGGGAGCTGCCATGTTGTAACTTGTGTTACCTTCTCTGCTGTGGCCAATTAGGGACAGTTATACATAGGTCATTAGAGTGTGCAGCCAATGGTTGTGCTGGATTTAACAGTGTTCTGCACTTCCATTTCTAGGAACTGACAAGTTCACAATTTCAGAATGGAATTACAGGCAAATAGGAAAAAATAAATAATGAAAGTGTATTGCAGAGTTGTTTTATATATACAATTTATCATTTTATATTACCATCTCAAAGTGTTTAATGTCCCTTTAAGGTTTGAACATGCAATACAGATATAACAGATTTAGCTGTTGTGGTATATAACATGTCTTTATTTATCTTAAAATTTAATAAAATGAAGTTTCGTAAATTTTACAAAAGAGAAGTAATTGGATATGGATTGATTATAACACCTTGCATAAAATGTTTTTTGTCAGCAAATTTTGATTTAGTTTTAGTCATAGTCTTTTGACTAAAATGTCATTTTGATTTAGTTTTAGTCATAGTCTTTTGACTAAAATGTCATTTTAGTTTTATTTGTATTTTAGTCATCAGAATTTCTTTAGTTTTATAGTCATTTTAGTCTAGTTTTAGTCGACAAAATTAACACTGGTCCCTGCTCCCTGCTAAATAAATAAAAGGAAAATATTACTGGGAAAGGGAAACTTATGCATATGAAAAGAACAGCAAATTTAAGGTACAGTTCACTGATTTGTATTAGGCGTAATATTAAAGTTTAAACATGCGCCGGTTTCTTCCAGTTTACTTCATCCTCCATTGCAAACGTTTACATGGCAGAGAGCTCTTATTATTTCTATGGGAGACATCTCGCCATTCAAAGAGACAGACAATTTTCTTTTATATTTTGCACCAAGAACGTCCCTGCAAGGCTAAATGTGGTTTTTCATGTGTTTTGAGAGAAAATAAAAATGGCTTCCAAGCTAGGAGTATAACGTGTAGGATAAGTGGTGGTAAAGGAGAATTGATTTTATTAAATGTTAAAGGGACACTTAACCCAAATTATTTTCTTTCACGATTCAAATAGAGCATGCAATTTTAAGCAACTTTTTAATTTTCTCCTATTATCATTTTTTCTTCGTTCTCTTGCTAAAAAAAAAGTAGGAATCTAAGCTAAGAGACCGGACCATTTTTGGTTCAACACCTGGGTGCGCTTGCTGATTGGTGGCTAAATGTACCCACCAATCAACAAGCGCTATCCAGGGTTTCTGAACCAAAAATGGGCTGGCTCCTTAGCTTAGATTTCTGCTTTTTTAAATAAAGATAGCAAGAGAACGAAGAGAAATTGATAATAGGAGATCATGAGAAATTTGCTTAAAATTGCTTTATCTGAATCATGAAAGATAAAAATGTGTTCAGTATTCCTTTAAATTAACAAACATTTAAAGGTATTAAGGGCCACTGTTTTCGTTCTTGTGCTAACCCGACGAGCATAAAAAGGCAAACATAGGATATTGCATGCACGTTCACGTATTCCCCCACAGAAGTCAATGGAGAAAAAAAAGTGGGGAAAAAATCTAACACCTTACTCGGGCGCAAACTCGTTCACATATTCTCATGTGCGCTAAACCGAAATGAAAATATTAATATTTCACATTTTAATGTTCTTTACATAACAGAATATATTCTATTAATTCATAAATAAATATTTCTACATATATCTGATGGTATTTTGGTACATTATATACATATATATATATATATATATATATATATATATATATATATATATATATATATACGGTATATATATATGTATATATATATATATATATATATATATATATATATATATATATATATATATATATATATATCCCAAGGCAGAATATACTGCGATGTGCGATCTCATCACAGAAAATGTACAGTTTCTGCAGAACATTTTTTTGCCTGCAATTATTAATTTCTGCCTGCAGGTGTCACTGTTCCATTCTCTCTCAATGTAAATATTTACTATCTCTTTAACCCTTTCATGACTGGGTTAAAGTGTTTACATCGGAACAATTTAAATTATTGGATCGCGTCTGGGGGCGTCCCTATAACCCTAGGATCGCCCTCCAGACAGCGATCAAATCCAGGAAGCACAGAAGGCTTCAGGACAGCCGTTGGCTATGGCGTTCTATTCTGTCATAACGGCTCTAAAGCCTAGTGTAATTATGACGGAATAGAATGGCATAATGGTGTTAAAAGGTTAATTTTCCTGAACTTCAGTGCGGTACAGGGTAACAGCACATTGCAGAAAAGGTAAGTCAGGGCTTAACAAATTTACTCTAGGAGTCTAGGATCCAACCAAAATACTTAGGAGCTAGATTTTTTTTTGTTGTTCTTTTATGTGTGTGTGTATATGCGTGTGTACATATATATGTATCTGTGTGTGTGTATGTATCTCTGTGTGTGTGTGTGTATGTGTATGTATCTGTGTGGGTGTGTATTTGTGTATGTCTGTGTGTGTGTGTGTGTGTGTATGTACTCTGTATGTATCTGTGTATGTATCTGTATGTGTGTGTATCTGTGTGTGTATGTATCTGTATGTATCTGTATGTGTGTGTATTTGTGTATGTATCTGTGTGTGTGTGTGTGTGTGTGTGTATCTCTGTATGTATCTGTGTCTGTGTGTGTGTATGTATCTCTGTATGTATCTGTGTGTGTGTATATCTATGTGTGTATGTGTATGTATCTGAGTGTGTATGTATCTGTGTGTGTGTGTATGTATCTGTGTGTGTATGTATCTCTGTATGTATCTGTGTGTGTGTATCTCTGTGTGTATGTGTATGTATCTGTGTGTGTATGTATCTCTGTGTGTGTATGTATCTCTGTATGTATCTGTGTGTGTGTATGTATCTCTGTGTGTATGTGTGTGTATCTCTGTGTGTATGTGTATGTATCTGTGTCTGTGTGTGTATATCTCTGTGTGTATGTATCTGTGTGTGTGTGTATGTATGTGTGTGTGTATCTGTGTGTGTATGTATCTGTGTGTGTGTGTATGTATCTGTGTGTGTGTTTGTGGGTGTAAGTATCTGCGTGTATGTATGTATGTATGTATGTATGTGTGTGTGTATTTGTGTATCTATGTGTGTATTTGTGTATGTATCTGTGTGTGTGTGTATCTGTGTGTATGTATGTATCTCTGTGTGTGTGTGTATATGTGTGTGTGTATGTATCTGTGTGTGTGTATCTCTGTGTGTGTATTTGTGTATGTATCTATGTAAGGGCTGCACGATTAATCGCATATGCGATTTAAAGCCGCGATTAATCGTGCAATTTTAAAACCGCAAGGAGTCGCAATTTCTTCCTACATAAAAAAATCCTTTAGAAATTGCTGTAATGCATTAATTTATTTGTGATTTCTTGCAAACCAGCTTCATCTGGTGGTTGCTTTTAGCACACATTTGTAAAATGGCTCTTTTACTTTCATTTTCTGTTCTCATAAGCATCCGATCAATCTAGAAATCTAAAAGCAGAGCCCATGCAGGAATGAAGAGCAGAGAAAGCCACTTACTTATATTTCCCCCTAGGGACGTCTGCAGTCTAAAACTTAGGGTATGTAAACATTATGGAACCTCCCACACAATCTCCCACTCTCTGAGAAACGGCTTAAATACATAGCAGATGCAGTTAACCCCACGGCTCCCAAAAAGGCTAAAACTGCAGTCCCCTCTGCTGCTGGGTTAACTTAACTGCATCTACAATGTATTTTATATCAGCAAGGCACAGCATTTCTGAAAGGAGCAGCCCCCCACCCCTACTGCTATATGCCTGTAATGGATTCCTGGACAGGAGCAGGGCTCATTTTCAGTCAAATTAAAAATTTTAAAAAAGAAGAAAAAAAAATATTATATATATATATATATATATATATATATATATATATATATATATGTGTGTGTGTGTGTGTGTGTATGTGGCTTACACTGCTTCATTTGTTAATCATACCACTGTCCACAGTTAGAATGACTGTCCAAGAAAACATGACAATGTTGTGTGTCATAAGATCTAATAACTGGCTAGTGGCTACTATTTAATCACATCACAGGCAGCAAATTTTATTTTAACTATTTTGTGGTTTGTATTTTTATGCTCCAATAGTGTATTGGACATTGAGAAACATGTACATTAAGATTCTGTAGTGTTAAATAAACTTTATAATGCAAAATGAAGGTGTTTTAGTCATTTATAAGAAAATCGCGATTAAATCGCAATCACAATTTTTTTTTGCCCATATCGCCCAGCCCTAATCTGTGTGTGTGTATGTATCTCTGTATGTATCTGTGTGTGTGTATAATCTCTGTGTGTATGTGTATGTATCTTTGTGTGTATGTATCTCTGTGTGTGTATGTATATCTGTATGTATCTGTGTGTGTGAATGTATATCTGTGTGTATGTATCTGTGTGTGTATGTATCTGTGTGTGTGTGTGTGTGTGTGTGTGTATGTAGCTCTGTGTGTGTATGTATCTGTGTATGTATGTATCTGTGTGTGTGTGTGTGTGTGTGTGTATCTCTGTGTGTATGTATCTTTGTGTGTGTATGTATCTCTGTGTGTGTATGTATCTGTGTGTGTGTGTATCTGTGTGTATGTATGTGTGTGTGTATCTGTGTGTATGTATGTATCTGTATGTGTGTATGTATTTGTGTGTGTGTGTGTATCTGCGTGTATGTATGTATGTATGTGTGTATTTGTGTATGTATCTGTGTGTGTGTGTGTATCGTATGTATCTCTGTGTGTGTATGTATCTGTGTGTGTGTATCGTATGTATCTCTGTGTGTGTATGTATCTGTGTGTGTGTGTGTGTGTGTATCGTATGTATCTCTGTGTGTGTATGTATCTGTGTGTGTGTATATGTGTGTGTCTGTATCTGTGTGTGTGTGTGTATGTATCTGTGTGTGTCTATCTGTGTATGTGTGTATTTGTGTATGTATCTGTGTGTGTGTATGTATCTGTGTGTATGTGTATGTATCTGTGTGTGTGTGTATGTATCTGTGTGTGTGTATGTAGCTCTGTGTGTGTGTATATCTCTGTGTGTACGTGTAAGTATCTGTGTCTGTGTATGTATCTCTGTGTGTGTATGTATCTCTGTGTGTGTATGTATCTGTGTGTTTGCGTATTTATCTGTGTGTGTGTATTTGTGTATGTATCTGTGTGTGTGTGTGTATGTGTGTCAATTTCCTCCCCCTTCCTGAAATCCAGTGTGGTACAGGTAATAGCACATTGCAGAAAAGGTAAGTCAGGGCGTAACAAATTAATTTTAAGTCTAGGAGAGAACCAAAATACTTTTAGGAGCCAGATTTATTTTCCTTTAATAAATGTGTGTGTGTGTATGTCTGTGTATGTGTGTGTGTATGTATGTATATGTGTGTGTGTATATGTGTGTATATATGTGTGTGTGTCTGTACATATGTATATATATATGTGTGTATATGTATATATATATATATATGTGTGTGTGTATATGTGTGTGTGTCTGTACATATGTGTATATATATGTGTGTGTATATATATATATATATATATATATATATATATATATATATATTAGCAATGTCAGATGAGGCTACAGGTGCAAGGAGGTTTAATAATTAATATGTCAATTCTAAGAAAAAAACGTAAACCTTAGCCAGCACTACACATATATCAATACTGTCTGAATTCGGAAGAAACTGTGAGGTTCTAAAAGCTAAACATATTATCACAGTAGTCAAAAGGTAAAGCAACACAATTTATTACTATATAAGTGCAAAGTTATTGTGCAACTAATAGAAACAAAATAGATACAAATCGTCTATCCTAATATCAATATAAGTAATTCATTCATTACCCCACAAACATGCTAATAGAGCTCTTTAAGGTTAACATACAGTCCTGTATCAGGTAATGCAAATAACGTATATCCCCCTCTGGCATTAGCTCAGCTTACGTACCAACAGAGTAAGTGGTGGGGGACCCGGCATAAGATGCATATCTGCCGCAGGCTAAACAAGTAATACAGAGTGACTTTGCATTGAGAACTGACAAGGACTTTTATATCAACACTGTGTTATACACCGGGCTCCCTTTGGCTTTAGTTCAGCTTGCTCCAAATTAGAGTAAGTGGTGGGGGACCCGGTAGAAGAACTTTACATACAAGTCTGCCCCGACAGTGTAACAGTTTAACACGCTCGATACCACGTAGGACTGCTTTTCAATTACTGTCCAGTCAAGCTGCATTCTAATAGAGGGATATTTTTTTCAAACCTTGATGGTACCAATTTATATTGAGGATTTCCATTTTTTTCTTTAACAGTGGACGCACTGTATGTTAACCTTAAAGAGCTCTATTAGTATGTTTGTGAGGTAATGAATGAATTACTTATATTGATATTAGGATAGACGATTTGTATCTATTTTGTTTCTATTAGTTGCACAATAACTTTGCACTTATATAGTAATAAATTGTGTTGCTTTACCTTTTGACTACTGTGATAATATGTTTAGCTTTTAGAACCTCACAGTTTCTTCCGAATTCAAACAGTATTGATATATGTGTAGTGCTGGCTAAGGTTTACATTTTTTTCTTAGAATTGACATATATATATATATATATATATATATATATATATATATATATATATATATATATATATATATATATATATGTGTGTGTGTGTGCGTGCGCAGTGAGACACTGCAGACAAATTTTCACTAAAAAAATCTCATTGCAGAAAAAAAAAAATTCTGCTTCTGGGTTTGTATATATATATATACTGTACTTACAGCATATTCTGGTATGTGCAAAACATTGGAATGTGAAATATTTACAGTAAATATGTTATTAAAACCTTTATTAAATATGAATATTGCATAAATATATATATATTTTTATGTTTTTTTATTGTTATTATGTTGGAATTGTCATAACAATTATTACAACAACAAATAGTACACAATATATATTTTGTTTACATTCACTTGTCTTGAGAGGGTGGTACATAGCATTGGAAGAGGTAGTTGAGGTAAATCGCCTGAGATATATTGATCTGTACATTGGTATGTCCAGTTATTACTCTACTCTGCCAAAGAGTTCAAATTTATGATGAGTCCACCTAACAAAGTCACTGAGTTAGTCCTCTACCAACTCATATGCCAAAGAAGAAGTGAGTGGCCAAGACAAGTTTTTATCTATTGAACTGTAAAGGGCTCCAATGCACTTATAAATATTTCTATATATCTGTATGTGTATATACACATATAAATACATATGTACACACACACACACATATATATATATATATAGACATATATAGACACACATATATATAATATATATCTTTAGAGGTGTATATGTATGTATCTCAATGTTAAAGCCCATTGGCTGCTTTTTTTCCTAACACCTGAGATCTTATATATTTTAGCCCTTATAACTTTTATGTGCAATATTTGTTTTAAGAATTTTTATTAGCTGGTGTTATTATGAGTGTAACTGTACTTTGTAATTTATTTTTGATGTGTTTTGTGCCACTATTTTGTTTTGCAAAACAGTTAACCTGACCTATGGGGACATGCTAAACCGACGCGCATTTAGCTTGAATTGCGCTTAATCGATCGCGTTTAATTTCAACTTGTAATTAGAGTGCTAAACCCGTCACACGCAAACACCCGCAATAAACCCCTTATTGCTCGCACACAAACGAGCACAACTGAGCTACTTATCATTTTTGTTGGTCACTCTGTCACACCCAAATGTGTTTATTTAAAGGGACATGAAACACAAATTTGTTCTTTCATGATTTAGAAAGATCATGTAATTTTAAACAACTGTATTATTTACTTCTATTATTTAATTTGAATTTGCTTCATTCTCTTGATATCCTTTGCTGAAAAGCATATCTAGATAGGCTCAGTAGCTGTTGATTGGGGACTGCACATAGATGCCTTGTGTGATTGGCTCACCCATGTGCATTGCTATTTCTTCAACAAAGGATATCTAAAGAATAAAGCAAATTAGATAATAGAAGTAATTTGGAATGTTGTTTAAAACTGTATTCTCTATCTGAATCATGAAATAAACATTTTGGGTTTAATGTCCCTATAAGACAAAACTTCCTTAAATACTTCCACAGGTCTTAGCATTTTCATGAATATTTCACTTAGAAAGAAAGGCATTTCTATCAGAAGAACTAAAGCATTACAGTATTTTATTATTGCTAAAATGCATGCCTCTAACTATGGTGTATATTCTGATCCTTTAGCCCATCAAATGATAAACCTACAAAAGTTCCCATAGACTTTAAAGGGAGATGAAACCCAAGATGTTTCTGTCATGTTTCAGGGTTTGACCACAGACACAATCCTTTAGAAAAACATATCTAATGATTTTTAGCAGACAGGCAGTCAGCACCCACATGCACATACAAAGTACCTCAGACATCCACAATCACACAAAAACTTGCACCCACAGGCATTTCTTTGACTGGATCCCAGGCACAGCAAAGCAGCTAGAGGCAGGCCATGGCTGGTCCTGTATTGTGCACAAATAATAATCCTGGTGACTGGGAGGAGCTACGGCTAGCAGGCCCGACCCACCTTGCAAATGCACTATATGCCCTATGGCCAGTCCAGGCTTGGTGTAAGCAATCAGTTGTCACAAACTGTTGTGACGCGTCTACCTCATACTATTATAGTGGCCTAAATATAATAAATTACAACCAGCTTTTAGCAACAATTTTGTACCATTGTTAGATAACTGTGGATACTGGTAGGGATCTTCACATAATCTAGGCCAAGGGCTCTAAATTTCACCCAATCTATGATTTGTCAATATAAAAATTTCTCAAATTCCAGTTATGTTTCAGTGTGTTTAATTAACAGAAATAATTTGATCTGAGGGTCATATTGAAGCAGTAAGAATACTTTCATGGAGTACAATTCCAAAAACTTTTTCTGCTTTTTATATGATGTCTATTAAAATTGTAATCACATAGAAGGGCAGTACAATTGCTACTAGAAATAAAAATAGTATAGCACACAAAAATATTGCTTCCCAAGCATAAAATCTAGCTGCCTTTGTTTTACTGTACCATTTTTATGTAACATGGGGATAAGCATATTAAAGTCTTTGACTATTACCTGTATGTAATGCTGAGCGCAGTATACAAACTTACAAACAGAAAAAACTCTCTGTATAGCAATTTGTAGATGCTTCCTCTCCACTTGAGGAGTAGTCGATGAAACCCAAAAAAAGTGGCATTGGCTACTTTACTGGAATAAGTGACTGTCATCTTATTGGTTCTTTCTAAAAGACAAGAGTAAAACAATGTGAATTACTAAAAAGAAATCCAAGTGTTGTTATGTCAGAATAACTGAATACACTACAGAGAGTACAGCGAGGTGGGTGGTTAAATATTAAAGTACAACATTCACTTAAATTGTATGCTTAATTTTAATAGATAGGCGTTATACACAAAAAGATCCAAGACTGTGCCAGAACTAAAGCTATAAACTTGTCTTTATTAACTTGCATAAACAGTGCAATGGAGTACAATAATACATTAAAAGAATTGTTTTTATCAATGAAGTTAAAGTGCATTAATCATGTACAATAATATCCAGTGGCACCTGGTGAAAGCTGAAGTTGATATAGCATATAATCCGGCAAGATAAGAAAATGTATATAATTTAATTGTAATTTTATTTACAGAAAGAGACAATTTATAGTCAATAATGTCAGTTACAGAGAACAGATATGTAGGGCTAATGTGGCGTGCAAACAATATCAGAATTGTCGGGGGCACGTTCATTTGCACACGTATTACAAGTGAAAAGTAAACGCGTTCGCTAGAGCGCAATCACATTTAATGTGCACCTAAACCCAACAGGAGTACACTAATTATTCATGTGCGCTAACCTGTCATGAGTTATCTTAAGGTGCGTTATGTATTTATTAAATATAAAATATTGAAGAATATTAATAATTAATGTAAATAATTATTATAGACATAATAAAATATTCTAAAACATACTTTGAATATATATATATATATATATATATATATATATATATATATATATATATATATATATATATATATATATATATATATATATATTACAATATGTATAATTATTTAGAATTATTATTTCTCTTGTAAGGTGTATCCAGTCCACGGGTTCATCCATTACTTGTGGGATATTGTCCTTCCCAACAGGAAGTTGCAAGAGGACACCCACAGCAGAGCTGTCTATATAGCTCCTCCCCTAACTGCCACCCCCAGTCATTCTCTTGCAACTCTCGGCAAGAAAGGAAGTATCAAGAGATATGTGGTGACTTAGTGTAGTTTTACCTTCAATCAAAAGTTTGTTATTTTTAAACGGTACCGGCGTTGTACTGTTTTACTCTCAGGCAGAAATTAGAAGAAGAATTCTGCCTGGAGGTTTGATGATCTTAGCGGTTTGTAACTAAGGTCCATTGCTGTTCTCCCACATAACTGATGAATATGGGAAAACTTCAGTTGGGGGAACGGCCTGCAGTTTACCTGCTTTGAGGTATGTTCAGTATTTTTATTTCTAGAGAGAAGTTCTAGAAAATGCTGACAGAGCCTGTGTATTTGAAGTAAGCCTGATGCAGTGATTTAACAGTGACTGGGATCATGCTTACAAAACAGGGTAATACTCATGTTAATATTCATATTACTTAGTGGCAAAGCGTTTACATGACTTCATAAATAGGACGTTTTTTCTCTGAGGGAGATAAGTCTTTATTTGGGGCCTAGTTTCCACATGGCTAGTCAGATACTCCCAGGAGTATTTTCTTAAGGCCCCTCTGACATCCAGCACATGGTGGGAGGGGCCTATTTTAGCACTCTAACTGCGCAGTTTTAATTCAGACTGAGACATTCAGCTTCCATATAGGAGTCCTCTGGCATCTGAGGACCATTTCAAAGGGGTTATTTCTGCACAAAATCGTATTTAAGGGCAGATAGGAGCCTCAGCAGAGCTGTGGCAAGGTGCTCAATTGACTTTTAACGTTTTTTAACGTTTTTCAATCCGGTTTGGGGCCTAAGGGGTTAATCATCCATTTGCAAGTGGGTGCAATGTTGCTTTAGTCCCTTACACACACTGTAAAAATTTCAAAGACTTTACTGTATTTTTACACTGTTTTGCAGTTTAAGTGCTAGTTTTTTTCTCTTAAAGGCACAGTAACGTTTTTGTTTAATTATTGTTTCACATTTATTAAAGTGTTTTCCAAGCTTGCTTGTCTCATTACTAGTCTGTTAAACATGTCTGGCATAGAGGAAACTCCTTGTTCAATATGCTTGGAAGCCATGGTGGAACCCCCTCTTAGAATGTGTATCAAATGTACTGAAATTTCTATAAACTATAAAGACCATATTATGGCGCTTAAAAATTTATCTCCAGGGGATTCTCTGACGGAAAAGAGGGAGATAATGCCATCTAACTCTCCCCATGTGTCAGAACCTATAACCCCCGCTCAAGTGACGCCAAGTACATCTAGCGCGTCTAATTCTTTTACCTTACAGGACATGGCGGCAGTTATGAATGCTACCCTCTCAGAGGTATTCTCCAAACTGCCAGGGCTACAAGGAAAGCGAGACAGCTCTGGGGCTAGAACTAATACAGAGCTTTCTGACGCTTTAATGCCTGTGTCCGATATACCCTCACAATGCTAAGAAGCCGAGGCAGGTGAGCTTCTATCGGTGGGTGATTTTTCATACTCAGGGAAGACGTTACTTCAGTCTGATTCTGAAATGACAGCGTTTAAATTTAAGCTTGAACACCTCTGCTTATTGCTTAGGAAGGTTTTAGCGACTCTGGATGACTGTGACCCCATTGTGGTTCCAGAGAAATTGTGTAAAATGGACAAATTATTTGCAGTACCTGTTTACACTGATGTTTTTCCAGTCCCTAAGAGGTTTTCGGAAATTATTACTAAGGAATGGGATAGACCAGGTGTGCCGTTCTCTCCCCCTCCTGCTTTCAAAAAGATGTTTCCCATAGATGCTGCCATACGGGACTCGTGGCAGACGGTCCCTAAGGTGGAGGGAGCAGTCTCTACCCTAGCTAAGCGTATAACTATCCCCGTCGAGGACAGTTGTGCTTTCCTAGATCCTATGGATAAAAAATTGGAGGGTCTCCTTCAGAAAATTTTTATACATCAAGGTTTTATTCTCCAGCCTCTTGCATGCATTGCCCCAGTTACTGCTGCAGCGGATTTTTGGTTTGAATCTCTTGAGGAGGCTCTACAGGTGGAAAACCCGCTAGACAATATTCTAGACAGGATTAAAGCTCTTAAGTTAGCTAACTCCTTTAGTTCTGACGCCATTTTTAATTTAGCCAAGCTAACGGCTAAAAATTCAGGTTTTGCCATTTTGGCGCGTAGGGCGCTATGGCTTAAGTCCTGGTCAGCAGACGTTACTTCAAAGTCTAAGCTTCTTAACATCTCCTTCAAGGGACAGACCCTATTCGGGCCTGGCCTGAAGGAGATCATTTCTGATATTACTGGAGGAAAAGGTCATGCCCTTCCTCAGGATAGGTCCAATAAGTTAAGGACCAAAAAGAATAATTTTCGTTCCTTTCGAAACTTCAAGAGTGGCGCAGCTTCAGTTTACTCTAATGCAAAACAAGAGGGAAATCTTGCCCAGTCCAAACCAGTCTGGAGACCTAACCAGGCTTGGAACAAGGGGAAGCAGGCCAAGAAACCTGTGGCTGCCTCTAAGACAGCATGAAGGAGTAGCACCCGATCCAGGGCCGGATCTAGTAGGGGGCAGACTTTCTCTCTTCGCCCAGGCTTGGGCAAGAGACGTCCAGGATCCCTGGGCATTAGAGATTGTTTCCCAGGGATATCTTCTGGACTTCAAAGCTTTATCTCCAAAAGATGAGATTTCATCTTTCACAATTATCTGTAAACCAGAGAAAGAGAGAGGCATTCTTGCATTGTGTTCAAGACCTACTGGTTATGGGAGTGATCCACCCAGTTCCAAAGGAGGAACAGGGGCAGGGCTTCTATTCAAATCTGTTTATGGTTCCCAAAAAAGAGGGAACTTTCAGACCAATCTTGGATCTCAAGATCCTAAACAAATTTCTCAGGGTCCCATCCTTCAAGATGGAGACTATCCAAACCATCCTTCCTATGATCCAGGAGGGTCAATATATGACTACCGTGGACTTAAAGGATGCTTATCTCCACATTCCGATTCACAGAGATCATCATCAGTTCCTCAGGTTCGCCTTCTTAAACAGGCATTACCAGTTTGTGACTCTTTGGGTTAGCCACGGCACCAAGAATCTTTACGAAGGTTCTAGGGTCCCTACTGGCAGTTCTAAGGCCACGGGGCATAGCAGTGGCTCCTTACCTAGACGACATTCTGATACAGGCGTAGACTTTTCAAATCGCCAAGTCCCATACGGACATTGTTCTGGCCTTTCTGAGGTCTCACGGGTGGAAGGTGAATGAAGAAAAGAGTTCTCTCTCCCCTCTCACAAGAGTTTCCTTCCTAGGAACACTGATAGATTCAGTAGAAATGAAAATTTTTCTGACAGAGGTCAGGTAATAAAAGCTTCTAACTTCCTGCCGTGCTCTTCATTCCACTTCTCGGCCGTCAGTGCCTCAGTGTATGGAAGTAATTGGCCTAATGGTAGCGGCAATGGACATAGTTCCATTTGCCCGCCTACATCTCAGACCACTACAACTTTGCATGCTCAACCCTCTGCTAAATCTGGATCAAGAGACCAGGGATTCTCATCTCTGGTGGTTATCTCGGGTCCATCTGTCCAGGGGAATGAGTTTCCGCAGGCCAGAGTGGACTATAGTGATGACAGATGCCAGCCTTCTGGGCTGGGGCGCGGTCTGGAACTCCCTAAAGGCTCAGGGTTCGTGGACTCAGGAGGAAGCCCTCCTTCCGATAAACATTCTGGAACTGAGAGCGATATTCAATACTCTTCAGGCTTGGCCTCAGCTAGCTGTGGTTAGGTTCATCAGATTTCAGTCGGACAATATCACGACTGTAGCCTATATCAACCATCAGGGGGAACAAGAAGCCCCCTGGCAATGTTGGAGGTTTCAAAGATAATTCTATGGGCAGAGGTTCACTCTTGTCATCTCTCAGCTATCCATATCCCAGGAGTAGAGAAATGGGAGGCGGATTTTCTAAGTCGGCAGACTTTTCATCCGGGGGAGTGGGAGCTCCATCCGGAGGTATTTGCCCAGCTGATTCAACTATGGGGTAAACCAGAACTGGATCTGATGGTGTCTCGTCAGAACGCCATACTTCCTTGTTACGGGTCCAGGTCAAGGGATCCCCAGGGATCCCCAGGCAACGCTGATAGATGCTCTAGCAGTGCCCTGGTCCTTCAGCCTGGCTTATGTATTCCCACCATTTCCTCTCCTCCCTCGTCTGATTGCCAAGATCAAGCAGGAGAGAGCTTCGGTGATTTTGATAGCACCTGCGAGGCCACGCAGGACTTGGTATGCAGATCTGGTGGACATGTCATCCTTTCCACCATGGACTCTGCTGCTGAGACAGGACCTTCTACTCCAGGGTCCATTCAAACATCCAAATCTAATTTCTCTGCGGCTGACTGCTTGGAGATTGAACGCTTGATTTTATCAAAACGTGGTTTCTCCGAGTCGGTCATTGATACCTTAATTCAGGCTCGAAAGCCTGTCACCAGGAAAATCTATCATAAGATATGGTGTAAATATCTTCATTGGTGTGAATCCAAGGGTTACTCATGGAGTAAAGTCAGGATTCCTAGGATATTATCTTTTCTCCAAGAAGGATTGGAGAAGGGATTGTCAGCTAGTTCCTTAAAGGAACAGATTTCTGCTCTGTCTGTTCTTTTGCACAAGCGTCTAGCGGATGTTCCAGGTGTTCAGGCGTTTTGTTTAGTTAGAATCAAGCCTGTGTTTAAACCTGTTGCTCCGCCATGGAGTTTAAATGTAGTTGTTAAAGTTCTTCAAGGGGTTCCGTTTGAACCTCTGCATTCCATAGATATCAAGCTTTTATCTTGGAAAGTTCTGTTTTTGGTAGCTATCTCTTCGGCTCGAAGAGTTTCAGAGTTATCTGTCTTACAGTGTGATTCCCCTTATCTGATCTTCCATGCAGATAAGGTAGTTTTGCGTACCAAACCTGGGTTTCTTCCTAAGGTGGTATCTAATAAGAATATCAATCAGGAGATTGTTGTTCCGTCACTGTGTCCTAATCCTTTTTCAAAGAAGGAACATCTATTACACAATCTTGACGTGGTTCATGCTTTAAAGTTTTATTTACAAGCTACTAAGGATTTCCGTCAAACATCTGCGTTGTTTGTTGTCTACTCTGGACAGAGGAGAGGCCAAAAGGCTTCGGCATCTTCTCTTTTTTTTTGGCTGAGAAGCATAATCCGTTTAGCTTATGCGACTGCTGGCCAGCAGCCTCCTGAAAGAATTTCAGCTCATTCCACTGTTTAGTTAGAATCAAGCCTATGTTTAAACCTGTTGCTCCGCCATGGAGTTTAAATGTAGTTGTTAAAGTTCTTCAAGGGGTTCCGTTTTAACCTCTGCATTCCATAGATATCAAGCTTTTATCTTGGAAAGTTATGTTTTTGGTAGCTATCTCTTCGGCTCGAAAAGTTTCAGAGTTATCTGCCTTACAGTGTGATTCCCCTTATCTGATCTTCCATGCAGATAAGGTAGTTTTGCATACCAAACCTGGGTTTCTTCCTAAGGTGGTATCTAATAAGAATATCAATCAGGAGATTGTTGTTCCGTCACTGTGTCCTAATCCTTCTTCAAAGAAGGAACATCTATTACACAATCTTGACGTGGTTCGTGCTTTAAAGTTTTATTTACAAGCTACTAAGGATTTCCGTCAAACATCTGCGTTGTTTGTTGTCTACTCTGGACAGAGGAGAGGCCAAAAGGCTTCGGCATCTTCTCTTTCTTTTTGGCTGAGAAGCATAATCCGTTTAGCTTATGAGACTGCTGGCCAGCAGCCTCCTGAAAGAATTTCAGCTCACTCCACTGTTTAGTTAGAATCAAGCCTATGTTTAAACCTGTTGCTCCGCCATGGAGTTTAAATGTAGTTGTTAAAGTTCTTCAAGGGGTTCCGTTTGAACCTCTGCATTCCATAGATATCAAGCTTTTATCTTGGAAAGTTCTGTTTTTGGTAGCTATCTCTTCGGCTCGAAGAGTTTCAGAGTTATCTGCCTTACAGTGTGATTCCCCTTATCTGATCTTCCATGCAGATAAGGTAGTTTTGCATACCAAACCTGGGTTTCTTCCTAAGGTGGTATCTAATAAGAATATCAATCAGGAGATTGTTGTTCCGTCACTGTGTCCTAATCCTTCTTCAAAGAAGGAACATCTATTACACAATCTTGACGTGGTTCGTGCTTTAAAGTTTTATTTACAAGCTACTAAGGATTTCCGTCAAACATCTGCGTTGTTTGTTGTCTACTCTGGACAGAGGAGAGGCCAAAAGGCTTCGGCATCTTCTCTTTCTTTTTGGCTGAGAAGCATAATCTGTTTAGCTTATGAGACTGCTGGCCAGCAGCCTCCTGAAAGAATTTCAGCTCATTCCACTAGAGCGGTAGTTTCCACATGAGCTTTTAAAAATGAGGCCTCTGTTGAACAGATTTGTAAGGCGGCGACTTGGTCTTCACTTCATACTTTTTCTAAATTCTACAAATTTTATACTTTTGCTTCCTCGGAGGCTATTTTTCGGAGAAAGGTCTTGCAGGCAGTGGTGCCTTCCATTTAAGTTCCTGCCTTGTCCCTCCCTTCATCCGTGTCCTAAAGCTTTGGTATTGGTATCCCACAAGTAATGGATGAACCCGTGGACTGTATACACCTTACAAGAGAAAACAAAACTTATGCTTACGTGATAAATTTCTTTCTCTTGTGGTGTATCCAGTCCACGGCCCGCCCTGTCACTTTAAGGCAGGTGTTTTTTATTTTTAAACTACAGTCACCACTGTACCCTATAGTTTATCCTTTTTCTTGCTTTTCTTTGGTCAAATGACTGGGGGTGGCAGTTAGGGGAGGAGCTATATAGACAGCTCTGCTGTGGGTGTCCTCTTGCAACTTCCTGTTGGGAAGGAGAATATCCCACAAGTAATGGATGAACCCGTGGACTGGATACACCACAAGAGAAAGAAATTCATCAGGTAAGCATAAATTTGGTTTTTTATCAATATTTCAAATTTAATATTTCAATAAAGCGCCTTAAAATAACTAATTCTGCATGTGTGCTAACCCAACACCACGTTAGATCTAAAGTGCGAAACCTGAAGCGCATTAGGCATATTTTATATTCCAATGTTTTTCACATTTTTAAATTAAATATATATTTCTATATATATGATAATGTTAATGTGAAATATATATCTATACCTATATATCTATAGGAACAGATGTACAGATATAGATATATAGATATATATATAGAAATATGTATTTAAAATAAAAATACATTTTTCCTGTATGTGACGAACATTTGAATGTGAAATATTAATAACTCCTGTCGGTTAGGATGCAAGTTTTTTTTCTTCTGCACTTTCAATTGAGGTCTATGTGGAGAAAAAGTTTGCACAGTTGCGATATCTGAAGTCCTGAAGTTAGCGAGTGACAGATTTCGCTCACACGCTAACCTTTTAGTTTTAACTTGTAATACACGCGCTAACCCGCGCACACATAAATTATATTTTTATCTGTGTTTACGCTTGCACGGGAGCGCTAAATACCAATCCACTTGTAACCTAACCCTTAGTGTTTTATCCAAAACAAAGATCATTTATAAAAAAAATGAATATTTGCCTATTCATCAGATTGTGGTATAAATGGAGGAAAGCTGTTAGCGTGTATTTGTTATGTTGTTTTCATTTTGTCTATTAATCAGGATCTATTTTAGGAAAATTCTCACTATGCATTAAAGTCAGGGTGGAAGTTTACCGCATAATATTTCAACAGATTTAACAGATTAAATGGTGCATTTATAGCATATTTTAGGTATTAAGTATTTAGTACAATATAAGACACATTTGTGATAATGCTGCAATAGATATTGAAAGTCCTTGTTTGACAACAAAAATTGAGAGCATATTTAGTATTTTAGTGGTCAGCAAGGGAACAAAAGTGGGAGGGGTTTAAAGTATTTTTAACAGAGTGGCAAGTCATAAATGGTGTATTTTTAGTACCCAGGATTCTGCATAGTCAATACCCTAAACATGTGGGATAACACAGGCAGCACCATTGAACAGATGTATGTACAGTCTTTTTTGTTTACAGGAAGTGCCTTGCTTGAAAATGATCTGGTTGCTCACTTTGCTGCAGTATTGGTATCTTCATACAATAAACAGGCACATGGGCCCTTTAAAGTTGATAAAGTTGTTGGAGAGTTTTCTTTACTCTGGAATACTGTTCAGTTGCAAAAGTTCCCAGAAAACCCCACACACATATTTCTATTCTTCTTGCTCACCAACAATGGCTTCTTAATTTAGAAACATGACAGTGACTTTTCCACCACCAGAATGATGTGATAGTGTATGTGTTACAAGGCCAATCAGTGCAGTGTCCCTTCTTTCTGATGACACCTATTATAAAAGGGACACTCATCTTTGTAAAGGAGCCTTGCCAAGACAAGCTAATCCCTTCTGAATCAAGAGTAGAAAGTATGGAAGGTAACCTGAAAAAAAACCCAAAAAAACATACTGCCTTCTAATGGTCAGGTGAGATGAGTGATAATACTCTTCTTAGATGCAGCTGTACCCTAAAACTACTTAATACAATACAGTAAAAAACTGCTTTCACTAAGAAGTCTACCCAGCCTCTTCAGCTTCACTAGTTTCAAAACTGCAAATGTCTCTGATTGCAAAAAAATATAGCAAAATATGTTTCATGATGTAAAAATCTTGTAACTTACAGTTCTTGTTGTACCTTATTAAACATATAGATGTCTGTGAAGATTTAAAAGTGGCAATTTGGTTAAAATTAGTTTTGTAACAAGATAAATCATTCTTATATTTAAAAAAAAGTGTCCCTGTGGAGCAAATAGATTCAGAGGTTGAACGATCTTTTTCCTAAGTGTCTCAAGGACTTACCACTAATGGCTACAAAGTGAGAGCACCTTGTCTTGTATGGAAAATGTATATTTGTGTTTGCCAGTGGAAACATGGGCAATCTTGTGTATATACCTCATTAAAAGCATGGGAAAGAAAACACACGCAACTGAATAAAATATATATTGTTAATGAGGTGGATGTCATAAATCAAGTATTTACATTCTTTTAACTGTTTTTAAATATTTTATGGTATGGTTGGAATAATCTGTTAACAAATTAGTTAAATTGAAATATATATTCTAGTAGTGTTTGCTAACACTTAATAATGATTTATTCCTTGTTAATGGCAGTTAAGGGGACATTAAATAAAAAATTTGCATCCCCATAAAGGCCTATATTATAAGTGGAACAGAGTAAATTGCACTTGATTGTAATCCATATTTGACCGAATGTCGGGGTCAGCATTTTGTGTTTAATTCTGGAGGCTAGAGTGGCAGAGAGGTGCAGCAGATGAAGAGCAAAGTGTGAGGAAGATCAGCCTGGTGGAGAAATTCATTATGGAATGTAAAAGAGATAGATGGCAGCTAGGGAGACTAGAGAGGATGGAGCTGCAATATTCAAGGCAGGAAATGATGAGAGAAATCTTGTCTTGTGTGAAAATGTGGTGTAAATGGCAGGAATTGTCTAAATACTGGATGTGAGGCGTAAAGAAAGATCTGAGTAAAGTGTGACCCCCAACACACTTGGCATACAAGGTTGGGGTAATGAGGTTATTATTGAAAAATTAGAGAAAATGGGGGGGTTGTAGATTTTGGAAGGAGGGTAAAATAAGGAGCTCAGTTTTAGAAATTTAGCTTAAGGTAGTGAGAGGACATTCAGGATGAAATATTATAAATACAGTTAGAGGCACAAGTTAGCAATGAAGGGGATAGGTTCAGTGCAGAGAGGTAGATTTAGGTGTCATCAGCATGCAAATGATACTGAAAACCATAGAATTTCATTGAGGAACCTAAAGATGACGTATAGCTTGAGAAGAGAAGGGGACCAATGACAGAGATTTGTGGTACCCCAACAGAAAGTGGAAAAGGGGCAGAGGATGAGCCAGAGAAGGCTACACTAAAGGTACAGTTAGACAGGTAGTAGGAGAGCCACAAGAGGGCTTTGTCACAAATGCCATAGGATTTGAAGGTTTGGACCGATAGAGGGTGGTCAACAGTATCAAATGCTGCAGACAGACCGAGAAGGATTAATATAGAGAAGTGGCCTTTTGATTTTGCTGTAAGTCATTAGTAACCTTAACTATTTCTGTCTCTGTGGAGTGTTGGGGGCAAAATCCAAATTGCAATTGATCAAGGAGGGATTTTAATGTGAGGTGAGAGGAAGATATAAGGGCAGAAACTTCTTCCTCAGTAACATGGGCAAAATAACTCAATTTTTGGCTGTGTGGGTTTTCGATGATAGCAAGCGATTGAGGGGATTGGAGACTGCTAATGTGTTGAGGGATTATTTTGTTTCTGATGGGGTAATTTTGTTTTTGAAGTAGCTGGCAAAATCTTGAGCTGAGAGAGAAGAGGTAGTAGGAGGTGGGGTGGTGGGGGTGGGTAGAGAAGGGTATTGAAAGTGAAGAACAGATGTTTTGGGTTTGAAAAAATAATAAAGATAAGAGTAGAGAAGTAATCCTGTTTAGAGAGGTTAAGGGCCCAGTAATAGAAGTTCACTGCTGAGCAATATTGGAGAAAATGTGTTCAGCTGACTTTCTTTACTACAAGTTCATCCTGAACATCAGCATAGGTAGCATGTCAGAAGAGTATGCCAGGACTGAGGATGAGTGTGAATTACGAGCTATGGTGAGAGGGGTCAAATTGTCAAGGACTGATGTCAGAGTGGCGATGTAGTGATGGATAGATTGGTCAGGGCAGGAAAAAGAGGAGATGGAAGAGAGCAGTGCTTTGAGAGAGTTTGAGAGATATTGCTGATCTAGTGACTTTAAGATTCTGTGGAGGAAGTAGGAAGTGCTGTGATGTTGCACGTGAGGAGATGGTGGTCAGGAAGAGGGAAAAGGGGAATTTTTGACGTTTGAGAGCTGCATAGATAACTGAAAATCAGATCAAGGGAGTGTCAATCTTTGTTAGAGGGAAATTTGGTCCCTTGTGACAGACCGTTAGAAGTAGTGAGCTGGATAATCTTGTTGCAGCATAGGCAGTTCGATTGTCAAGGTTGAAATTTCCATGAATGAGGGCAGGGGTTTCTGAGGAAAGTAAATAAAGTAGCCAGGCAACAAAATGATCAAGAAATTAAGTTGAAGAGCCAGGGGGCGATATATAACCGCAACATGAATAGAGAGAGGAGAGAATAAGCTAATCATGTGGTTTCAAAGGAAGAGAATGTGAGGGAAAAGATTGGTTGTATTTGCTGAAAGGTGCAATGAGAGGAAAAGTAAAATACCTACATCACCTCCTTGTAGGTTTTGAGACCTATGGATGTGGCTGAAGTGAAGATCCCCATGTGACAATGAAGCAGTTGAGGCTGTGTCTGAAGGAGAAAGCCAGGTTTCTGTGAGAGTCAAAAGGTGTTGGGAATCGGTGATGAAGAGATCATGGAAAGAAGTGAGCTTGTTACACACAGAGTGAGAGTTCCAGAGTGTACAAGTAAGGGGGGGGGGGGTGAATGCTTTAGATATAAGTGGGATTTGAGTAAGGTTTCCAGGGTTCTGGTTTCCAGGTCTATGGAAAGACTGGGTAGTTGTTAGGACCAAGATTGGGAGAGATATCATCAGTAGCTAGTATGAGCAAGAGGGAGAGTGACATAAGATGAGATACAGATTTGTAGTATGGAGAATGTCTTTAGGATGAGGTGCAGGGAGGAGAGAGAGTGTTTAGGAATGTGTGAAGCTCATGAGATCAAAAGTGAGGTGAGGATAAAAGGGATGGGCCAATGAATATAGCAGGTGGTAAGGGGAAAGGAGTAAATAAATATGAAGAAATTGAGCATTTTTACAAAGAGGTAAACAGTGAAACACACAAAATACAGTAATTACAACAGCACTTGCCTTCTGTCTCCAAGTCTTGTATAATTATTTTGCCTAATTTGTAATGCATCACTTATAAAATGCTCACTTCAGAAATGAGAGCATCTGATATTAAGAATAAAGAAACTACCCTGCAATGCAAACCTCTTGCAATGCATTCCCCAAACTAGTGTTACATTTATAGGGCTGAGCAGTCAGCTTGGTCTACTAAATAATCTAACAACAGGATCCCAGACATTCAAAAAGGCCAATTGGAGAAGTCTGGTTCAGGCCATGTCAGGGTGAGATAAGTTAAAATAAACAGACAATAGAATTTGGAGGCGGCTGAAGTTATGCCACTAGTCAACTTATACATTTAGTAATTATAGCAAGTATTGACAAGGCCTGAACATCACATAGCAAATTGCAAGACAATACAAAAATCATCACAGAAAATACAGAGTCTATTTAACAGTCTACTACAATTACATATCCAAACATGGTGGAATAGCACCGGAAAACAGTTAATCTTTGCAGGAGATGGTACACACATGTTTGATCTGATATTGTGACTTTCATGTGTTCTACATGCATGGGTGGGCACACACACACACACTCAGTCTAACACACAAACACACTCTCTCACATATACACAAATACATAAAATGACAAACACACAACCATATATATATATATATATATATATATATATATATATATATATATATATATATATATATATATATATACACATATATACACACACACTAAAATATAGATACACATTAACATACACAATAGGCCAGATTTATCAAAAGATCCAGCTGCAGGCTCGCATGAGTGAACTTGCAGCCTAGAGTTAAAGGGACAGCCTACTTGAAAATGTTTATAGTTTAAAAAGATAGATAATCCGTTTATTACCCATTTACCAGTTTTGCATAACTAACACGATTTTATTAATATACTTTTTACCTCTGTGATTACCTTGTTTTCTAAGCCTCTGCAGACTTCCCCCTTATCTCAGTGCTTTGACAGACATGCAGTTTAGCCAATCAATGGTAACTCCTAAATAACTCCATGGGAGTGAGCACAATGTTATCTAAATGACACACACAGCACTGTCTAACTGACAACAACTGTCAAAATGCACTGGCATAAGAGGCGGTTTTCAACTGTTTAGAAAACTGTTCGAACCTACCTAGGTTTAGCTTTCAAAAATGAATACCAAGAGAACAAATCAAATTTTATGATAAAAGTAAATTGGAAAGTTGTATAAAATTGCATGCCCTATCCGATTCACGAAAGTTTAATTCTGACTAGACTGTCTCATTAAGAAGCATTGGTAATTAGATTGCAGATTCTTAACTGACCTGTTATGTGGTGTATACGCCCCTGTCTGTGGGACTTTGATCAATCTTGGCCAATGTCTAGCTTCATAAATCAAAGACTCTACCTTTTAAGATTTTTTTTTTATTATTATTATTGTTTGGGGGGCAAGCAGCCCTTTCAATAAACAGACAACATTAAATTGTGTATGTGTATATATATATATATATATGTATATACGATCAGGCCACGCCCCCTCACTCGAGTGTGTTACTGTGCAGTGCTACGGCATGCTCTAGCTTGTATTCTCTCCTGTGTGAGAGTTTTAAACAACTGTTTTAGGCACCAGCTTGTTCTGTTGTACAGGTGCTGTTTTTTTACTATACTTTTTATTAAAGTTTCTTTTGTACTGGCACCGGCTGTCTGCCCTGTTTTTGCTCCTCCCCCAGCCAAAGATTTGCGGTTCATACCAGGACTGAGGACCGGACTTGCACACCGGTTCAACATCTACTGAAAACACCAGGAAACTTTTGAGAGAAGAACAGGCTTAACGCCACTTCTGCTGCTACCATACCTCATATATGTGGAGGTCTGTACATGTGAGTGTGAATTTGGCTTTTTTTCTGCATTTTTATGATTTCTTCCTGACATACTAGACCAGAGGGTATCTTTGTCTCTGTGCGCCCTTCCCTCGTCTCTTGTCCCATATATATATATATATATATATATATATATATATATATATATATATATATATATATATATATATAAATAAATAAATAAATAAATATATATATCAGACATATTGCAGGAAAAGATAGTGTACTTTTGTCTTGCAGTACATCAAAAGTTGAAGTATTGTCAGTGGTCCTACAAGTGCCCATAAGCCCAAGTAAAACCAATTAGGCTGTGGGTGGAGGCAAGTCCCACTGCTGTTACCAGTTCCACCAAGAGACTGCAGGGGCTATGCAGTGAAATATTTCAGCCAGATGCTTCTAACTGTTCTGGTTGACCTGCACTCTCTACATCCCTATGTTTCAGGGGAGTCCCCTCTCATTCTAGCCATTTTGCTACCACATATGGCCCCTATTATAAAGCCCAAGTTAGGCAGCAAAAAAAATTAATATACACATAAAAAAAAATTATATCATGCACCAAATTTGCAGGGGTGCCCTTAGGTGGTCACCTAGTCATGAGAGAGTTGTACTTTAGAATTAGAAGGGAGGGCACATTTTGTTATTTCGCCATAGGAGCCGCAGGTCTTTAGTATTCTATAGCAGAAGTGATTGTAACAATTTATAACACTGCTTCATACAATGTAGCAAAACACTGCTGTTATAGAGTACTAAAGACACATGCATGCTCCTGAGCTTATATGAGTCTAGCCAGAATTACTCCTTAACAAAGGATATCAAAAGAACAAGGCAAATTGATAATAGAAGTAAATTGGAAAGTTGTTTACATGCTGTATCTGAATCATGAAAGTTTAATGTTTACTTTACTGTCCCTTTGGCTTTTGAGCAGATATAGAAAAAAATACTTTAATATTACTTTAATCAAGTATTATAGGTAAAAATCTAATATTATTTATTCTATTAATATAATGTATATAAGGAACATGAAAATCAAAGGAAAACTTTGATAGCTTAGATTTTCAGAATTTCAAGAGACTTTACATTTACTTCTATTATCAAATTTAATTTGTTCTCTTATCCAATGTTGAGCTGCACTACTGGGAGCTTTTGTGATAAACTTCCACACACATCACTATTGTCATTAGCACGCCTGCCTGATGTGTTCAGCTAGCTCCCAGTAGGGCTTTGCTTTAACTAGGTGTTTAATCCCTTTTGTAGGGGTAAACTCATAGCTATATAGTTAAATGCAAGCAACAGTGCAATACTAAAACATTAGAGCATTTTCTGTTTGCACTTTTATGTCACTTTAATTGCTTTGGTTAAAATGTCCCAATATTGATCCAAAAGGATTTTAACATCATACAATAAAATAATGAATGTTTGCACAAAAAGCAGAGGCAAGTCAGGGATTTCTTTGGCCTGCTAAGCATTGTGATGGTTTAATTGTTTGACACATTTAAATGCATTATTATGTATTTATGTTGCTTATTATAAGATTTTAACAAACAAAAGAAAGATTGTCCGAAATGCCCTAAAACCAAGCAGTATCTCACAATAAGGTATTGTAACTAAACATCCTATTTAACACAATACAAATTGCTGATATAGGCCTAGAAGTGGAGTGCAAAATAATTAGCACTCAAGTTAAATCAATAGCGCTCCTATTCTTGCTCTTGCATTACAGTTTGAAAGTAAAAAGTCTGCACAAGCAAAAGACTCAGGCTCCCCAACATCTAACATCTAAAGGTTGCGCTAACTACCTTTCCCCATAGACTTCTGAAGCACTATACAAAAGCCTCCTCTGGGTTTTGCTAGCGTGCCGAACCAAAGGTGCCTTACAACAACTGCGCTAAAGCCAAATCTTCAAATACCTTGTCCGTCTATCTATCTATCTATCTATTTATCTATCGATCTATCTATCGAATATATAAATATTTAAACATAACAATAACATAAGTGAAGAACAATATATTTGAAATATTTCTATAAAAAATATTTACATTGTTTAAAAAGGATATTATATATGTCAAGATGTTTAAAACTAATAAATAATTGTAAATAGGCTTACAAGTAGAGGTAGGTAACTTAAATCTGTGAAGGAAAATTTCCACTATTGCCCTAACTGAATCAAAGCTAAGTAGTTTTACTTTAGAAAAAATGTTCCATCATTCACACACTAAAGTTTATTAAATCAAAGTTTAACCACACATACACTTAGCAGAAGCTAAAGATTAAAAACACTGCACCTAAGTTGAACTAAGATTTTTAAATTTTAATCTGAAATCAGTATCACTGGTATCAAGCAGCAGAGATTATAGTAGTAAGCTAAGCCCTTACAATCCGAGGGCTATTTTAAATTTTAACTTTAACAATTTATTAAAGCTGCATTTTTACCAGATCAACTAAGGTGAGCCAGTTAAAAGGAAGGGGAAAGACAAAGCTTATCCCCAGGACCCCTGACGTACGTTTCACAAAAAACGCTTCCTCAGAGGGGTGTGGAGCTGCTGCAAAATGCTCTATTTATGAGTCATTAAGACTCTCCTCCGGTGTTGGAGTGGATGTCCCTTGATTGCCAGAGTTACATTTTCATTGGCTCATACAAATGTCAGTCACAGAAGTAACTGGTGATAGGGTGCATAAAAGGATTGGAATTCAAAACGTCACGCTGCGTCCAAAAGTGGGCGTTGTTGTTTACATTGACATTTATTGAACAAATCTCATTGGAGGATTGATCCACCATATGTTATGCTGATGTCTGTCGTTGCTTAACTGACATGTCAATGCGAGGTATACCGCAGTAACTTAACAAGTTAGATCGCTTACCATAAATGGATAGATCATGTTAATATATCCCTTATATATAAACAAACATTGCACCTAGGGAATACGTTTAGTGAAATTGCTGTCCGGAATAATCATATCTGGATACGGGAGATAGTGCATATAAATGCATATAAATGAAAATCGGCATATCATATCTCCTATTAGATATTACTACACAGTATGCAGCGGTGGTTATTATTGATGGATGTGATGAATCTGCTCAATAGCATTTATTCCGTGTATACAAGTGCACTGCTATATACGCTAACATTAGTGTTATGTCTGGAGTGGGCGTGTTTGTTTATATTCACTTCTGTAGTAACGATCTTATTGGCTGATCACTTATAACATATGTTGACACATGAATCTAGTACATGGTATGTTATGCTGATGTCTGTCGTTGCTTAACTGACATGTCAATGCGAGGTATACCGCAGTAACTTAACAAGTTAGATCGCTTACCATAAATGGATAGATCATGTTAATATATCCCTTATATATAAACAAACATTGCACTTAGGGAATACGTTTAGTGAAATTGCTGTCCGGAATAATCATATCTGGATACGGGAGATAGTGCATATAAATGCATATAAATGAAAATCGGCATATCATATCTCCTATTAGATATTACTACACAGTATGCAGCGGTGGTTATTATTGATGGATGTGATGAATCTGCTCAATAGCATTTATTCCGTGTATACAAGTGCACTGCTATATACGCTAACATTAGTGTTATGTCTGGAGTGGGCGTGTTTGTTTATATTCACTTCTGTAGTAACGATCTTATTGGCTGATCACTTATAACATATGTTGACACATGAATCTAGTACATGGAGTAGTTGTTGACAAATCTAAGCGTGTATTATGATCTATGAGATTTGATTTTGTTTTAGTCCGCTGTAGGCTTATGTGAGTGATATATAGGAATAAGATATATCTACACGAAAACCAATTACTTAGTCTAATCTGGGTGAACTGCTTATACTTTTAATTCCCATGTAGAATTCTAAAAAGAAAAGAAAGGTTACATAAAAGGCACCACTATTTGTTGGAGAATGAACAGATACCAGGGATGAATTATGGAGATGTTATTATTATTGTAGGCACAAATATGGTATGATGCCTCTTATTGGAACATCTATATCCGAAATAGCCTTTAGTTCATATTAGTTACCTATTCAGTTAGTTCATATTAGTTACCTATTCGGTTATATTTCCAAAGTGGAATGGTATACTTGGGTTTATTAAAAGTGAATAGTATACTTAATTATAAAGGGATATTATTGTTCTCAGTAATACAAATGCTAATTTTGTATATAATGTTCAGGTCAGATCACTTTATCATTACTAGGTGAAAAAATTATCATAAACAAAAATAGACGTGAGAATAAAACAAAAATTATGTGAAGAGTGCTATAGTGTGTGAAAAAATAAAGTTACAAAATAAAGTTAACATAACAAGGGAGGGGAGAGACAAAGTTGAGACATGCCTAATCTAATGTGTATATATTCACTGGATAAAATCTGCTTATCCAAGATGTATAGACTAACCTGTGTACCGTGTGTGAATAAGTAAACAAGTCGATTATAACTCTAAATGAATTTAGCTTATACGAAGTGTACAGAGTGACAAGTGTACCTTTATGTGAGTTAAAGAGTAGTACCCTTAGCCTAGACATTAGGGTAGTGTGGTGATTGTTAGATCATTATAAGTGAAATCTGGAATAAGCCAGAAAATTTTTGAGAACGTGATAAGATACAGCAGTGATGAAAAGTGATACCCCATTTCATTTATAAATATACAAAGTAATTGTTGAAGTCATTCATGCCATTAGGTTTTACAGAGTTTAAACGGTAAATCCATTTACATTCAAGTTTGAGTAATGTCTTTTCCAGATTGCCTCCTCGTATTCCCAGTGAGGCTTTCTGAATGACCATATATTTCAGATTGCTAGTGGAACACTTGTGATGTATTTGGAAGTGTTTTGCTACAGAAGTTAACTTTTTGCCACGGGCTTCATCCTTGTTGGCATTTTTTATGTTGTTAGCATGTTCAAGAATACGTACTCTGATCTCCCGGGTTGTCATGCCAACATAGATCATTTTGCATTGGCAAAAAAGAGCATACACAACCGCAATAGTTCTACAGGAGAAATGGGAAGCTAAATTATATAACTGGCCATCTTTGTCTTGAATGGTTTTTGACTTCATTACGTATGGGCATGCTGAGCAAGTCCCACATGGGAACATCCCTGGATCAGTGTCCTTTTTCTTAAAGGCTCTTACATAGTGGCTAGAGACGAGTCTATCCCTGAGATTTGTGGGTCTTTTGTACCCAATTGAAATTCTGTCACCAATGTTTTCCTTCAGAGAGGGATCATTTTGCAGAATTTTCCAGTGTTGGTTAATTATTTTAGTTATTTCTGACATTTGTGGGTTATATGTAGTGATTAATCTTGGATTAGACTCACTAGTATTTTTGACCTTGGGAATGAGTAAATTTTCTCTGTGGGTATTTAGGGCCTTATATTTGGCTCGTTTGACTGCTTTTTTGCTATAGCCTCGTGCCATAAGTCTGTCCATTAAATTGTTGCTTTCCGTGAGATATATGTCAGTGCTGGAACAGTTACGTCTTAGGCGCAGAAATTCCCCGAAGGGGATAGCCTTAAGGGTACATGGTGGATGAGCACTAGACCTGTGTAATAGAGTGTTAGTCGCTGTTTCTTTTCGGTAAATGGTGGTGTTAATGTAACCATCTTCTTTCTTGAATATGGTTATATCCAGAAAGGAAATTTTATGTTGATCGGCTGAATATGTTAATTTGATATTTTTATTATTCATGTTTATTTTGTTCATGAATTGATCTAATTCCACAGATGTTCCTTGCCATATGAATAAGACATCATCTATATATCTTATCCATAGCGGAATGTGATCAGTATGATGTTGTAGTTCAGTTGAGAATACATTAAAGAGCTCCCAGTACCCCAAAAACAGATTGGCATATGTAGGTGCGCAGGCCGTACCCATCGCGGTACCCTGCGTCTGTAAATAGTACCTATCGTTAAAGGTGAAGAAATTGTGTGTCAAGATAAACTGCAGTAGTTGGATTACAAAATTATTATGATCATCATTGTCATTTGTATTTGTTGACAAGAAATACTTGATGGCTGCTATTCCATCTGTGTGTCTGATATTAGTGTAGAGTGATTCTACATCTGCAGTTACAAGCCACATGTCATCAGAGAGCTGAATATTTTGTAATATTTGCAATACCTCCATGGTATCACGGACATATGAAGGTAATGTGTTTAAGTACTCTCTTAATCTTTGGTCGACATATCTGCTGGCCTTTTCTGTTAGATTTTCATTCCCAGAAACGATAGGTCTGCCTGGGGGTATTTGGGAGTTCTTGTGCACCTTTGGTAAGAAATATAACGTAGCGACTTTAGGGTGATCTACAGTTAAATACTTTTTCTCAGTATTGGTAATAATATTGTCTGTCCAGGCTTGTTTGACTAAGTTGTTATATTGTGTCAGATATGAGCTTTGAGGATTAAAGATCAATTGTTTATAGCAGGTAGAATTGGATAGCTGTCTGGAGGCTTCGTCTATATACATTTTGGATGGCCACAATACCACGTTCCCACCCTTGTCAGACGGCTTTATAGTGATGTCTTTCCAAGATTCAATCTCATTCAGAGCTTTAAATTCTGATATTGTCAAATTGTGATTCTTTCGAGTAACAGGCAATTGCTCAATTTGATTACAGACCATTTTACAGAATACCTGAATTTCAGGTGAATTTGACATAGAGGGAACATATTTGGATTTAGGTTTCAGTGTGGATTTCCATGTACTGGAATCAGGTGGGGTAACATCATTAGTATCAGTCATATTCCCGTCACTGAGTTGTTCTAATAGATCAACTGTACTTAGATCTTCTGCGTCTAATATATTGGGATTATAGGCATATATTTTTTTCAGCATCAACTTGCGTGAAAATAAATGTATGTCTTTTATTAATTCAAATTTATTGAGAGAATTAACAGGACAAAAAGATAATCCCTTAGATAATACATCTATATGATCTTGGTTCAGTGTGTGATCTGACAGATTGATGACCCTTAGTTTGTCATCCTGATTTTGGAGAAGGGACTTAGTTCCCTCCTCCTGGTGGATTGACGTGTTGGACAAGTAAATTTCCTTTTGTTCCCCCGTGAATTGGGTATTGTGTGATTGGTCTGCAATGTTGGAGGAGTTGGATTGTGTGGAGTTTGAACTAAAAAAGAAGAGGAGGATGTATTTAGTGACTGTGCTGCACTATGTGTCTTAGGTCTGGTGGATTGGGAAGCATTATCACTGTTATTGCTTCTCTGATTGGTGTGTTGGTTAGAATTACCTATCTCTGTTTCATTGTCAGAGATATCAGATTCACTATCAGCACTGCTGTCAGATTGTTGTATTATATATCTGTTGGATCTATGTCTAGATGTATGGTTACTGCGCCAACGGTATATTCTCTGATTTTGAAAGTCCTCTATATCTCTTTGGAGTTTCTGTTTTTTGTTCGCTACTACTTCCATTTCTAATTTGTCTAGTTCATGTTGGTATTTATCATATTTTGCTTTGTAATCAAATTTTTCATCAAACTTTGACAACTGGGTGTTATATTCCTCTATTTCAGTGTCCAGTTTAGTGAGCTCTAATTTGTCGTGTTTTATTAGAATTTGGATTAATTTAAGCGAACACTCAGTTAATGCAGTTTCCCATTGTTTTACTAGATCTTCATTGTTTAAAGTGAATGCAGGGAACACTTTCATTCTTAGACCCCTGGGTATTAGGTTTTTTTCGGCATACTTTTCGAAAAAGTGCCAGTTCCACCACCTTTTGGACTGCTTATGTAAAGTCTGATGTAGTTTGCACAGTACATTATTCAACTCTTCTTCATTAATTTGTATGTTATCACTATTAGTTGTATTAAACAGTGAATTTAATTCCTGTAACCTTTTTTGTTGGCGATTAGCTATATCGCCTTGAATATTCATAATTAAATGTAGAAAGAAAAAACCCCCTAGAAAAAAGGCTAAACCCAGAATAAGAATCTGGGTATATTCTCCTTGTTTAGAACAGTTTAGAGTGAGAGGGTGGGGGTAGGGCAAAGTATAGTATAACAAGAGATTCAGTGGTTAAGGGCAGGTGGCCCAATTTGAGTTTTATAGTCTCCTAACCACAGAGATCTCCTGCCACAGATTTGAAGTTAAGGACAGAACACAACTAATAAATAATTGTAAATAGGCTTACAAGTAGAGGTAGGTAACTTAAATCTGTGAAGGAAAATTTCCACTATTGCCCTAACTGAATCAAAGCTAAGTAGTTTTACTTTAGAAAAAAATGTTCCATCATTCACACACTAAAGTTTATTAAATCAAAGTTTAACCACACATACACTTAGCAGAAGCTAAAGATTAAAAACACTGCACCTAAGTTGAACTAAGATTTTTAAATTTTAATCTGAAATCAGTATCACTGGTATCAAGCAGCAGAGATTATAGTAGTAAGCTAAGCCCTTACAATCCGAGGGCTATTTTAAATTTTAACTTTAACAATTTATTAAAGCTGCATTTTTACCAGATCAACTAAGGTGAGCCAGTTAAAAGGAAGGGGAAAGACAAAGCTTATCCCCAGGACCCCTGACGTACGTTTCACAAAAAACGCTTCCTCAGAGGGGTGTGGAGCTGTTTAATCCCTTTTGTAGGGGTAAACTCATAGCTATATAGTTAAATGCAAGCAACAGTGCAATACTAAAACATTAGAGCATTTTCTGTTTGCACTTTTATGTCACTTTAATTGCTTTGGTTAAAATGTCCCAATATTGATCCAAAAGGATTTTAACATCATACAATAAAATAATGAATGTTTGCACAAAAAGCAGAGGCAAGTCAGGGATTTCTTTGGCCTGCTAAGCATTGTGATGGTTTAATTGTTTGACACATTTAAATGCATTATTATGTATTTATGTTGCTTATTATAAGATTTTAACAAACAAAAGAAAGATTGTCCGAAATGCCCTAAAACCAAGCAGTATCTCACAATAAGGTATTGTAACTAAACATCCTATTTAACACAATACAAATTGCTGATATAGGCCTAGAAGTGGAGTGCAAAATAATTAGCACTCAAGTTAAATCAATAGCGCTCCTATTCTTGCTCTTGCATTACAGTTTGAAAGTAAAAAGTCTGCACAAGCAAAAGACTCAGGCTCCCCAACATCTAACATCTAAAGGTTGCGCTAACTACCTTTCCCCATAGACTTCTGAAGCACTATACAAAAGCCTCCTCTGGGTTTTGCTAGCGTGCCGAACCAAAGGTGCCTTACAACAACTGCGCTAAAGCCAAATCTTCAAATACCTTGTCCGTCTATCTATCTATCTATCTATTTATCTATCGATCTATCTATCGAATATATAAATATTTAAACATAACAATAACATAAGTGAAGAACAATATATTTGAAATATTTCTATAAAAAAATATTTACATTGTTTAAAAAGGATATTATATATGTCAAGATGTTTGACAGGGCGGAAAGGTGTACATAAATGTGTATATGTGTATATATATATATATATATATATATATATATATATATATATATATATATATATACATACATACAGTATGTATGTGTGCACATATAAACACATATATACACAGATATAAATACACACATACAAATATATACCCATTTATATACACCTTTCATCCCTTCCCAGTCGAACACATTGACATATACCATATCCCTTTTAAACACTTTTTTTTTTTATAATAAACATATTTTATATTTAATATATATATATATATATATATATATATATATATATATATATAATACTTTATTTTAATATGCATATGAATTATACTTTTCTTGTAGCCCTAACACTTTACTTCACATCTCAAGTTGCATTTTTTTAGCGCTGTTACGTGTTGCACTTTCTATGAGCGATATCTATTGAAAGTATAGGTTGCACTAAAGGAATATCAGCCGCAATAAACATTCCTCTGGTTATCCTGTTTTACCAAGGATTTTAAATACCACATTGCACACTAATCCTAGAACGCACCAGCGATATTGATAGCGCACCCTGCACTATGAATAATGCTACACTTGTAATCTAGGCCTTAGCCAAGTAAGGTAAGTGAACGTGCCAGTTTAGCCACACGTGATCAGTAATGTCACACATGACATCATCCACATTGGCAGTGCTGAACTGTACACTATGTTTTATTGTTCATGTATTGGCTCTTTCTTAGAGAAAATTAATATCCCGTTGGCAACTACTGTAATTTTACTTATTGTATACAAAGTCCACCACTTACTTTCAGACACCTACGTATAGCACAAGTGCCAAGAGTTGTGCTCAAAGTCAAATTCTTTGAAGGAAATACAAGACTCAAGTCATACAAAATAAACAAAGTGGCTGGTGGTGTCTTCATATGTCACTATTTTGCATGTGAAGAAATTGACTTATTAATAAGTGTAAATCTTGTTTCTTTAATACACTTGTGGCCACATAGTATTCCGGTACTAGTGGGCTATAAAACAAAACTACACATAAGATAGGATGGGGCAAAAATGAAAGTCTACAAGGTCTTCCTTCAAAAACTGCCCGATGCTAACACGTTAAACTGATAACATATAGTGAATATATGCAATTAACATACCTAACTTATAAAGCTGTGGCCACTTCTGATACCTATACCATAGAAACTGTACACAGCTGCATACATTTGTATTGCTGCCTTCAGATTGCCCCCACATAACACAAAGTGAGTAGCACAGTTACAGGGCCATTAAGCTTACACTTTACAATGCATACAATGTTTCATTATTAAAAGTATAACATTATTGCAATATACATTTATCATTTACTTTGCTGTAAAAAAGATTTCAAAATAGTGGTTGTTCCACTTTCTCCCAGGGAGGCTTGGGTTAATACTGTTATCTACTGTTATCTTCTGTAAACTATTGTTTTCTTCCTCTACCTCAAATACTATCTCTAGTCATTTGCTCTATTAAAGGGACAGTATAATGTAAATTTTTTTCCCTTAATGTATTTTCATTGACTTGTTATACCAGCTGCAGAGCCTAAAATGCATGAGAAATTGCATTTTTGGGTTTATTTGTGTATTGTGTATTAATAGATTGTGATTAGAAAGAAATGTATGCCTGTTTGTTTAAATACCTGCTTGATTAATCTTAATTTATTGTTAACAATTTATTGGCGCTAAACCACGTTAGAGGGACATGAAACCCAACATTTTTATTTTATGATTCAGATAGAGCATACAATTTTAAAGAAATTTACCATTTACTTCTATTATCTAATTTGCTTTGTATCCTTTATTTAAAAGCATACCTAAGTAGACTCCGGAGCAGCAATGCATTACTGTATATTTACAGTATGCTTCTTGCCATTGGCTCATACTATGTATTCAGCTAGCTTACAGAAGTTCATAGCTGCTCCATCAACAAAGGATACAAAGAGAATGAAGAAATATAATAAACAAAAATGTTGGGTGTCATGTCCCTTTAAAAGAAAGAAAATAGGGGCCTGATGATCTAAAGCTATTCATTCAGGCGAGATGATTGATTCAAGAAGTCTCTCAAAGCATTTTAGAAATACAAATTTTAGTTTGAGAGATGCTATTTTCACTACACAGAGTTTTGAATATGAAGCACAGACGTCTACATTATGATAAAAGTGTAAAAAAAATCCCTAAGATTATGCACAATTTTACTCAGCAAGTTATTGATGATCAGACCCTAGGATAGGACAGCCCGAATCTCTTTCTTTAACTGCACAAAACCTGTATATGTGCATTAGTTTGTTATGTGTTAGCAAGGGTCCTTTTATTCTGGGGGGCAGGACTGGACTGGGACCATAAATAGGCCAGAACATTTAATGGAGAAGAAGCCCACATTAGTTAGACCTCCGTCAGCTAGGTAGCCATAATACACCAGCTCTCTCGTCATGCATCGCCTCTGCTTAACAACCAGACAGAAAATGTACTTTCTGCTTTACAAAATAGGCAGACTGTAACAGCGTTCCTATTGTTACCCATATTAAGAGAGGATGGGGCTTCTATTTAGCAGCAAGGCACACGTAAGAGCCCGGCACACTGAGCATTCGGCGTGTATGCGCTATGGCCAATCCGGGCCTGCTGGGGGATATGGAAATCATTGAAAAGAGATAAAAAAAAAAGAAAAAATGATTGATTAGACGTAAATTCGGCATTTGTTTTTACAAATATGATTATGGGTAGCGGCATTAGGCCCTTTTTAGAAACAGATTCATTTGTTTTATATAGCAACACACAAACATCTGGATTTGCACAGATCTTTGTTTGTTGCACTATTATACAAATAAATCTGGCTCCGAAAAGAGCAAAATGCCACTACCTGCTGCCATATTCAGCATTTGTTTATACAAATGAAAGATGAATTCCAAGGTCTGCTATTAATCCCAAAGGCTATACCTGGGTCTAGTAAGGTAGGCCTATTGTAAACTTTCCCACTACCCCAACAGTCTAGTCCTGTAAGACTTGGCTTAAAATGAAATATGTTTAGTCATGATTACCATTTGACATTGTTTACTCACATTTACACTTGTTAATACAAAGAGCCATTGGTGACGAGTGCAAACTAAAAAGGAAACATATATAGAATACTTTTTTATGTAATATAAATGTACTAAAACTATGCTTCCATACATAAATGAAAGCAAGCAGAAGCAGGCATGTAAACTTGATAAGAAAAATGTATTAATCTTTGTAAATCTCAGAAAGTGCCCAACTTCAAGAGTAGTAAAACGCTCAAAGGGACACTAAACCCAATTGTTTTCTTTCATGATTCAGATAGAGCATGCAATTTTAAGCAACTTTCTAATTTACTCCTATTATCGTATTTTTTCTTGCTTTCTTTATTTGAAAAAGAAGGCATCTAAGCTAAGGAGCCAGACAATTTTTGGTTCAGGACTCTGGACAGCACTTGTTTTTTTTGTTGTTGTTTTTTTTGGTGCTGTCCAATCAGCAAGGACAACCCAGGTTGTGAACCAAAAATGGGCCGGCTTCTAAACTTACATTCTTGCTTTTCAATTAAAGATAGCAAGAGAATGAAGAAAATTTGATAATAGGAGTAAATTAGAAAGTTGCTTAAAATTGCATGCTCTATCTGAATCATGAAAGAAAAAAAATGGGTTCAGTGTCCCTTTAACCTTTTGGCTGCTAAGCCATTTCTCACCTCTGTGCTAATATTTTATTTTATTTTTTTTATTTTTGAAATGTTTGAAAACATGTTTTTTAACTTTTGTTTTATTGTTTTTTTACAGACCCCCAATACTTACACTGTTGGAAAGGTTAAGCGATTACCTTTCCAACAATGGGTCTTGGGGGTCTGTAGCTGCTTAGATGCCTGAGATACAGGCTTCTAAGCAGCATGCCCCCTCCTCCTATACTTAACATTGTTAAGTATAAATAAAGTTGCGTGGTGACGTCATCATGTAATTGCGCGTGACGTCACCGTGCATCACGTGAAGCCCCGGCGATGCCTGTCACTCTACAGGCACGATCGCCGGGGTAGGAGCAGTAAGGAGCCCCCAGATCTCCCTCAAGGTGGGAGAGTGCTCATGACGGCTCTGAGCATCAATACATCACAGACTCATATAGACACTGTGAACTCCTGCACATGCTCAGAGCTGCTGCCTAATAAAGTGTACATATGAAAAGACTGTGCTCAATTAGATAATGGTAGTCAATTGGAAAGTTTGTTAAAAACTGAATGGTCTATCTGAATCTTGAAAGCTTAAAGGGACAGGAAACCCATTGTTTTTTCATGATTCAAATTGATTGTGCAATTCTAAACAACTTTCTAATTTACTTCTATTATCATATTTTCTCTGTTCTCTTGGTATCATTTCTTGAAAAACAGGGACATATGCCCAGGAAACAGCCCATTACTGGAGCACTATATTGCAGCAAAGATGTTATCCATTTGCAGGAACACTAGGTGGCAGCACTATTTCCTTCCATCTAGTGCTCCAGATGCCTACCTAGGTATCTCTTCAACACAGAATATCACGGGAATTAAACAAATTTGATAATAGAAGTAAATTAGAAACATTTTTTTAAATTATATGCTCTGTCGGAATCACAAAATAATTTGTTTGAGATCATATTCATTTTGACTGTAGTGTCCCTTTAAAGTTAAAAAAAAAACTGTACAGCAAACAACATCTATTGACTATAGGGAACATTAAATATAGAAATCAGATTGACACCAAGATGCTCCATTTTCTCAAAGCTGGTGCAGATCTGAACATGCCACTGAAAAGTACAAAGTTATCCCTTTGCAACGTATGCACAATATACTGGGATGGAGTATGATGTGTAGCCACGAAACCTATAGCTATATTGTACATTTACACAAGTTAATATCTACATAAAAAACTACAACTTAATTCATACTAAGTATAACCTTATGTGTTTGCCAATCTTTCTGAAATATATTTACTCTCTTTCTATTCTGTTAGTAAAAACATCCCCTGGACTTTTTAAAATGTCAGTCATTATCTTTTTGTAATCAACAGGTTTTTTTTTTTAAACTTCTAAAAGAATATTTATTCATCATACTGTTCATTCATCATTCCATGTCATCACTTTTAGGGACCTTATACAGTTTTTAAAACATAAATAAGTTTATAAGTTTCTGTTGCTGTTTTTACAGACTGAAACAAAACAATTTTTGGCACATAAAGGTCAGACTAGAACAATGAAGGTTATACTGACCTTACATTGTATACAAATATACATTTTCCTGTGATCTTATGAAATTATAATAATGATTTAAATATTTTAGAGACTATTGTAATTACTGCTGTACTGAATTTAAAAAAAAGAGTCAGATAAATATTTTATTGACACTATTAATGTAATTACACCCTGTAATTGTATACATTTATATTACAAGGAGGTCTAAGTTACAAAAATGTCTAACTTAAACTGATAGTATATGAAATTGTTTCATCCAGGTAAATGTATTATAGTGCAAAACATTTATATTTAAAGATTTTTGTTTGCTTTTCTTAAAAAATTAAAAAAGCAAACTTTGACAGAGTTTTAAATTGTAAGTAAACAATAAAGAGTTTGTAGATACTGACATCACAATGATTAACCAACCTGATAGAACGAAAATAAATCCTTAGAAAGCTCTCAGGGTGATGGAACTCGGTAACAGTTCAGGACTGGTTGTTCATAGCATATGGTTCTGGAAATCAAGGACTTTTCTTATTGCACATGGAGGAGTCCCTGGTGACCAGACTGACAGGCACAGGGGTAGCTAGACTCTCTCTTGTAGCTTGTTTGTGCAAATGTACACTGTCAGTTACATCAGAGACTGTGCTGGGAAAAACACTCAACAGCTGCTGATCCTTCTCTTTCTTATTCTATATTTATATAGCCACCTGCCATCCAAAGAACACCATTGACCAAGATATCTCAGTAGGCAACTAGAGGTCACTAAAACCTTAATGATGGTCTGTCTGCATTTTCTTTTATAAACACTTGGCCACAGCTTCTGCTCAGAAGAACATAATGTCATAGATTCTAGAAATAATGACTACCTGGATAAGTGCTGTACCTTAAATAGATGAGATGTAAGATACCAATACATATAGGTCAGATGTGTTTTCTGATTGTCCACTACAATTTGTTTTACTAGTCTGGAGCTAGTGGAATTTACCAGCCTCAAAAAAATGCTATTAATATTATTAATAATAATAATGATAATAATAATAATTATATATAAATTAGAGTTTAAATTCTGAACCAAACATTTAAAGTATAAAATTTCCAAACTGTAAGAAACCAATACACCTGAGTGTTCACTACCATTTTTTCCAGCTTCATATACATTATTTAAAAACATACTATTAGTTGACTTAATTAAATCTAAAACACAGACATTTCTATATACAGGTAGCCCTCAGTTTACGCCGGGGTTAGGTTCCAGAAGGAATGGTTGTAAATCAAAACCGTTGTAAATTGAAACCCAGTTTATAATGTAAGTCAATGGGAAGTGAGGGAGATAGGTTCCAGGCCCCTCTCAAAATTGTCATAAGTAACACCTAATACATTATTTTAAAAGCTTTGAAATGAAGACTTTAAATGCTAGACAGCATTATAAACCTAATAAAATAATCACACAACACAGAATATATAATTAAACTAAGTTAAATGAACAAAAACATTTGCTAAACAGCATTATAAACCTAATACAGTAATCACACAACACAGACTTCACTTGCATTTTTCTGCAAACAGTTCTTTCTATGCATTCCAATCTGGACTGAGTTATAGACAGGAAGATCTTGTTCCTTTGAAATCTGCTCGATAGCTCAGGTCTGGTTAAATTAATTTCAGCTTGCTTGGCTTTGCTGCAACACAAGCAGACGGCTCCACCTACTGGCTATTTTAATAAATGCACTGCTTCTCAATGCTTTTCAATAGCAGTCACATGACTGGAAAAAAAGGTTGTTATTCTGAAACGGTGTAAATTGAAGCGTTGTAAAACGAGGGCCACCTGTATTCCTAGACAATGCTCACTAGTAAAAGTTGCCTCTATTTAGGACGGAATGGGCAGAAATGTATACTGCCAATGTTAGTGCATGGGCAAACAAGGAAAGAAAAAAGCTGATATATATACATTTCTGTAGTTTGGGTTTAATTTTTAGTTATCTTGGCTCACCTAGACAAATACTCACCGGTGAAACAGATACAAAAGTAATACAAAGTTTTGTAGAAAAAGGAATAAGAAAAGAAAAAGATACTGCAAAACATTTTAAATGGGAAATAACATAATTAAGTATTTTCTGTGGAATACCCAAAGAGAAAGTTAGGCACTTTCCAAAACTCAGAAAGTAATGCAGCTGCCTCCAAAAGGTTGAAACTGCTCTTGAAGAATGAGTATTGCGCAAGCCCTTCTGAAACTGGAACTCTCTTTAAAGGGAAAGGAAGGTCAAAATGAAACTTACATGATTCAGTTTGATCATGTAATTTAAAAACACACTTTTAAATTCACTACTATTTTTAATTGTGCTTCTTTCTTTTGGTATCCCTTGTTGAAAAAGAATACACACATATCCTACACTAGTCAAACTAGTTGCTGATTGGTGCCTGCACACATTTGTCTCTTGAGATTGGCTAACTAGATGTGTTTAGCAAAGCTGTTTCTTCAGTAAAGGATAACAAGATAATGGAGCAAATTTGATAACAGAAGTAGATTGGAAAGTTGTTTAACCCCTTAATGACCGACGACGTGCAGGGTACGTGCTCTAAAATAAATACAGTTAACGACTGAGGATGTACCCTGCATATCGTCGGTCTGGAAAGCAGCTGGAAGCGATCCTGCTCGCTTCCAGATGCTTTCCGGTTATTGCAGTGATGCCTTGATATCAAGGCGTCCTGCAATAACCCTGCATGGCCATCCGATGCAGAGAGAGCCACTCTGTGGCCCTCTCTGCACCGGACAGCGATGGCCGGTATCGTTGGTGGGTGGGAGCCGATGTGGGAGGTGGGTGGGCGGCCATCGATGGGCCGTGTGATGTGGAGGGGGGCGGGACCGACAGACGCGCGCACGGATGTGGGCGCGTGCACAGGACGGGTGGGAACCGCTACACTACAGGAAAAAAAAGCATAATATAAGTGGGAGAAAGGGGGTATTTACTATTTAAAACACAATCTAAGGGATCTGGGAGGGGTGGGGGGTTGGTCTTTGGGGGGGAAGCTACACTACAGAAAAGGGGGGGGAAACCACAATTTTTTTCTAAACTGGGTACTGGCAGACAGCTAGATGACAACAAGATGGCGCCCATTATGGAAGAGGGGGAGGGTTAGAGAGCTGTTGGGGGGATCAGAGAGGTTGGGGGCTAAGGGGGGGATCCTACACAGCAGCATATGTAAATATGCTTAAAAAAAACCCCACCAAAAATCCCCAAATATACCTTTTATTTTAGTACTGGCAGACTATCTGCCAGTACTTAAGATGGCAGGGACAATTGTGGGGTGGGGGAGGGAAGAGAGCTGTTTGGGAGGGATCAGGGGGTCTGATGTTTCAGGTGGGAGGCTGATCTCTACACTAAAGCTAAAATTAGCCCTGCAAGCTCCCTACAAGCTACCTAATTAACCCCTTCACTGCTAGCCATAATACACGTGTGATGCGCAGCGGCATTTAGCGGCCTTCGAAATACCAAAAAGCAACGCCAAAGCCATATATGTCTGCTGTTTCTGAACAAAGGGGATCCCAGGGAAGCATTTACAACCATTTGTGCCATAATTGCACAAGCTGTTTGTAAATAATTTCAGTGAGAAACCTAAAATTTGTGAAAAAGTTGGTGAAAAAGGGAATGATTTTTTTTATTTGATCGCATTTGGCGGTAAATGGGTGGCATGAAATATACCAAAATGGGCCTAGATCAATACCTTGGGTTGTCTACTACACTACAGCTAAAATTAACCCTACAAGCTCCCTAATTAACCCCTGCACTGCTGGGCATAATACACGTGTGGTGCACAGCTGCATTTAGCGGCCTTCTAATTACCAAAAAGCAACGCCAAAGCCATATATGTCTGCTATTTCTGAACAAAGGGGATGCCAGAGAAGAATTTACAACCATTTATGCCATAATTGCACAAGCTGTTTGTAAATAATTTAAGTGAGAAACCGAAAGTTTGTGAAAAAATTTGTGAAAAAGTGAACAAATTTTTTATCGCATTTGGCGGCGAAATGGTGGCATGAAATATACCAAAATGTGCCTAGATTAATACTTTGGTATATCAGTGTTCCAATGTAACTAGCGCTAATTTTGAAAAAAAGTGGTTTGGAAATAGCAAAGTGCTACTTGTATTTATGGCCCTATAACTTGCAAAAAAAGCAAAGAACATGTAAACATTGGGTAGTTCTAAACTCAGGACAAAATTTAGAAACTTTTTAGCATGGGTGTTTTTTGGTGGTTGTAGATGTGTAACAGATTTTGGGGGTCAAAGTTAGAAAAAGTGTGTTTTTTTTCCATTTTTTCCTTTTTTATAATTTTGTTATAGTACATTATAAGATATGATGAAAATAATGGTATCTTTAGAAAGTCCATTTAATGGTGAGAAAAACGGTATATAATATGTGTGGGTACAGTAAATGAGTAAGAGGAAAATTACAGCTAAACATAAACACTGCAAAAATGTAAAAATAGCCTTGGTCCCAAACGGACAGAAAATGGAAAAGTGCTGTGGTCATTAAGGTGTTAAAATTGTATGTTCCATCCAAATCATGAAAGAACATTTTTGAGTTTCCTGTCCCTTTAAATGGTAAGCCTAGGCTGGAGATGGAGAAAGAGCCCTCCCTACTAGTTATTTTTTTCTCTTGACACAAACATACAAACATCCAATGACATTCAATCTACAGTGCATTCAAAAAGTATTCACTTTTTTCACATATTGTTGCAGCCTTATGCTAAAATGGCTTTTTTTTTTTTTTTACATCAATCTACACTGCAAACCCCATAATGCAAAAAAAAAAGATTTTTTTATTTTTATTTTATTTAGTCAGCTTTTTGAATACCCTTCGCCTAGATTACGAGTTGTGTGGTCACAGGGTGCGGTGCTAACTTGCAGTTTATTCTCACCGCTCACTTTCCTACAGCGCTGGTATTACGGGTTTTTATCAACCCGGCGTTAACAGGCAAGACGTGAGCGTAGAGCAAAATTGCGCTCCACACTGCACTCCAATACCAGCGCTGCTTAAGTGAGCGGTGAGCTGGTTATACGTGCTCGTGCACAATTTCCCCATAGACATCAATGGGGAGAGCCAGCTGAGAAAAAGTCTAACACCTGAAAAAAAGCAGCGTAAAACTCAGTAACGCAGCCCCATTGATTCCTATAGGGAAACTAAAGTTATGTTTACACCTAACACCCTAACATGAACCCTGAGTCTAAACACCCCTAATCTTACACTTATTAACCCCTAATCTGCCGCCCCCAACATCACCGACACCTACATTATACTTATTAACCCCTAATCTGCTGCACCCAACATCACCGACACCTACATTATATTTATTAACCCCTAATCTCCTTCCCCCAATGTCGCCGCAACCTACCTACATTTATTAACCCCTAATCTGCCGCCCCCAACGTCGCCGCCACTATTCAAAATGTATTAACCCCAAAACCTAAGTTTAACCCTAACCCTAACACCCCCTAACTTAAATATAATTTAAATAAATCTAAATAAAATTACTATCATTACCTAAATAATTCCTATTTACAACTAAATACTTACCTATAAAAAAAAAAAACTAAGCTAGCTACAATATAACTAATAGTTACATTGTATCTAGCTTAGGGTTTATTTTTATTTTACAGGCAAGTTTGTATTTAAAACCTAACCTAAGTTACACAAACACCTAACACTACACTACAATTAAATAAATTACCTAAATTAAATACAATTAAATAAATAAAATACAATTAGCTAAATTACAAAAAACAAACAAACACTAAATGACATAAATTAATAAATGTAGGTAGGTACCTGCAAGACTCGTAATAGCAGCGGGCGTAAAAAAGCAGCTGCTTTTTTACCTTAACGCACAACTCGTAATCTAGCCGTTTGAAAATGTATTAAAATGAAAAAAATGTAATATCACATTGACATACAGTATCCCTCAAAAGTGAGTACACCCCTCACATTTTTGTAAATATTTTATTATATCTTTTCATGTGACAACACTGAAGAAATGACACTTTGCTACAATGTAAAGTAGTGAGTGTACAGCCTGTATAACAGTGTAAATTTGCTGTCCAATCAAAATAACTCACAAAAATAACACACAGCCATTAATGTCTAAACCGTTGGCAACAAAAGTGAGTACACCCCTAAGTGGAAATGTCCAAATTGGGCCCAATTAGCCATTTTCCCTCCCCGGTGTCATGTAATTCGTTAGTGTTACAAGGTCTCAGGTGTGAATGGGGAGCAGGTGTGTTAAATTTGGTGTTATCGCTCTCACACTCTCTTACTGGTCACTGGAAGTTCAACATTGCACCTCATGGCAAAGAACTCTCTGAGGATCTGAAAAAAGAATTGTTGCTCTACATAAAGATGGCCTATGCTATATGACGATTGCTAAGACCCTGAAACTGAGCTGCAGCATGGTGGGCAAGACCATACAGCGGTTTCACAGGACAGATTCCACTCAGAATAGGCCTCGCCATGGTCGACCAAAGAAGGTGAGTGCACGTGCTCAGCATCATATCCAGAGATTGTCTTTGGGAAATATACGTATGAGTGCTGCCAGCATTGCTGCAGAGATTGAAGGGGTGGGGGGGGTTAGCCTGTCAGTGCTCAGACCCTACGTCGCACACTGCATCAAATTGGTCTGCATGGCTGTCGTCCCATAATGAAGCCTCTTCTAAAGATGATGCACAAGAAAGCCTGCAAACAGTTTGCTGAAGACAAGCAGACTAAGGACATAGATTACTGGAACCATGTCCTGTGGTCTGATGAGACTAAGATAAACTTTTTTGGTTCAGATGGTGTCAAGCATGTGTGGCGGCAACCAGGTGAGGAGTACAAAGACAAGTGTGTCTTGCCTACAGTCAAGCATGGTGGTGGGAGTGTCATGGTCTGGTCCTGTATGAGTGCTGCCGGCACTGGGGAGCTACAGTTCATTGAGGGAACCATGAATGCCAACATGTACTGTGACATACTGAAGCAGAGCATGATCCCCTCCCTTTGGAGACTGGGCCGCAGGTTAGTATTCCAACATGATAACGACCCCAAACACACCTCCAAGACTTCCACTGTCTTGCTAAAGAAGCTGAGGGTAAAGGTGATGGACTGGCCAAGCATGTCTCCAGACCTAAACCCTATTGAGCATCTGTGGGGCATCCTCAAATGAAAGGTGGGGGAGCTCAAGGTCTCTAAAATCCACCAGCTCCTTGATGTCATCATGGAGGAGTGGAAGAGGACTCCAGTGGCAACCTGTGAAGCTCTGGTGAACTCCATGCCCAAGAGGGTTAAGGCAGTACTAGAAAATAATGCTGGCCACACAAAATATTGACACTTTGGGCCCAATTTGGACATTTCCACTTAGGGGTGTACTCACTTTTGTTGCCAGTGGTTTAGACATAAATGGCTGTGTGTTGAGTTATTTTTAGGGGACAGCAAATTTACACTGTTATATACAGGCTATGCACTCACTACATTACATTGTAGCAAAGTGTCATTTCTTCAGTGTTGTCACATGAAAATATATAATAAAATATTTACAAAAATGTGAGGGGTGTACTCACTTTTGTGAGATACTGTAAGTATTCAGACCCTTTGCTATGTCAGGCTTTTAGGAGTATTATTATAGGTGAACCACAACTGCAGGATGCAAGGATCAGTTCCTTAATTTTGTGATAAGGTAGCTAACACAACTGAACGTAATTCCAAAGTTGAAAGACTTGTAACTATTATGTAGTAAATAAGTTTCTTTTTGAAGTATATATCACAAAACAAATTAACCGATAAAATAAATGTTGTCTTATGTAGTTACTAATAAGAAAAATGATGATAAGGTTCCTGATGGCGTCTCAGGTAGACATGAAGTAGCAATTCAAATAACCCTGATAACATCTCAGGTATAGCTTATGGAAGTTCATGAATTTAGTAATATATTTTATAACTTTTAGATTTTTAACTTATAAATAAAAAAATAAAGACTTGTTAATTATGGTATAGTTTTAGGAATGAATATTCCCTTAAGTCTCTTATTGCAAGACCTCTTTAATAGGGAGGTTTATCTTCAGCAAATACAGATTATATAAGCGAGAGAGCAATACACTTTGTCCCTTTAAACAGAGTTCTAGCTCCAAAATATGCAGCATGTAGAGGGGGAAGGAGTTACACAAGTCCGCAAATTGTAGTGGATCCTGAGCTGGACACGGAATAAACCCCTTCTACCTGTGCCTGACTGTGCTTGGTATAGGCTGAACTCAAGTTCTGCAGATAACTTGATGTTGTTCTGGCAGCGCCATGATAAGTAGTGGTTTTCAGTATGCAGTTGATGACGGAGGACTTAAGTATATAGCCACAGTAGCAGCAGAGTAGCTGACTTGAACTCAAAAGTGGTGCTTAATCCAGCTGACACAGAGTAACCCGTTGAGGTGTGGAGGCAGCTGTGTCCGTTGAATGCCGCTTGCTAATTGTATCTCTGATGACGTAAGGGTGCAATTTATGAATCAGACGTTGAATGAGTAGGCAGGATAAAGGTGCTGGGACTCAGAGGATAATTAACATTATGTTGATTTATGTAACTGTAATGAGCTTCAGTGGCTAAGAGCTATAACCACCACCTTTGCTAAAGAAATAAGCAAAGTTAAAGCAAAGTGGGAGGGTTAAATAGCAGTTCTGACATCCCAGTTCCTACTCAGCTGTGGAATCCATTATGCTGTCTTGGGTAAGGTGATTTAAAGGAACAGCAACTTATGCCATTGTATCCAAGTAAGTATTACATGCTATGACAATTGAAATTTAGCTCTGGTGCATCCCATTTTTCTGGATCATCTTTGAGCTGTTTCTGCACTTTGATTTGAGTCCCCATGTTGGAAATTCAATTGATGAGACATGATTTGGAAAGGCACACACCTGTCTATATAAGGTCTTACGTCTGGAAATGCATATCAGAGCAAAAACTAAGTCACTAGGTCAAAAGAAATTGCCTGCAAAGCTCAGAGTCAGGATTGTCTCGAGGCGCAGATCTGAGAAAGAATACAATTTTTTTTGCTGCTTTAAAGCTTCCCAAGAGTACAGTGGCCTCCATAATTGTTAAGCTGGCCGCCGCCCAAACTGAGCAATCAGGGGAGAAGGGCCCTGGTAAGAGAGATGACCAGGAACCCAACTCTGGTTGAGCTCCAGAGATCATGTGTGGAGATGGGAAAAACTTGCAGAAGGATAACCTTCACTGCAAAACACTCCACCGATCTAGGCTTTATATTAGTGGCCAGATGGAAGCATCTCCTTGGAATTTGCAAGAAAGCACCTAAAGACTGTGAGAAACAAGGATTGAACTGTTTGGCCTCAATTCTGAAGGAAACCATGCACTGCTCATCACCTATGGAATACGGTGAAGCATGGTGGTGGTAGCATCATGCTGTGGGGGGGGTTCAGCTGCAGGGACTGGGGGACTGATCAGAGATGAGGAAAGGCTGAACGCAGAAAAATACAGAGATATCCTTAATGAAAACCTGGCCCAGAGTGCTCAGGACCTCTGACTGGGCCGAAGTTTCCAATTCCAACAAGATAATGAAAACAGCTAAGACAATTTAAAAGTGGCTTAGGGACAACTCTAGGAATGTTTTTGAGTGGCCCAGCCAGAGCCTGGAATTGAACACAATCAAGCATTGCATCTCTGGAGAAACCTGAAAATGGCTGTCCAGCGACAATCCAGATCCAACTTGACAGAGCTTAAGAGGATTTGCATAGAAAAATGGCAAAAAGTCCCAAAATTCAGGTGTGCAAAGCTTGTTGCATCATATCCAAAAAGACTTGAGGCTGTAATCGCTGACAAAAGAATACTGATGGCAATGTGATATTTCCTTTTTTTCCCCATTTTAATAAATTTGCAGTTATTAAAAATCTGACTTTTGCTTTATGATTATGGTTTATGGAGTGTAGATTGATGTAAATAAATCAAATAAATCTGAAACAACCTTAGATAAAAATTCTGGAATCCCAAGGAGATGTAACAGACCTCTTTGTACTAGGGATATAAGGTAATGCCTCAATAAACTGTATGACCAAAGCCTCTTGCAGCCACTTAATTCCTGTAATAACTGAAAGAGCAGTGACTTTCTTTACTAAGAAATTCTATGTTTCAAGAAACAGATAGCATAGATTGTATATATGATAATATATATGGACTATATTAAGTGGTGCTGTATTTTTTTTTTTTGCGTAAGCGAAATCTCTGCTAAGATTTTCATTTTTGCGCTTTTTGGGTTGCGTTTGAATTACAAGTTCCAAAAAAACATATTTTGTGCTAGCGTTAACCTGAATAGCTTGAAAAACCAAACTTAAGTTTTCCCGTGCATGCATTCCCCCATAGAGATCAAAAGAGAAAAAAGTGGGGGGGGGGGGGACACCCGAGATCGCGCAAACTCCATCACCTTTTAACATTCCCCATAGAAGTCAATAAAAAAAATTATTTAAAAAAACAAACACCCATCACGCAAACAACGTAGCATATTCGCATTAGTAAATGTGAAATATTTACAGTAAATACATAGTTAAAATCTTTATTAAATATGAATTTTGCATAAATTTGTTTTATCATATTTTTATCTGCTTAAAGGGACATAATACTCATATGCTAAATCACTTGAAACTGATGCAGTATACTGTAACTGTAAAAAGCTGACAGGAAAATATCACCTGAGCATCTCTATGTATAAAAAAGAAGATATTTTACCTCACAATTTCCTCAGCTCAGCAGAGTAAGTTCTGTGTAAAAAGTTATAGTCAGCTGTTGCTCAGCTGCAGGTAAAAAAAAAATGAAGAAATGAACAGCAGCCAATCAGCATCAGCAGTGCTGAGGTCATGAACTCTTTTACTGTGATCTCTTAAGATTTGACTTAACTCTCATGAGATTTCATAGTAAACTTCCTTAAACTGAATAGGGAAATAAGATGAGTGTGCACGTAAGCTCACTCCCTTAGCTGTCCCGGGACAGACATACTGATTTGCTGCTTAAAGTGCTTTACAATGGGATGTGGCTACTGAGGAATTTTTGAGGAAAAATATCTTTCTTTTTTACATAGAGATGTTCAGGTGATATTTTCTAGTCAACTTTTTACAGCTATGCTGCATCACTTTCAAGTGCTTCAACATTTGGGTATCATGGCCCTTTAATGGCAAGGGTTCTAATGCACTTATATATGTTTATATGTGTGTACATATATATTAATGTTTTTATATGTGTATATATGACTGCAAATACATATATACAAATATAAATACTTTAATATATATGTACACATAAATATATATATATATATATATATATATATATATATATATATATACATACAAATACATATTTAGACATGTATATGTATGTATGTATGTGTCTCAATGTTAAAGGGACAGTCAACACCTGAATTTTTGTTGTTTTAAAAGATAGATAATCCCTTAATTACCAATTCCCCAGTTTTGCATAACCAACACAGTTATAATTATTACCTTGTATCTAAGCCTCAGCAGACTGCCCTTCTTTTGACAGACTTGCATTTTAGCCAATCAGAGCTAACTCCATGGTAAATTCACATGCATAAGCTCAATGTTGTCTATATGAAACACGTGAACTAATGCCCTCTAGTGGTAACAAAACTATCAAAATGCATTTAGATTAGAGGCGGCCTTCAAGGTCTAAGAAATTAGCATATAAACCTCCTAGGTTTAGCTTTCAACTAAGAATACCAAGAGAACAAAGCAAAATTGGTGATAAAAGTAAATTGGAAAGTTGTTTAAAATTTACATGCCCTATTTGAAACATGAAAGTTTTTTTTTAACTTGACTGTCCCTTTAAAGCAATTTGCCTGCCTTTTTTTACTAACACCCGAGATCTCATATCTTTGAGCCCTTATAGTTTTTTTGTGCAATTTGGTTTTTAAATAATTTTTATTAGACAGTGTAAATATGAGTGTACTTTGAAATGTATTTTTGAAGTGTTTTGTGCAACTTTTTAGTTTCGGAAAACAGTTAACCACAGCTCTGAGATTGTGGAAAGGATTGAAGTGAAAAGGGCGATTGCGCTCGATCCACTTGTAATATTAGCAAAATGAAAATGGCTTGCAAAAACATGATTGCGCTAGTAATCTAGCCCTATATATTTAGATTTGGTGTCACCGTATTCCTGTCGTTCAGGTTTAACAGTTCTATAGCTGCTTCTGTTCACTTGAAACAAAATCTGAAATGCAATAACTTTTTGCACTTCTGGCATTTTAGGAGGATTACTTTCTAATACAGAAGGCTAAATGTGAGTAGTAGTAATAACTTAAAACATAGTCAGAATGGAATAGAACATTCTATCTTGTTGAAAAAGGCTTTTAAATGTTGTTCTATATTTTTCTTTTTAAACATCTCTGAAAGTCACAGAATAATCTGTGAGAAAAAATCATTTTATTGGAAAGACATGTAATAGCAGCATCTACTTTAACCCCTTAACGACTGAGGACGTGCAGGGTACGTCCTCAGAAAAAAGGCAGTTAATGCCTGAGAACGTACCCTGCACGTCCTCAGTGTGGAAAGCAGCTGGAAGCGATCCTGCTCGCTTCCAGCTGCTTTACGGTTATTGCAGTGATGCCTCGATATGGAGGCATCTTGCAATAACCTTTTTAAGTAATCCGGTGCAGAGAGAGCCACTCTGTGGCCCTCTCTGCACCGGAGATCGGTTGCTCCCTGTGTTGGTGGGTGGGAGCCGGACCGGGAGGCGGGTGGCGGCCATCGATGGCCCTGTGGATGTGAAGGGGGGCGGGATCGTGGGCGGGGGTGGCTGGGGGCGCGCACGGGCGCGCGCGCGTGCACGGGAGGGTGGGGGCGGGCGCGTGCACGGGGAGGGAGCGGGTGGGAACCGCTACACTGCAGAAAATGTGCAAATAAAAAAGATAAAAAAAAGTGAAAATTAAAATAATCAGCAAGGTGGTGGGGGTTTGTCTGTGGGGGGTGGGGGAAGCTACACTACAGAAAAAAAAAAGAAAAGAAAAAAAAAGCACTTTTTATTGTAAACTGGGTACTGGCAGACAGCTGCCAGTACCCAAGATGGCCCCCAATAAGGCAGAGGGGAGGGTTAGAGAGCGGTTTTGGGGGGGATCAGGGAGGTTGGGGGCTAAGGAGGGGATCCTACACAGTAGCATATGTAAATATGCTAAAAAAAAAATTCATTTTTTTTTTAAAACCCTTTTATTTTAGTACTGGCAGACTTTCTGCCAGTACTTATGTTGGCGGGGACAATTGTGGGGTGGGGGAGGGAAGGGAGCTGTTTGGGAGGGATCAGGGGGTGGGATGTGTCAGATGGGAGGCTGATCTCTACACTAAAGCTAAAATTAACCCTGCAAGCTCACTACAAACTCCCTAATTAACCCTTTCACTGCTAGCCATAATACACGTGTGAGGCGCAACAGGATTTAGTGGCCTTCTAATTACCAGAAAGCAACGCCAAAGTCATATATGTCTGCTATTTCTGAACAAAGGGGATCCCAGACAAGCATTTACAACCATTTGTGCCATAATTGCACAAGCTGTTTGTAAATGATTTCAGTGAGAAACCTAAAATTGTGAAAAATTTTACGTTTTTTTTAATTTGATCGCATTTGGCGGTGAAATGGTGGCATGAAATATACCAAAATGTGCCTAGATCAATACTTGGGGTTGTCTACTACACTACACTAAAGCTAAAATTAACCCTACAAGCTCCCTAAAAGTTCCCTAATTAACCCCTTAACTGCTGGGCATGATACACTTGTGGTGCGCAGTGGCATTTAGCGGCCTTCTAATTACCAAAAAGCAACGCCGAAGCCATATATGTGTGCTATTTCTGAACAAAGGGGATCCCAGAGAAGAATTTACAACCATTTATGCCATAATTGCACAAGTTGTTTGTAAATAATTTCAGTGAGAAACCTAAAGTTTGTGAAAAAAATTGTGAAAAAGTGAACAATTTTTTGTATTTGATCGCATTTGGCGGTGAAATGGTGGTATGAAATATACCAAAATTGGCCTAGATCAATACTTTGGGATGTCTACTAAAAAAAAATATATAAATGTCAAGGGATATTCAGGTATTCCTGAAAGATATCAGTGTTCTAATGTAACTAGCGCTAATTTTGGAAAAAAATGGTTTGGAAATAGCAAAGTGCTACTTGTATTTATGGCCCTATAACTTGCAAAAAAAGCAAAGAACATGTAAACATTGGGTATTTCTAAACTCAGGACAAAATTTAGAAACTATTTAGCATGGGTGTTTTTTGGTGGTTTTAGATATGTAACAGATTTTGGGGGTCAAAGTTAGAAAAAGTGTGTTTTTTCCATTTTTCCTCATATTTTATCATTTTTTTTATAGTAAATTATAAGATATGATGAAAATAATGGTATCTTTAGAAAGTCCATTTAATGGCGAGAAAAACGGTATATAATATGTGTGGGTACAGTAAATGAGTAAGAAGAAAATTACAGCTAAACACAAACACCGCAAAAATGTAAAAATAGCCTTGGTCCCAAACGGACAGAAAATGGAAAAGTGCTCTGGTCACTAAGGGGTTAAGAGGATTAAAAAATAATTTATATATTTTGGTAGAGGAAAATATCAATTTTTTTTTTACATAACATGCAGCTATTTCTCAGATTTAGACAACTCTTCCATATGAACCTCCTTAAAGGGACAGTCAACACGAGAATTTTTTCTTGTTTTAAAAGATCAATAATCCCTTTACTACCCATTCCCCAGTGTTGCATAACCAACACTGTTAAATTAAAATTCTTTTTACCTCTGTGATTAAAGGGACACTGAACCCAATTTTTTTTCCGTGATTCATAGAGCATGCAATATTAAGCAACTTTCTAATTTACTCCTATTATCAATTTTTCTTCGTTCTCTTGCTATCTTTACTTAAAAAATAAGGCATCTAAGCTAAGGAGCCAGCCAATTTTTGGTTCAGTACACTGGACAGCACTTGTTTATTTGTGCTGTACAATCAGCAAGGACAACCCAGGTTCACAAAAAATGGGCCGGCATCTAAACTTACATCCTTGCTTTTCAAATAAAGATACCAAGAGAATGAAGAAAATGTGATAATAGAAGTAAATTAGAAAGTTGCTTAAAATTGCATGCTCTATCTGAATCACAAAATAAAAAATTTGGGTTCAGTGTCCCTTTAACTTGTATCTAAGCCCCCTGATCACATGAAATTTTAATTATTATCTATTGACTTTCATTTTAGCCAATTAGTATAGTGTCTGCCACAATCCACGGGCATGATCACATTATCTATATGGTTTACATGAACTAGCTTTCCCCTATTGTGAAAAGCAAATAAAAAGCATGTGATAAAAGGCGGCCTTCAAGGGCTTATAAATTATCATATGAGTCCTAGGTTTAGCATTCAACTAAGAATACCATGAGAACAAGGTAAAATTGGTGATAAAAGTAAATTGGAAAGATATTTAAAATTACATGCCCTATTTGAAACATGAAAGTTTTTTTTAACTTGACTGTCCCTTTAATATTAACTGTAATAGGAAAATCAATAGGGGTATTGTTCCTAAACCAATATGACTGTCAGGGTTTCACTAGTTATGTGCAACTTTTTATCTTGGCTGTCATTTTAGACTCACCTGTTTTTCTCCTTGTCTGTAGCAGAGTTTGTAACGCTGCTCACTACTCCCAGGCTCCATCTTATGGCCAAACTGGAGAACATCATCAAAGAGAGACAGGTTGCAGTCCCATAATGATGTCATCACTTCTATTTAACTGCCTCAGTCTTGTTTGCTATTGCCCTTGCTGGTTCCTGATCCCTGGCTTGTTCCTGACTTTGCTGATCTTCGTGTTCCTGACCCCGGCTCGTTTGACTACTCGCTTTGGTTCCTAACCCGGCTCATATGACTATCCGCTCTGGCTTTGATTTCTGGCTTGTCATTTGGATTTTGGACTCGTTATAATTTTGTTATTTTGTAATAAAGGTGTGATTAATTTAGCATTTAATGTCTCTGATTCCTGGTACCCGGATAATCACATAGTAGATGCCTGCCACTTCAAACTTAAACCCAGAGTCTCTTTTATACCAGCCTTTTTTTTTAATTCAGTTTCTATACACGCATCAGATTTTGTAGGCGCCACTTGAATGTCAACAATCTCATCCTTTTTCACAACATCTGCAAATGTTAAAAAATGGGTTAATGCTATATATGTAATAATTTTAAAGACTTTTAAAAGTCTTTAAATTTACCTTTCATAGCAAAAACGTGTGCCTTATCAAAAGGTCGCTCTTCCGTCTATTAATTTGCAAATTTTCTCAAAAAAAGTTAAATCTGAAGGATTATCTGTAACGATAAATTTATGACGTTTGCAAAAATGATGTTTGCAAATAATATTACTCTTTATTATACATTGCAGTTCTGACTTTAAAAGGATTAATAATAACCTCATGCATAGTTGTTTTGCAAATGAGTGACATGAATTTAGAATGCACCAATCCTTTGGCATCGACCCCAAGTGAAACTTGTGGCTTGACGCTTTGCCCCCCTTGAATCCCCAGGGTGGAGACAGGGGAATTTCAGCTTCTGTACTTTGGCAATAACGGACATAAAATATATAGTGCAATTTGTTGGCAGTAGCGGTCTGGTAATGGAAAAGTACCCTAAATTATTTGTTGGTAGAAGGATATTGGTAGTATAGATTAGTTAGTGGTCCATATATATTAGTAAATAGTTAAGAGTTAAAAGTAAGTAGTTCATAGTTAATAAGAAATAGTTCATAGCTATGAGTTAGATTTGTAAATAGTTAATAGTAAGTAGTTCATAGGTAGTATGATATAGTTGTTAATAGTTAATATTTTGCATACCTTCATCCTTTGTTATTTCTTTCTGCTCAGATTTTTCATCTATGGAAATATAATTTTTTAAACAAAGTGTTCATTACCAAAGATTCCCATTCACAAATAAAAATATAAATATATGTCTAAATCTTTAAATACATTTATATTTTTATTTGTTAATGTTTTAAATTTTACATTGCAAATAGTTCATTAAATATAAAGTTACCTGAGGATTTAGATATCAGTATAGTGAAATCTGGCATTTCTGGCACAAATGAGTCCTGAAAAATATTTTACATAATCCAGAGTGTCTGAAATATAACTTAAAGATTTTTTTGAAGCCAAATGATTTGTACATCATTTGACAATGGACATTTTACCTGTTGAACGCTCATCTTCGCCGTGTACATTTTTTCCATTATTCGCGTAATGGGAAGGCAACATAGAACCAACATGAAAGGGATGTGAGGGGTCTTCAGAACAAATATTAATCTGTTGCGAAATGTCGGAAACTGGAATTTCTGATCAGGAATTGTTTTTCATACTGTATACATTTTGTTTGCTGAATTTTCCAATTACGTTTTTGGCTTTTAGTTTTTTAAATTTGTCTACCGGTAATTGTTTTTTCTTCCTTAAAACCTTTCTTTTGATGTCAGAAATTATTTTCCGACATTGCGGAACAGATTTCTCATTCTGCGCAGTCAAGTTGACAATATCCCTTTCATGTGGGCTCTTCTCCCTCCTTCGCAATCCCATTAGGTAGATATATGGGGGCCTAATTATGAAATGTCTGCCCGACATGATCCGATCAGCGGATCATGTCCGACAGACATCGCTAAATGCAGAGAGCAATACGCTCTCCGCATTCAGCATTGCACCAGCAGCTCTTGTGAACTGCTGGTGCAACGCCGCTCCCTGAAGATTTGCGGCCAATCGCTAGCAGGGGGGTGTCAATCAACTTGATTATATTCGATCAGGTTGATTTCACGCAATCTCTGTCCACCTCCTCAGAGCAGGCGGACAGGTTATGGAGCAGTGGTCTTTAGACCGCTGCTTCATAACTGGTGTTTCTGGCGAGTCTGAAGGCTCGCCAGAAACACGGCCCTTCAAGCTCCATACGGAGCTTGATAAATGGGCCTCATGGTGGCTGTAAGGCAGCCACAAGCACTTTATTTTCTTCAAGGGTAAATTTGTGATGCCACCATGACAATATTTTTCAAGACTAATTAGATTTAAATGGTACAATTTATATATTTTTTTGTCATGCAATTAATAAAATGTGTTATAAATTCTCATTGGCTGTTAATACAGATGATAATTGTGTTTGTGTTGAAATAAACTTTGCACTGAATGATGGTTGACGTGTGTTTTGTTAACAATTTGTGATTGTTTGAAAAGAGTGGCGCAGTTAGAACGGCAAATGAATTATATTTCATTATGCTAATGCCAGATACCTATAGACTGACCATATATTTTATTAGTGAAGACAACAAACGACTCTATACAAATGTCGCTTATGGATTATAAAACCACAAAATAAGAGCAACAGACAATTACCAAGCACATCAAAAACCAGGGGGGGGGATGCACACAAATACAGTCTACTTCAAAATTGTTATTGTTTAAAAAGATAGATAATCCCTTCATTACCCATTCCTCAATTTTGCATAACCAACACGGTTACATTAATATACTTTTTACCTTTGTGATTACCTTGTATAAAAGCCTCTTCTTACTTATCACATGGCTATTTATTTATTATCTACTGACTTGCATTTTAGTCAATTAGTGCAGAGTCATGCACAACTCCATGGGAGAGAGCACAATGTTATCTATATTTATTATCTATTGACTTGCATTTTAGTCAATTAGTGCAGAGTCATGCACAACTCCATGGGAGAGAGCACAATGTTATCTATATGACCCACATGCATTAGCAGTCTTTTGTTGTGAAAAGCTAAAAAAAAAGCATGTGATAAGAGGCTGTCTGTAGTGGCTTAGAAACAGGCAGAAATTTAGAGGTTAAAATGTTATAAAGTATATTAATATAACAATGTTATTTGTGCAAAACTGGGGAATGGGTAGGAAAGACGTTATCTATCTTTCTAAACAATAACAATATTGGTGTAGACTGTCCCTTTAATTAAATCATGATCACTAGCAATTGGGAGTATCTTGAGATATCCTTGCATCCAATAATTCTAGAAGAGGCCTAGTTGAAGTTAAAGGGTCAGTCAACACCAGAATGTTTGATGTTTTAAAAGATAGATAATTCCTTTATTACCCATTTCCCAGTTTTGCATAACCATCAAAGTTATATTAATATACTTTTTACCTCTGTGATTAACTTGTATCTAAGCATCTTCTGACAGCCCTTGATCACATGAAATTTTATTTATTATCTATTGACTTTCATTTTAGCTAATTAGTGCAGTGTCTGCCACAATCCACGGGCGTGACCCCAATGTTATCTATATGGTTTACATGAACTAGCTCTCCCCTGTTGTGAAAAGCAAATAAAAAAGCATGTGATTAGAGGCGGCCATCAAGGGCTTAGAAATTATATAAACCCTAATCTAAAAAAACAAAACCCCCCCAAAAATTAAAAAAAAACTAACACTAAAGCCCCAAATAGGTACTCACGGTTTCAGAAGTTCGGCGAAGAAGGTCTTCTTTCAGGCGGGTTTATCATCTTCATCCACAGCGAAGGCGGCATGGAGAGGAGGTCCGGAGTGTTCTTCCCAGATGTGGCGGTCTTCCCAGATGTGCACAGAGCGACGGCGGCGCGGAGCGGAGGTCCAGAGAGGTCTTCCCAGATGTAGCGATCCTCTATGGCGGCGCTCCTTGGTGGTGGCGGTCCTCGGTGAAGGCTTGGACCTTCCTCTTCATGCGATCGTCTGCTGCACACTAAATCAATTTGGGGTACTTTGCATTCCTATTGGCTAAAATTTTCAAAATCAGCAAATAGGATGAGAGCTACTGAAATCTTATTGACTGATTTGAACAGACAATAGGATTTCAGTAGCTCTAATCCTATTGGCTGTTTTGAAAAATTCAGCCAATAGAAATGCAAGGTACCCCAAATTGATTGCGGTACCTTGCATTCAATATTTAGTATAAACGGACATCGGATGAAGAGGTGCCTCCATGCCGCCGAGGACCACCTCCGCCGCCACCACAGATGACCACCGCCAAGGATCGTCACATCTGGGAAGACCGCTCCGGACCTCCGCTCCGCTTCCCCACTGTGGATGAAGATAATGGACCCGTCTGGAAGAAAACCTTCTCCGCTGGACTTCTGAAACCGTGAGTACCTATTTGGGGCTTTAGTGTTAGTTTTGTTTTTTTTTTAGATATTTTTTTAAATTAAAATTTCAAAAAGAGCTGAATGCCCTTTTAATGTAGTTTAGTATTAGATTAGGGTTTGTTTTTATTTTGGGGGGATTTTTTATTTTATAGGGGTATTAGTTTAGGTTTAATTTTATTATTTTGGATAGCTTTGTTTATTTTTTTCTGTATTTTTACTTTTTTATTTTCTGTAGCTTGGGGGGGGGTTACATTTTTAACATAAGCCTGGGCAGGGTTACCAACTAGTTTTTTAATAAAAGAAAAATATTTGGCTATATCTTGCAATTTGAATAAAATATTTTAGTAATAACATATAACACTATGATAATGTTTAAATATTTAAAATAATCCAATTCAATGTAATATTACTGAATGAAAATTTATAATAGGATGTGTGCAGTTATTCTATTACACGTTCCCTTTAAACAGAACCTTCCCAAGTAGTGACCTATGTATTTACATAGAGGTGATTTCTTTGTGCTTTATAGCAAAAATATTTGTGTGCGCGCAATGTGAATATGTTTGGAACATTGTTCACGCGCTCAAAAGAAATCTCTATAAACGTGTTTTTTTTTAATGTGTGCATGAAGTTATTTCCGCATATAATTGATGTTAATTTTGTAATATTTGCATCTGCAATGTAATCAAATTATTCTAAAGTATTGCCCACATAATTGCTGTATATACAGTTGCTTGTTTGCAAACTAGAATGCCTTCACCATGTTTAACATGTAATCATAATGTGCTGCGCACACGTTTATGTAATAGTCTCCAACATGACGTTTGCTCAGTGTACTAGTTTCAGTAGCAGTGTTCAGAGTTACCTATATTTCAGGGTGTGCATATGGTAACATCATCATACCCGCGCAGGCCGGGTGACTCATTGTCTGTCATAGACCTAGTCTGAAAGTGAGTGACTCTAGGTTTTCCTTTTTTTTAACTTTATTTTGAGTCCAGATACATCATGGCATGGAAGAAACATTTACAGAAGTAGCATGTTCACATATAAAAGTACAGTGGATGCGACACATCTCCTACCCCGCAGGGCAGAGGAGTATAGCCAAAAGTAGGCCATCTCCACACCTAGATGAAAATCTGGTTTTATCTTTTTCTTAAACTACATAAACATAAAAAAACAAAAAAACATAATAAACATAAACAACATGACATAGCATAGCGCCCTAACAAGAACCACACCGTTAGGGTCTTCTGCTCCGGGGGGTCGGAGACCTACCGGCACAAATGCATGGATAGTAAATAGTGGATCATAGTCTGAATCATGTATAGTCTAAGTATGCGAGTGGGGGGGAGGGGGAAGGGGGGCACCATCTGCCAGCCAAATTTTCCTCAAGAATAAATAATGATTTGCAGAAGGGGTGGAGTATTCTATGTCTCAAGCTGGGAGGGATGTACAATAGGTAAGGTTCCCATTTGTGAACAAAAGCTTTAAATCTCTTGTCTAAATCACCCTGCACGTCAGCCTGTTCTATAAGAATTTGGGCTTTCACTGTGTTCGTAAGTTTCTTGAAGGGAGGGGCTCTAGTAGATATCCAATATTATAGGATGAGCCTTCTGGTAAGCAGAATGACAGAATGTAAGAATTTCTGGCGCTGCGGTGCAATACCCATGTCATGCAAAAAAATAACATTGGAGGCCGTCATAGTCACAGTCTCTTGCAGAATTTTCTGGAGCCAATAGTTGACCTTGCCCCATAATCTCTTCAATTTATGGCAATCCCACATAAGGTGAATAAGATCAGGAGACTCTGCTGAACATTTGTTGCATACTTCTAGTGCTTGTGGAACCCATTTCGTTCTTGATTTTGGTAAAATATATGCCTGGTGGAGTAGCTTAGTGTGTGACTATCTCGAATAAGCAGAGAGTGTAGCCCTGTGGACCTTAGAAAAACTAAGTGAATTAATTGAGATGTCCCTCATCCCCTGCCACTTAACGTGTATCGTTTGCATAACAGATTGTTCTAGGTGGGCTAAGATCCGATTATAGGTGTGAGTGATAGAATGAGACCCCTGTTTCATGATTTGGCATAGTTTGTCAATGTTGGAGTTTGTGTTTCTCAGCATGTCAGATGAGATGAGGGCCTGGACGTAGTGTCTGGATTGGAAATAGGAAAATATGGAGCCAGCAGGTATATGGTAGGTATCTCGCAGGCTGTGGAAGGGAAGGATTTGAAATGTAATGGGGTTAAATAGTTGAGTGATAAAGGTAAAACCTTGGGCCTTCCAATGTTGAAAGGGTCGGGTGTAGCCAGGGATGAATTTTGGATTGCCTTGTATGGACAAGTATCTGGTTACCGTCCTATCTAAACCTCAGAATCTAAATAGCTTATGCCAAGCTCTCAAGGGGTCCCGAAACAGTATGTTTTGGGAGACATGGCGGGGGAGAGCAGATAGGTTGGCATGTGGGAGGTAGGCTAGATGTATTTGTGCAGTAATATCTAGTTCCACTAAGGGGCAGAAGTACTCAGAGCCAATCAACCATCCCAGGACTATGTTAGCAAGTGTTGCCCAGTTATACCATTATATATTAGGGAACCTGAGACCACCCGCGTTTAGCGGCATAGACAATTTTGTCATGTTGATTCTATGCTTTTTTTGTTCTATACAAATGAGGCGAAGATGGATGAGAGAGTTTGTATATCTTTGCTATGAAGGAGGAGGGGAAGCATCTTAACAAATCTGCACAAATATTTAAAAGAGCCAGACGTTATTTTAAGAGTGGTATCAGAGAGGTTTGTGCCTCTTTTGTTTTGGAGCCACATCACCTCCGACTTATCTACATTTATTTTGTATACAGTGAATCTTCTGAATCGTGCCAAGATATCTAGTAGTTTTGGAACATTTAGAGCAGGCTCGCCAATGTACAACAACAGGTCGTCCGCGAACAGGGAAAGGTGCAGTGTTTGTGTATGGATCTGAAGGCCAGCACAATGCTGATGTATGTAGCATGCTAGCGGCTCAATGGCCAGGTCAATAGTAGAGGGGACAGCGGGCAACACTGCCTCGTTCCTCTCTCTAGCTTGAAGGGGGAGGATAGGCCATTATTGATGATTAAGGATGCTGAGGGCATGGAATAGAGTTGTTGTATTGCGTCAAAGAAGTGGCCCGTGATACCAAATTTTAGCAGGGAGGTATACAAGTGATCCCACTCCACCCTGTCGGATGCCTTTTCGGCATCGACAGGGAGCAAGCATGCGTCCGCCAAGGGATAATCGGATGAGCTGCAGCAAACATGGTGATAATGTGAAATAACTGCAAACATTTTAAACAAATTAACAACTGAGGAGCTCTGCTTAACAAACCCAGTCTGATCCTGGTGCACCAACAATGGGAGGTCCCCTGCTAGTCTATCAGCAAATATTTGTGTAAACAGTTTATAGTCTCCATTTAATAGCAAGGTTGGCCTGTAAGACGAGGGCAGAGTGGGATCCCTATCCGGTTTCGGTATGACACAAATGCAGGCATCTGTGAATCTGGGATCGGGCATTGACAGGCCTGAGAGGTATTCAAAGAATAGTGTCGCTAGGGTGGGCGCTATTTCAGTGCATAAAAGTTTGTAGTGCTCTGCAGGGAGACCATCAGGTCCCGCCGCTTTGCCCAGTTTGGCATGCTTAATGGCATTCACTACGTCTTGCGCGTGAATGGGGGCATTGAGGGAGGATTGCTGATCCTGTGTTAATGTAGGGATGGCTACATTGTTCCAGAAAGAGTGCTTGTCAGGTTCTGAGATATCTTGTTTGGAGTATAGCTTAGTGTAGAAAGACATAAACCCTTTCATGATTGTAGGGGTGTCTGAACTCAAACCCCCCTCTGACATAATCGCTGGGACGGTAGATTTAGGTGCAATAGTACTGACCATGTTGGCCATCAGCTTACCAGCTTTTTTGTCATACCTGTAGAACCTGCCCTGTCAATGTGCTGCGCGTGTGTTGTCTACCATTTGTATATGGGTGTCCCTTTCTTGTTTCAGGTTATAGTAGGGTTGTCGAGTCTGGGGTGTGGGGTGACTCAGATAATTATTGTACGCTTCCGAAAGTTTTTGGAGTAGTTGGTTAGTTATTTGTTTGAAAAAATATGCAAGAGTTGCCGCTTGGGTAAAAATGTGAAAGCTTTATTTAATCAATAAAATCCTTATTGCTAACGTGCAGTATACTTTAAATGGAATAAATCATCTCAGAATTAGGCCAGTCTGACGCGTTTCGGCTCTTATGCCTTATTCATAGACTACATTTGCTCAATCTTCTTGTGGGGCTTTAAATGCCCCCTCACAATCTCTTTGGTTTCCTACTGCTGTGAATTTCTATTCTCCTCCCTCCTACTTGTCTATCATTGGTTGTTATATGTCTCCACCAACACACCTCCTGACACATTCCCCTTCCCGGTCTCATCTGAACAACAGCTGAGTATCTCAGCTGTATGTTAACTCTTTGCACTCATTTTAGTATGTTGCCTCTTGCATCCAGAATGCTGCATAAAGCAATAATTATTGACTAGTTTCGGGACAAATACTGCATATTAGGCTATAGAAACCACTCTATTTACTGAGCTGCACCTTTATTAATCTGTGCAAATTTAATTTGGTTACTCAATGCCTACTCACAGTTCTGTCCCGAATGTTAGCAATTGTTAGAGTGCTTGTTAACACTTGTATTAGGTAATGATTTTCTTAAGTGTAAATGGACATCATGTTTTCGTACAAAATTATTCATTTTTTGATTTTAATTGGTCATGGAACCAGAAGCAACCCACCACATATCGAAGTATATATATCAGTGTTTAACTTATGATAGTTGATATACTGTGGTCAGGTATGTGCCTGTATCCATGTCCAATATGATTATTGCCAGAAATTTATTACATCATCTTTAATATTGAGACCTGCTGGTCTGCGTGTACTTAAGGTGAAAATCCAGTATGCCTCTCTACGGAACAATTCATTTGTCATATTACCTCCTCTGGGTTTTTTGTCTATCACATCTATTACGGTCCATTTAAGGGCACTAACATCTCCCTGATGGACACTTAAAAAATGTTTAGCCACCCCAGTAGGGGTCCTCTCTTTATCAATGTCGTTAAGGTGCTCCCTAATTCTCGCTCGTACCTCCCTAGAGGTGCACCCTATGTACTGTAATCTGCACTGCTGGCATGTCACCAAATACACTGCATATTCAGTTCTACAGTTTGTACACTTTTGACATTCATAAACTTTATGCGTCTTTGAGGATTGAAATACCTTACTGACTGTTGTATATTTACAAGCCGTGCAACTCCCTGTGCCACATCTATAGTGCCCTTTACAACTTAGCCAGCTACTTTCCTTCTTAGGTTTTTTCAACATACTGGGTGATATCATGTTGCCAATTGTGACATTCCTTCTTGAGACAAATCTACACCCCTTATCAACCACATTTTTCAATACATCATCACCTCTCAGTATCCGCAAATTCTTTTTTATAATATTGCAGATTTCATTAAACTGACTGGTGTAAGTTGTTACAAATGTGATTTCACTTTTATCTTTTTGTTTGGGGGATTTGGGTTTTAACAGCATACCTCTCGGTATGCCATTGACTTCCTTTAAAGCTTTATTTATTGGGCCCTCCGGATAGCCCCTCTCTCTCAGTTTCTGAACCAGTTTTGTACTTTCGGTCACACAATCAGAGTCTTCTGTACAATTACATTTTGCTCTGATTAGTTGACCTTTTGCCACACCATAATGCAAATGGTGTGGATGGCTACTCCTTGCATGGATTAGAGAGTTAGCTGAGATGGGTTTTGTATAAAGTTTAGTTTTGACCCCACTGGCAATGACATCACCAATTAATGTTATATCCAGGTAGTCCACCTGATTTTTATCAAAACAAGAAGTGAAGGACAGGCCTACTTCATTGCTATTAAGGTATGACACAAACTTTTCGCTAGATTCCCCGCTGCCCATCCATATGAACAGCAGGTCATCTATATAGTGCTTATAACCTACTATCTGCTCCCCATAAGGATTACCATCCGCAAAGACGTGGGACAGCTCCCACCAGCCCATGAACAAATTCGCATAGGCTGGTGCAAATTTAGCTCCCATCGCTGTCCCACGCCTCTGCAGATAGAATTGTCCACTGAAGCTAAAACAAATTGTGAGTTAGCAGGAATTCAATGACTCGCAAAATGTAGTCCTTTAGCTCCTGCGTATAATCACTCAGATAGTCCAAAAGGTGTTGCACGGCCTGCAATCCTTTATCGTGTGGTATGGCGGAATATAATCCCACCACATCTACTGTTAGCCAACAATACTCAGGTAACCAAGTGACTTTTTCCACAATATTCAATAGATGTTTCATGTCACGGAGGAAAGTTGGCAGTTTCCACACTAGTGGTTGTAACAGAGATTCTACCCAATTTGACAGATTTTCTAAGAGAGATCCGATCCCGGACACGATCGGTCTCCCCCGAACGTCCTTGATGGACTTGTGCACCTTTGGTAAGTGATGGAAAATAGGTGTTACTGGATCCTTCACATATAAATACTCAAAGGTGCACAAGTCCAACAGGCCCTCCTCCATTCCGTCATCAAGTAGATCCTTCAGCTCCTTCTGGAACCTATTAGTCGGATCATACGGCAATCTCTTATATACCTCTTCCTCACTTAATTGTCTATTAGCCTCCTGTATGTACATGGACTCCTCCATGACCACTATTGTGCCTCCCTTATCGGCATTTTTTATCACTATGCCTTTCCTATCTTTTAGGCTCCTCAGGCCTTTCTGTTCGGCATGTGTGAGATTATGCCTTTGGGAACTGCAGTCTACTTTTAATTTGACCAGATCTTCCTCTACCCTCCTATGGAAGCTTTCCAACACTTCCCCTCTGAAATGGATGGGATAAAATTTGGATTTATTCTTAAATCCTGTATGGCTGCCTTTACCAGAATTAACCCCCATACTCTCTCTTTCCAGATGGCTCAATGTTAGGAAATCTACAGTATCTTTATAGAGGAAACAGTCATTGGACACCTCTCTTTTCTCGGTCTCTAATGTATCCGTACACTCTTGGATTTCTTCACTATGATAAAATTTCTTGATGGTTAACTTCCGTACAAACCTGTTAACGTCCAAGAGTGTATCAAATACCTTAAAGTCAGTAGCAGGAACAAAGTTTAAGCCTAGTTCTAAAACTTTCATTTCTTCAGAGCTCAATTCTAGACTTGTTAAATTAATGACTCTCATATTTTGTATTTGTTTTGTTTGCCTTTCCTTAGAGAATAGTGCTCCTGCCTGGCCTGTTGATCTTTGCCTTTTCCTCTTCCCCTTCCTCCTACTGTCCCTCCACCTTGTCCTCTGTCCTCCTGAAAAACCTGAGATTCTGAAGAAGATGGATTGGACATAGATGGTGCATCTGCTGGTAGTGAATATTTATTTACTCTATTACCTCCTCTACCTCTGTTCTTTAGAATACCCACTACCCCTGTGGAGAGATTACTATATGTAGGTTGATGTGGGGTACTATCACTGCCAAAAGATGTATTTGGAGCTGAACTCTCATTAAATGTATGTTGGGGTCCCTCTTCTTCAGAGGAACCCCCACTTATGGCATAATCAACAAAGTCTCTTAAGTCATTATCTTCACTCGAATCAGTGTCAATGAAAGTCACTTGTCTCTTTCCTTGCTCCAATGTTTGTCCCTTTGCTCCTGTTACAGTCCCTCTCTTGTTGTTATTCTTCCTTGACTGCCTCATTCTCCTAGAGTTCTGTGAGTTCCACTGGTATACCCTATTGTTAGTATAGTCCTCAGTATCCCTTAAGTATTTGCGATACTTCAATTTATCCACCTCTTTTTTCAGGTCATCTATCGTCATCCTCAGCATAGAATCTAATTGTTCATATTGTTCATGATCAGTAAATCTGTTAAGGTCTTTCTGAATGTTTTTAATGAATTTCCTGGTTTCCTCTAATTTCTGATCTTTGTACTTTATTATTACATTCATCAACCTGATAGAACATTCGGTTAGAATCTCATTCCATTCACTTATAAACCATTCTTCTGTTACATGAAAAGAGGGATACTTCCTGATCCTTAGACCCCTTGGTACCATTTTCATATCTATGTATTTCTCTAAAGATCTTTTATCCCACCAAATCTGATATTCTTTTGTGAGTGTCTTTTCCATTAGTAAAAATACATCTGAAATATCTTTGGTCTGGGTCTCAGGATTAAAGATGTCTTTGAGTGCTGGTCTATGTCTCTCAATGTCTTCTAGACTTGTCAGGGAGTAAAAGTTACTGCACGTAGCTAATCTGTCATCCATAATTGCAGCTGTTGAATACACTTATTTTATTGTCAACTTTTATAGTGCAACAACAGAATGAATAAAGCTATCAGCTGTTACTTTGTCACTTTGTAACATTAACGTATGTACACATTTGTATATTTATGGAGCTCATTTAACTTTACACTTGCATTGTACGAATTATGTCACACATATATGTAGAGCAACCTTCTATGATAAGAGTAAGGTACTTGCCGTTCTAGTGTGATTAACTTTCGAATATCTGGACTCTCAGCCTGTGAACCTGAAGAGACTGTGTAATATAGACAAATGGTTGTTCCACTGGCTTGTGAGTATCCGTGCTGCTATCGGTCACTGAAAGAAATCAAGATATTTCCTCTCACCTCTGTTCGTCTCATCCGTCTTACCCCTCCCGTTGAATCTCTCCGCTCTGCGCTCTGTCCCTCCGCTCCGTGGCGGTTGCGGGATTCTTCCGTTGGCGTCTGACGTCACTCCCTCGTGACCGATCCTAACCAATGGGGGGGGCAGACTCGGCGAACAGTCGTCCAGGCAACTATCAGATTACTCCGGTCTTGGCAGCAGAAAAAATGCAAGTGAGTGCCCGTAGCTCCCTCGAGCAAACCCGGGCCGAACGCCCTGTAGCAGCACACAAAAGGCCCTCTCCTTGGCCGAAATTTTCAAAAAATATGCAAGAGTTGCCGCTTGGGTAAAAATGTGAAAGCTTTATTCAATCAATAAAATCCTTATTGCTAACGTGCAGTATACTTTAAATGGAATAAATCATCTCAGAATTAGGTGAGTCTGACGCGTTTCGGTTCTTATGCCTTATTCATAGACTACATTTGCTCAATCTTCCTGTGGGGCTTTAAATGCCCCCTCACAATCTCATTGGTTGCCTACTGCTGTGAATTTCTATTCTCCTCCCTCCTACTTGTCTATCATTGGTTGTTATATGTCTCCACCAACACACCTCCTGACACATTCCCCTTCCCGGTCTCATCTGAACAACAGCTGAGTATCTCAGCTGTATGTTAACTCTTTGCACTCATTTTAGTATGTTGCCTCTTGCATCCAGAATGCTGCATAAAGCAATAATTATTGATTAGTTTCGGGACAAATACTGCGTATTAGGCTATAGAAACCACTCTATTTACTGAGCTGCACCTTTATTAATCTGTGCAAATTTAATTTGGTTACTCAATGCCTACTCACAGTTCTGTCCCGAATGTTAGCAATTGTTAGAGTGCTTGTTAACACTTGTATTAGGTAATGATTTATTCCATTTAAAGTATACTGCACGTTAGCAATAAGGATTTTATTGATTGAATAAAGCTTTCACATTTTTACCCAAGCGGCAACTCTTGCATATTTTTTGAAAATTTCGGCCAAGGAGAGGGCCTTTTGTGTGCTGCTACAGGGCCCGGGTTTGCTCGAGGGAGCTACGGGCACTCACTTGCATTTTTTCTGCTGCCAAGACCGATGTAAACTGATAGTTGCCTGGACGACTGTTCGCCGAGTCTGCCCCCCCCATTGGTTAGGATCGGTCACGAGGGAGTGACGTCAGACGCCAACGGAAGAATCCCGCAACCGCCACGGAGCGGAGGGACAGAGCGCAGAGCGGAGAGATTCAACGGGAGGGGTAAGACGGATGAGACGAACAGAGGTGAGAGGAAATATCTTGATTTCTTTCAGTGACCGATAGCAGCACGGATACTCACAAGCCAGTGGAACAACCATTTGTCTATAGTTATTTGTTTGGCCTGGAATTTGTGGTGGACAATGTATACTGTGATCCTACCTCTCAGTACAGCTTCTGATGCATGCCAAAAGAGATTAGGTTTGTGTAGATGCTGTGCATTTTCCACAGTATAGTCAAGCCAGTTAGAAAGTAATTGCTGACGAAAGTCAGCATTGTTGTAAAGGTAAGAGGGAAATCTCCATGCTCTGCGTGTACTATCTGCGGGATTGGGATTGAGCAACAGGGAGATTTTTGCATGATCTGAGATAGTGATGGGATGTATTGTGCTCAGGGGAATAAGGGGTGTGAGGCTCCTGGGGACGTTAAGAAGTAGTCAATCCTAGACAAGGTATGATGTGTTTTGGACATACATGTGTAGTTTCTGTCCTCCAGATTGCGTAGTCTCCAGAGATCCACTAATCCCAGGCCCTCCCTGAAACCTGAGGCCAATTTGGTTTCACTTGGTTGCCGCTGGGAGTTGGGACAATAAGCTTAAGAAAGTGAGGGTTCTATGAATCTGTCAAGTGGTGACAACTGCGCCATATTATAGTTGCCTCCAATAATTCTATGCTTTTTTTGGTTCCATACAAATGAGGCGAAGATGGATGAGAGAGTTTGTATATCTTTGCTATGAAGGAGGAGGGGAAGCATCTGCATGGGGTATAAGATCTTGGGCAAGGCTATCATTTTTAGCAAGTGGATTCTCCCATGAATGGAAAGAGGGAGTCCCCTTCATCCCTGAACCAGGCTCTGTATAGTGGCTATAGTTTTAGGTATAGTAAGGTGGTAAATATGTGTGGGATCAATATGTAGGAGGAGACCCAAATATTTAAAAGAGCCAGACGTTATTTTAAGAGTGGTATCAGAGAGGCTTGTGCCAATTTTTTTTTTTAGCCATGTCACCTCCGACTTATCTACATTTATTTTGTATCCAGCAAATCTTCCGAATCGTGCCAAGATATCTAGTAGTTTTGGAACATTTAGAGCAGGCTCGCCAATGTACAACAACAGGTCGTCCGCGAACAGGGAAAGGTGCAGTGTTTGTGTATGGATCTGAAGGCCAGCACAATGCTGACATATGTAGCATGCTAGCGGCTTCATGGCCAGGTCAATAGTAGAGGGGACAGCGGGCAGCCCTGCCTCGTTCCTCTCTCTAGCCTGAAGGGAGAGGATAGGCCTTTATTGATGATTAAGGATGCTGAGGGCATGGAATAGAGTCGTATTGCGTCAAAGAAGTGGCCCGTGATACCAAATTTTAGCAGGGAGATATACAAGTGATCCCACTCCACCCTGTCGAATGCCTTTTCGGCATCGGCAGAGAGCAAGCATGCGTCCACCAAGGGATAATCGGATAGGCTGCTGCGAGCATGGTGATAATGTGAAATAACTGCAAGCGTTTTCCGCAAATTAACAAATGAGGAGAGCTGCTTAACAAACCCAGTCTGATCCTGGTGCACCAACAATAGGAGGACTCCTGCTAGCTTATTAGCTAAGATTTTTGTAAACAGTTTATAGTCTCTGTTTAATAGCGAGATCGGCCTGTAAGACGAGGGCAGAGCAGGATCCCTATACGGTTTCGGTATGACACAAATGCAGGCATCTGTGAATCTGGGGTCGGGCATTGACTGGCCTGAGAGGTATTTAGAGAATAGTGTTGCTAGGGTGGGCGCTATTTCAGTGCATAAAAGTTTGTAGTGCTCTGCAGGGAGACCATCAGGTCCCGCCGCTTTGCCCAGTTTGGCATGTCTAATGGCATTCACTACTTCTTGTGCGTGAATGGGGGCATTGAGGGAGGATTGCTGATCCTGCGTTAATGTAGGGATGGCTGCATTGTTCCAGAAAGAGTGCTTATCAGGTTCTGAGATATCTTGTTTGGCGTATAGCTTGGTGTAGAAAGACACAAACCCTTTCATGATTGTAGGAGTGTCTGAACTCAAACCCCCCTCTGACATAATCGCTGGGATGGTAGATTTAGGTGCAATGGTACTGACCATGTTTGCCATCAGCTTACCAGCTTTGTTCCCATACTTGTAGAACCTGCCCTGTCAATGTGCTGTGTGTGTGTTGTCTACCATTTGCATATGGGTGTCCCTTTCTTGTTTCAGGTTATAGTAGGGTTGTCGAGTCTGGGGTGTGGGGTGACTCAGATAATTATTGTACGCTTCTGAAAGTTTTTGGAGTAGTTGGTTAGTTATTTGTTTGGCCTGGAATTTGTGGTGGGCAAAGCATGCTGTGATCCTACCTCTCAGTAGAGCTTTTGATGCATGCCAAAATAGATTAGGTTTGTGTAGATGCTGTGCATTTTCCACAGTATAGTCAAGCCAGTTAGAAAGTAATTGCTGACGAAAGTCAGCATTGTTGTAAAGGTAAGAGGGAAATCTCCATGCTCTGCATGTACTATCTGCAGGATTGGGATTGAGCAACAGGGAGATTGGTGCATGATCTGAGATAGTGATGGGATGTATTGTGCTCAGGGGAATAAGGGGTGTGAGGCCAGGGGACGTTAAGAAGTAGTCAATCCTAGACAAGGTATGACGCGTTTTGGACATACATGTGTAGTTTATGTCCTCCGGATTGCGTAGTCTCCAGAGATCCACTAATCCCAGGCCCTCCCTGAAACCTGAGGCCAATTTGGTTTCACTTGGTTGCCGCTGGGAGTTGGGACAATAAGCTTGAGAAAGTGAGGGTTCTATGAATCTGTCAAGTGGTGACAACTGCGCCATATTAAAGTCAGCTCCAATAATGACTGGAAACTCGTTTCGCTTTGTAAGAAGTGTCTGTTGGTTATGCCAGAATTGGGGGGAGAGGGCGTTTTGTCCGTAGACATTGCAGAGTAAGTATGTCTTGGAGGCTATGTGAAGGTTTGTAATAATGAAATGGACTTTAGCATCTATATGGGAGGTTTTCCTTTTACTTATTCTCTAAACCCCAGTCCTGTCAGCACCTCTGTCACCGTCAGCAGTCAGGGGGTTAAGAGCAGCAAGTTCTGAGTGAGCCAACCCCTTGTGGTCACGTGAGCATGTGTTGTGTGCTGTCACCATAGCAACCATCGCTCCTCAGGAAGTTACACAAGATCTCTCCTTAAAGGGACATTAAACACTAAATACATGCTAGATAGAATGATGCATTCAAAGAAAAGATTAGTCCATGACTAACATGTAGATGTATTTTTTAAAGTTTCATTAGTTGTTAAAAAAGTGACAAAATAAGTGTAAAGTTTTAGTGTCTATAAAACACTGGGAGCTGCCATGTTTTAACTTGTGTTACCTTCTCTGCTGTGGCCAATTTGGGTCAGTTATAAATAGGTCACTAGAGTGTGCAGCCAATGGTTGTGCTGGATTTAACAGTGTTCTACATTTCCATTTCTAACAGGAACTGAAAAACTCACAATTTCAGAATGGAATTACAGGCAAAGAGGACAAAATAAATAATGAAAGTATATTGCAAAGTTATTTTATTATATACAATTTATCATTTTATATTACCATCTTAAAGTGTTTAATGTCCCTTTAATGTTACCTGCCGGGTGAGTAATGTCACTGCTGTGTGTTACCTGTGGGTGAGTAATTTAACCCCCTAAATATATAGTAATATGGTGTAAATACATATACTGCTCCAAGGAGTTTATATACATTCTGCACTATGCACACCAGTAAGATACTGTAAAAAGTCAGTTGTGCACATTTTGCATTGATGGCTATAACATCTGCCTCAAATTCTTCATGGAAAAATCTTTAGCAATAATGTATTGCTCATTAATTGTTGTACAATATTGTTTTAATAGTGGCCTGCAATAATCACAGTACTGATTTATTTCCACCTCTGTATTAGAGTGACATAAAAATGAGAGCTCAAATGCAGAGCACTGAATTATACATATTTAAAGCATTTTTTTTGTTGCATTGCTTCTAATTGACGCAAGCTGCTTCCAGTACTGGGGATGGGCAAATGTTGGAATTGTGGCTGAAAGAACACATTTTCCCCTTAACATCTGCTCTGCCATTTCAAATGTTTTTTTAATAAAACAAACATTACCATTAGAATATTACATTTGAATATTTATTATAATAGACTTACATTAAATGGACGCTAAAATTAAAACATTTTTCAGATACAGCATGAATTTTTTTTTTAAGTTACAGTTTACTTTTATTATCAAGTTTGCCTCGATCATTTTGTATCCTTTGTTGAAGAGCATACCTAGGTAGGCTCAGGAGTAACAATGCACTATTGGAAGATAGTTGGTGATTAGTGGCTGGCTGCACATATATGCCTCTTGTCAATGGCTCCCCAGATGGGGTTAGCTAGCTCCCAGTAGCGCATTGCTGCTCCTGAGCCTACTCTTCAACAAAAAATAGCAAGAGAAAAAAGCAAACTTGATAATATATTTAGACTGTAAAGTTTCTGCATACACTGTCAGAACCATGAAAACTTAATTTCAACTTTACTGTCCCTTTAAGGACAGAATTGAAATGTTACGCTTTGAAAATTTGAATGCTATGTATACCACTATCACACTTCTGCCCGAAGGGTGGGGGCGGGGTGTCCCTCTTTCACATTTTGAAATGTTGGGAGGTATGTAACATCCATTGCGGCCCAGGACAGCACACGTATATTGATGCTGGAGATCACTATTATTGTTCCCCTCTGAACACCCTGCAGCACGTATAAAAATTTTGATGATTAAGTGCCTGGTTTTTAAAAATTTGATTAAAAACAGGGGCACTTTAATAAATCAAAATTTACATTTCACTCGTGTTGTGAAAATACTTACTTTTTAATCTTGACAGCCGCTCCAGCTTCCCCCGGTCGTCGCAATAAGCCTCTAAATTTTAAATATTTGCAATGATTTGAAAAATAAAATAAAAATGCAGCAACAAGAAACAATACCCCTGTCCACATAGGTTGTATGAAAACTGAATTAGAAAAAAAATACTGCATTATCTTACCCAGGAACTTCGAATATAACAATAGATTTATATTTTTTTTTGGGGGGGGGGGGGTGGAGTTAGTGTCAAATTTTCATTAAAGGGACAGTCAAGTCCAAAATAAACTTTCATGATTCAGATAGGGCATGTAATTTTAAACAACTTTCCACTTTTACTTTTATCACCGATTTTGCTTTGTTGTCTTGGTTGAAAGCTAAACCTAGGTAGGCTTATATGCTAATTTCTTAGACCTTCAAGGCCACCTCTTATGTGAATGCATTTTGATAGTTTTTCACCACTGGAGGGCGTTAGTTTATGTGTGTCATATAGATAACTTTGAGCTCATGCACGTGAAGTTACCTAGGAGTAAGCACTGATTGGCTTAAATGCAAGTCTGCCAAAAAAACTGAAATAAGGGAGCCGTTTGCAGAGGCTTAGATACAAGGTAATCACAGATGTAAAAACAAAATTTATGCTTACCTGATAAATTTCTTTCTCTTGTGGTGTATCCAGTCCACGGGTTCATCCATTACTTGTGGGATATTCTCCTTCCCAACAGGAAGTTGCGAGAGGACACCCACAGCAGAGCTGTCTATATAGCTCCTCCCCTAACTGCCACCCCCAGTCATTCGACCGAAGACAAGCAAGAAAAAGGAGAAACTATAGGGTGCAGTGGTGACTGTAGTTTAAAAATAAAAAACACCTGCCTTAAAATGACAGGGCGGGCCGTGGACTGGATACACCACAAAAGAAAGAAATTTATCAGGTAAGCATAAATTTTGTTTTCTCTTGTAAGGTGTATCCAGTCCACGGGTTCATCCATTACTTGTGGGATACCAATACCAAAGCTTTAGGACACGGATGAAGGGAGGGACAAGGCAGGAACTTAAACGGAAGGCACCACTGCCTGCAAGACCTTTCTCCGAAAAATAGCCTCCGAGGAAGCAAAAGTATCAAATTTGTAGAATTTCGAAAAAGTATGAAGCGAAGACCAAGTCGTCGCCTTACAAATCTGTTTAACAGAGGCCTCATTTCTAAAAGCCCATGTGGAAGCTACCGCTCTAGTGGAATGAGCTGTAATTCTTTCAGGAGGCTGCTGGCCAGCAGTCTCATAAGCTAAACGGATTATGCTTCTCAGCCAAAAAGAAAGAGAAGATGCCGAAGCCTTTTGGCCTCTCCTCTGTCCAGAGTAGACAACAAACAATGCAGATGTTTGACGAAAATCCTTAGTAGCTTGTAAATAAAACTTTAAAGCATGAACCACGTCAAGATTGTGTAATAGACGTTCCTTCTTTGAAGAAGGATTAGGACACTGTGACGGAACTACAATCTCCTGATTGATATTCTTATTAGATACCACCTTAGGAAGAAATCCAGGTTTGGTACGCAACACTACCTTATCTGTATGGAATATCAGATAAGGGGAATCACACTGTAAGGCAGATAACTCTGAAACTCTTCGAGCCGAAGAGATAGCTACCAAAAACAGAACTTTCCAAGATAAAAGCTTGATATCTATGGAATGCAGAGGTTCAAACGGAACCCCTTGAAGAACTTTAAGAACTAAATTTAAACTCCATGGCGGAGAAACAGGTTTAAACACAGGCTTGATTCTAACTAAAGCCTGACAAAACGCCTGAACGTCTGGAACATCTGCCAGACGCTTGTGCGGAAGAATAGACAGAGCAGAAAACTGTCCCTTTAAGGAACTAGCTGACAATCCCTTCTCCAATCCTTCTTGGAGAAAAGATAATATCCTAGGAATCCTGACTTTACTCCATGAGTAACCCTTGGATTCACACCAATGAAGATATTTACACCATATCTTATGATAGATTTTCCTTGTGACAGGCTTTCGAGCCTGAATTAAGGTATCAATGACCGACTCGGAGAAACCACGTTTTGATAAAATCAAGCGTTCAATCTCCAAGCAGTCAGCCGCAGAGAAATTAGATTTGGATGTTTGAATGGACCTTGGAGTAGAAGGTCCTGCCTCAGCGGCAGAGTCCATGGTGGAAGGGATGACATGTCCACCAGATCTGCATACCAAGTCCTGCATACCAAGTCCTGCCACGCAGGTGCTATCAAAATCACCGAAGCTCTCTCCTGCTTGATCTTGGCAATCAGACAAGGGAGGAGAGGAAATGGTGGGAACACATAAGCCAGGCTGAAGGACCAGGGCACTGCTAGAGCATCTATCACCGCTGCCTGGGGATCCCTTGACCTGGACCCGTAACAGGGAAGCTTGGCGTTCTGACGAGACGACATCAGATCCACTTCTGGTTTGCCCCATAGTTGAATCAGCTGGACAAATACCTCCGGATGGAGCTCCCACTCCCCCGGATGAAAAGTCTGCCGACTTAGAAAATCCGCCTCCCAGTTCTCTACTCCTGGGATATAGATAGCTGAGAGATGGCAAGAGTGAACCTCTGCCCATAGAATTATCTTTGAAACCTCCAACATTGCCAGGGGGCTTCTTGTCCCCCCCTGATGGTTGATATAGGCTACAGTCGTGATATTGTCCGACTGAAATCTGATGAACCTGACCGCAGCTAGTTGAGGCCAAGCCTGAAGAGCATTGAATATCGCTCTCAGTTCCAGAATGTTTATTGGAAGGAGGGCTTCCTCCTGAGTCCACGAACCCTGAGCCTTCAGGGAGTTCCAGACTGCGCCCCAGCCCAGAAGGCTGGCATCTGTCGTGACTATAGTCCACTCTGGCCTGCGGAAACTCATTCCCCTGGACAGATGGACCCAAGAGAACCACCAGAGAAGAGAATCCCTGGTCTCTTGATCCAGATTTAGCAGAGGGAACAAATCTGTGTAATCCCCATTCCACTGATTGAGCATGCAAAGTTGCAGTGGTCTGAGATGTAGGCGGGCAAACGGAACTATGTCCATTGCCGCTACCATTAGGCCGATTACTTCCATACACTGAGCCACTGAAGGCCGAGAAGTGGAATGAAGAGCACGGCAGGAAGTTAGAAGCTTTGATAACCTGACCTCTGTCAGAAACATTTTCATTTGTACTGAATCTATCAGTGTTCCTAGGAAGGAAACTCTTGTGAGAGGGGAGAGAGAACTCTTTTCTTCGTTCACCTTCCACTCGTGAGACCTCAGAAAGGCCAGAACAATGTCCGTATGGGACTTGGCGATTTGAAAAGTCGACGCCTGTATCAGAATGTCATCTAGGTAAGGAGCCACCGCTATGCCCCGTGGCCTTAGAACCGCCAGTAGGGACCCTAGAACCTTCGTAAAGATTCTTGGTGCCGTGGCTAACCCGAAGGGAAGAGCCACAAACTGGTAATGCCTGTCTAAGAAGGCGAACCTGAGGAACTGATGATGATCTCTGTGAATCGGAATGTGGAGATAAGCATCCTTTAAGTCCACGGAAGTCATATATTGACCCTCCTGGATCATAGGGAGGATGGTTCGGATAGTCTCCATCTTGAAGGATGGGACCCTGAGAAATTTGGTTAGGATCTTGAGATCCAAGATTGGTCTGAAAGTTCCCTCTTTTTTGGGAACTATAAACAGATTTGAATAGAAGCCCTGCCCCTGTTCCTGCTTTGGAACTGGGTGGATCACTCCCATAACCAGCAGGTCTTGAACACAACGTAAGAATGCCTCTCTTTTTATCTGGTTTACAGATAATTGTGAGAGATGAAATCTACCCTTTGGAGATGAAGCTTTGAAGTCTAGAAGATATCCCTGGGAAACAATTTCTAATGCCCAGGGATTCTGGACGTCTCTTGCCCAAGCCTGGTCGAAGAGAGAGAGTCTGCCCCCCACTAGATCCGGTCCCGGATCGGGGGCTACTCCTTTATGCTGTCTTAGAGGCAGCCACAGTTTTCTTGGCCTGCTTCCCCTTATTCCAAGCCTGGTTAGGTCTCCAGACTGGTTTGAACTGGGCGAAATTTCCCTCTTGTTTTGCATTAGAGGAAACTGAAGCTGCGCCACTCTTGAAGTTTCGAAAGGAACGAAAATTATTCTGTTTGGTCCTTAACTTATTAGACATATCCTGAGGAAGGGCGTTACCTTTTCCTCCAGTAATATCAGAAATGATCTCCTTCAGACCGGGCCCGAATAGGGTCTGTCCCTTGAAGAGGATGTTAAGAAGCTTAGACTTTGATGTAACGTCTGCTGACCAGGACTTAAGCCATAGCGCCCTACACGCCAAAATGGCAAAACCTGAATTCTTAGCCGTTAGCTTGGCTAAATGAAAAATGGCGTCAGAAATAAAGGAGTTAGCTAACTTAAGAGCTTTAATCCTGTCTAGAATATCGTCTAACGGGGTCTCCACCTGTAGAGCCTCCTCAAGAGACTCAAACCAAAAAGCCGCTGCAGCAGTAACTGGGGCAATGCATGCAAGAGGCTGGAGAATAAAACCTTGATGTATAAAAATTTTCTTAAGGAGACCCTCCAATTTTTTATCCATAGGATCTAGGAAAGCACAACTGTCCTCGACGGGGATAGTTGTACACTTAGCTAGGATGGAGACTGCTCCCTCCACCTTAGGAACCGTCTGCCACGAGTCCCGTACGGTGGCATCTATGGGAAACATCTTTTTAAAAGCAGGAGGGGGAGAGAACGGCACACCTGGTCTATCCCATTCCTTAGTAATAATTTCCGAAAACCTCTTAGGGACTGGAAAAACATTGGTGTAAACAGGTACTGCAAAGTATTTGTCCATTTTACACAATTTCTCTGGAACCACAATGGGGTCACAGTCATCCAGAGTCGCTAAAACCTCCCTAAGCAATAAGTGGAGGTGTTCAAGCTTAAATTTAAACGCTGTCATCTCAGAATCAGACTGAAGTAACGCCTCCCCTGAGTCTGAAATGTCACCCACAGATAGAAGCTCACCTGCCTCGGCTTCTGAGCATTGTGAGGGTATATCGGACACAGGCAATAAAGCGTCAGAAAGCTCTGTATTAATTCTAGCCCCAGAGCTGTCTCGCTTTCCTTGTAGCCCTGGCAGTTTGGAGAATACCTCTGTGAGGGTAGCATTCATAACTGCTGCCATGTCCTGTAAGGTAAAAGAATTAGACACGCTAGATGTACTTGGCGTCACTTGAGCGGGGGTTATAGGTTCTGACACATGGGGAGAGTTAGATGGCATAATCTCCCTCTTTTCAGTCAGAGAATCCCCTGGAGATAAATCTTTAAGCGCCATAATATGGTCTTTATAGTTTATAGAAATATCAGTACATTTGGTACACATTCTAAGAGGGGGTTCCACAATGGCTTCCAAACATATTGAACAAGGAGTTTCCTCTATGTCAGACATGTTTAACAGACTAGTAATGAGACAAGCAAGCTTGGAAAACACTTTAATAAAGGTGAAACAGCAATTAAACAAAAACGTTACTGTGCCTTTAAGAGAAAAAAACTAGCACTTAAACTGCAAAACAGTGAAAAAATACAGTAAAATCTTTGAAATTTTTACAATGTGAATAAGGGACTAAAGCAGCATTGCACCCACTTGCAAATGGATGATTAACCCCTTAGGCCCCAAACCGGATTGAAAAACGTTAAAAAACTTTAAAAATCAATTGAGCACCATGCCACAGCTCTGCTGAGGCTCCTACCTGCTCTTAAATACGATTTTGTGCAGAAAAAAACCCTTTGAAATTGTTCTCAGATGCCAGAGGACTCTTCTAGGGAAGCTGGATGTCTCAGTCTGTATTAAAACTGCGCAGTTAGAGTGCTAAAATAGGCCCCTCCCACCATGTACTGGATGTCAGAGGGGCCTTAAGAAAATACTCCTAGGAGTATCTGACTAGCCATGTGGAAACTAGGCCCCAAATAAAGACTTATCTCCCTCAGAGAAAAAACGTCCTATTTATTTGAAATCATGTAAACGTTTTGTCACTAAGCAATATGAATATTAACATGAGTATTACCCTGTTATTTAAGCATGATCCCAGTCGCTGTTAAATCACTGCATCAGGCTTACCTCAAATACACAAGGCTCTGTCAGCATTTTCTAGAACTAATTCCTCTCTCTAGAAATAAAAATACTGAACATACCTCAAAGCAGGTAATCTGCAGGCCGTTCCCCCAACTGAAGTTTTCCCATATTCATCAGTAATGTGTGAGAACAGCAATGGACCTTAGTTACAAACGGCTAAGATCATCAAATCTCCAGGCAGAACTCTTCTTCTAATTTCTGCCTGAGAGAAAAACAGTACAAAGCCGGTACCGTTTAAAAATAACAAACTCTTGATTGAAGGTAAAACTACACTAAGTCACCACATATCTCTTGATACTTCCTTTCTTGTCGAGAGTTGCAAGAGAATGACTGGGGGTGGCAGTTAGGGGAGGAGCTATATAGACAGCTCTGCTGTGGGTGTCCTCTTGTAACTTCCTGTTGGGAAGGAGAATATCCCACAAGTAATGGATGAACCCGTGGACTGGATACACCTTACAAGAGAAAAGCGCATTATTATAACTGTGTTGGTTATGCAAAACTGGGGAATGGGTACTAAAGGGATTATCTATCTTTTTTTTTTTTTATAAAAAATTAACTTTTATTGATAATAAGTTTAAAAATCCATGGAGGACACAGGTACAAAAATAGAACACACAAGTAATATCAAGAAAGTTTATAGTAGTTTTCTGTACTTCAGAGGTGAAGTGAAGATTGAGATTATTCTGATTTATGTAAATCAGAAATTCATCAATACTATCAAAATCACCAGTCCAAATGAAAAGCAAGTCATCTATGAAACGACCATAATATGAAATGTTTGATCCGAAGGGGACCTCATCTCCACAGATGTGGGACAGCTCCCACCAACCCATATAAAGGTTGGCATAAGAGGGGGCAAATTTTGCCACCATTGCCGTCCCACACCTCTGGAAATAAAAGACCCCCTCGAATTCAAAATAATTGTGACTTAACAAAAACCTTGTGACCTTGATCACATATTCCTGAAAATCTGACCCCAGAGTGGAATAATACGTTAAGATGAACCGTAGTGATGTGAGACCTAGCTCATGTGGTATAGAAGACCATTAGCTTAATTACTTTACTAATAATATGTATTGCATATTTTGATTGTATCCCTCTCTACTATCTGCTTTTACATATTTGTTACGAACAGGTTCTTATCAATCTTATTTTGTAGTCAATTTTGAGAGCCGTTTAGCAAAGAGTGAAATGTATTAGGTTTTCTATTTACCAATGGGTGCAGAGTATACCCTTTTTTTTTTTTTTTTAAAGCATTTTTATTTGAGTTTCCAAAAAGGCATACAAAAGTAAAAAAACAACAAAGTACAAATATCTATTTGACAGAAAACATTGTAAGAGAATTCACAAAGACTATCGTACAAGCGGTATGCCAACAACTTCCTGAATAACACCTAAGGCCACTTTTGGACCCTGTAACCCTAGAGCAACCTTGCAGGAAGTTATCTTGATCAGAGGAGACCACGTTTGGGTCCCATATGTCTAACCTCGTTTTTTTATTTTAATATCTGTTTGAATAAAACCGGAGAATAATTAATCTTAACTTTCACACTTTATAAGATATATAACAAAATAATATTAGTAAGCCTTAAACTATAGGAGCACAATTGCATTCTTAAGAGATTATGTGTATAACTGAGTTATTTAGGCCATAGACAGGACAGCATCACAAGTAATAATCTATGGTTATCGTAGGAGCCTGTGAGGGGGAGTTTAGCCTGAATGTTAGGCTCTATCAACAAACTATCAGAGTGAGACAGTTTTCACCTGAGGGGTTTGATTGGAGTATAGGTGTGCTGCAGGGGAAGTCAGGCCGATTTAAATACCGTAGATATTATCACTAATAAGATACGTTGAACAAACTGACATATCATTGAACTTATCCCTATAGTAGGCTGCTGAAAGTAATTTATCTTCACATACAGCTCTATTGGAGTGTACCCTAAGAGGCATAATATATCCTCAGTGATCTTTGATGTGAGAATGTTAAGAGCTTAATGATGTGCCTAGTTAAAGTAGGCTGAAGTTATTGGGGAGTGGGAACAGTATCATATCCTAGATAACCATTCCAGGTTTGGTGTTTTAACGATTTCCACTTGCAATGTGTCAGGGTTTTTTCCCCTGTTTTGTTTGCCATGTGCTGCTGGCAGCCATTTTACTCACCTCTCTTGCTGACTATGGTGCATTGTGGGGGATGCTGCTCATTTCCTGCACTTCCTTTTATGGCCAGACTGGTGTGCATCATCTGTGTGAGACAGGATGCAGTCTCAGAATTGTGATGTCATCACTTATTATTTAAAGGGCCTCTGTTCAGTATGCTTTGCCTTTGCGTTCTCTCAGACCTGTTTGTGAGAGTTCCTGTGTATTACCTGGCTGTCTGACGTCCTGGTTCATGATCCCTGGCTTGTTCCTGACTCTGCTGTTTTCCTTGTTCCTGATTCCGGCTCGTCTGACTATTTGCTTTGGCTCCTGACTCGGCTCGTCTGACTACCAGCTCTGGCTTTGACTCCTGGCTTGTTATTTGACTTGTGGACTTTTTATTATTTTTTTGTGATTATTTTTGCACTTCTCGTCTCAGTCTGATTCCTGGCACCCTGACACAATGTGAATGAAGTAAGATGGCATAATATATAAAGATAGTAGGAGGCATACAAAGAAAAATGCAAATATTTACAAAACCTAATTGCAGCATAATTGCAAGACAGTATACCATACAGGAACTAGGCACATCAGACTATTATTATTTATTATTATCGGTTATTTGTAGAGCGCCAACAGATTCCGCAGCGCTATAAACAAAGGGGGAGTACAAAAAAACAATTATAGGGTAGAGGGCCCTGCCAAGAGTTGCACTGTTGTAGTTAGCTCTTAAGAAGGTGATCTACAAACAGCTGGACTTTTAGGCTTACATGCTAAGAGGGTTCAGGGGATTGCAGTGGAGGAGAGGAACTGGTATTAGGAAAGGTTAGCGTAGGTTGTATGCGTCCCTGAACAGTAGAGTCTTTAGGGAGCACTTGAAGCTTTTAAAACTAGAAGAGAGTCTTGTGGAGCGAGGCAGAGAGTTCCACAAGATGGGAGCCAGTCTGGAGAAGTCCTGTAAACGGGAGTGTGATGAGGTGACAAGAGAGGAGGAGAGTAGGAGGTCATGAGCAGAGCGAAGGGGACGGGAGGGAGAGTATCTGGAGACAAGGTCTGAGATGTAGGGGGGAGCAGTGCAGTTGAGGGCTTTGTATGTAAGAGTGAGAGTTTTGTGTTTGATCCTAGAGGCAAGAGGAAGCCAGTGAAGGGATTGGCAGAGAGGCGCAGCAGATGAAGGGTGACGTGTAAGGAAGATGAGTCTGGCAGAGGCATTCATTATGGATTGTAAATGAGCTAGGCGGCAGGCGGGGAGATCAGAGAGGACAGAGTTGCAGTAATCAAGGCGGGAAAGAATGAGAGAGTGGATTAAAATCTTAGTTGTGTCTTGTGTAAGGAAGTGTCTAATTTTAGAGATGTTTTTAAGGTGGAAGCGGCAGGCTGTAGCCAAGGACTGAATGTGAGGAGTGAAGGAAAGATCTGAGTCAAATGTGACCCGAGACATCGGGCATGCGGGGTAGGGGTAATGATGGAGTTGTCGACAGTTATAGAGATATTGGGGGTGGAGATTTTGGAAGAAGGGGGGAAAATGAGGAGCTCAGTTTTGGAGAGATTTAGCTTGAGGTAGTGAGAGGACATCCAGGAAGAGATGTGAGAAAGACAGTTAGTGACATGGGTTAGCAAGGAAGGAGATAGTTCTGGTGCAGAGAAGTAGATTTGGGTGTCATCGGCATACAAATGATATTGGAAAGCGTGGGACGTAATTAGGGAACCTAGTGATGACGTATAGATTGAGAAGAGAAGGGGACCGAGGACAGAGCCTTGCGGTACTCCGACAGAAAGTGGTGATGGGGCAGAGGAGGCCCCAGAGAAGGCTACACTGAAGGTACGGATTGACGGGTAGGAAGAGAGCCATGAGAGGGCTGTGTCACAGATGCCGAAGGATTGGAGGGTTTGGAGCAAAAGAGGGTGGTCGACAGTGTCAAAGGCTGCGGACAGATCAAGGAGGATAAGCAGAGAGAAGTTGCCTTTTGATTTAGCTGTAAGTAGGTCGCTGGTGACCTTAACAATAGCTGTCTCTGTGGAGTGATAAGGACGAAATCCAGATTGCAGCGGGTCAAGAAGGGAGTTTAACGTAAGGAAATGGGATAGGCGTGCATATACTAGTTTTTCCAGAAGCTTTGAAGCAAGAGGGAGGAGGGAAATAGGGTGGTAGTTGGATGGGGAGGTAGGATCAAGGGAAGGTTTTTTGAGGATAGGTGTGACCAGTGCATGTTTCATCGATGAGGGAAATGTACCAGTGCTGAGGGAGAGGTTGAAAATGTGTGTTAGTATAGGGGTAAGGGTAGCAGAGAGAGAGGGGAGCAGCTGTGAGGGGATAGGGTCAAGGGGACAGGTAGTGAGGTGAGAGCGCAGTATTAGTGCCGAAACTTCTTCCTCAGTAACAGGGGAGAATGAACTAAGTTTCAGGTTATGAGGGTTGTGGTTGAGTGAGAGTATTTGAGGGGGGGAGAGAATGGAATTGTGTTGAGAGCTGATTTCATGTCTGATGGAGTCAATTTTGTTAATGAAGTGACTGGCAAAGTCTTGAGCTGACAGAGAAGTTGTATTAGGAAGTGGGGGAGGTCGGAGGAGAGTATTGAAAGTGGAGAACAGACTTTTTGGGTTTGAAGAAAGATTAGAGATAAGAGTAGAGAAGTAGTGTTGCTTGTGGAGATTAAGGGCAGAGTAGTAGGAGTTAAAGATGAATTTGTAATGAAGAAAATCAGCTGAACTCCGTGATTTTCTCCAATGCCGTTCAGCAGTACGGGAACATCTGCGTAGGTACCGTGTCAGAGGAGTATGCCAGGGCTGGGGATGAGTGTGTGATTTCTGAGCAGTGGTAAGAGGGGCGAGATTGTCAAGGACGGATATAAGGGTGGAATTATAGTGGCAGATAGATTGTTCAGGGCAGGAAAAGGAGGAGAAGGATGAGAGGAGCGGTTTAAGGGAATTAGCAAGTTGTTGCTGATCTAAAGACCTAATGCTTCTGTGAAGTTTGGTGTGAGGAGTAGAAGGTGGGAGAGTTGTAGGAAGGGATGATATGTTGCAGGTAAGGAGTTGGTGGTCAGAAAGAGGAAAAGGGGAGTTTGAGAAGTTTGAGAGAGTGCATCGATAGCTAAAGATCAGGTCAAGAGAGTGACCGTCTTTGTGAGTGGGAGAATCAGTCCATTGTGACAGACCGAAAGAGGAAGTGAGTTGCAGAAGTTGTTTAGCAGATGAGGCAGTGGGATTGTTAAGGGGGATGTTGAAGTCGCCAAGAATGAGGGCAGGGGTGTCTGAGGAAAGGAAATAGGGTAGCCAGGCGGCCAAGTGATCTAGAAATTGAGTTGCGGAGCCAGGGGGTCGGTATATGACTGCAACACGTACAGAGAGAGGGGAGAATAAGCAAATCATGTGGGTTTCGAATGAGGGAAAAGTGAGGGAAGAGATAGGATGTATTTGTTGAAAGGTGCAACGAGAGGAAAGTAAAATACCTACACCACCTCCTTGTCTATTACGAGACCTAGGAGTGTGGCTGAAGTGGAGACCCCCATGTGACAGAGCAGCAGTGGATGCTGTGTCTAGGGGAGAGAGCCAGGTTTCTGTTAGGGCCAGAAGGTTGAGGGAGCGGGAGATGAAGAGGTTGTGTATAGAAGTGAGTTTGTTGCAAACAGAGCGAGAGTTCCAGAGTGCACAAGTGAAAGGGGTAGTGGCTTTAGATGCAAGAGGAATGTGAGTAAGGTGTGCAGGGTTTTGTTTTCTGAGTCTATGGGATGGTACACATGGATGTGCACGGCTTGTCAGTGGTTGGGGACCAGGATTAGGGGCTGTTTTCCAGAAGGCTACCTTTAGTAAGTTAGATGGCAGTTGTTGCAGCTGAGTGGAAAAGTCTGTGTAATTTCTCTGAGTTTGGGAGAGGATGTGTTGGAAATCAAACTGTAGTAAGTTAGATGGCAGTTGTTGCAGCTGAGTGGAAAAGTCTGTATAATTTCTCTGAGTTTGGGAGAGGATGTGTTGGAAATCAAACTAAAGGAGAGAGACTATTCTGTCCTCATAAATAGTCCTGGAGATTTAGGGCTTAGTTCAGAGATGGGAGCTCAATAAAAAAAAGTAGTGTTGCAGCTTAGTGATTAGTGAACAATTAGGAGCAAACAGTGTATTAAACATTTTTTTTTTGCACTTATATATTTATACTAGTTTTACAAATCAGCTAACGATAATTCTCCATTACCACACAGCAAGAGCCCAGCATTTAAGTTGTACTGCTGCAGGATAAGAAACATGAGAACGTTCTTAAATACAATCTGATTGTAAATATTAATAGCGCAACATGTGGAAAAGTGAGCCGCTAGCGTTAACCCATCCTCCTTCAGAATCCAACCGATCCCAGATAGGGGCAGGGGGTTGGGGTTATAGTAGAACTCCACATCAAATTAAGCATTTTATACAGAATAAAGTAAATAATGTTCCAGCCGTATCAAGACCAATGAAAACTTAGCAGTATGAAATGTCTAACTTAGCAGTGAATATGGCCCTTAACATGAGTTTGAAAGTACAGATGAATATATGAACCAGTACTCGTAAACCCCGATAGCGTGTCTGCAGGAGTTCATCCGATGCCCAATTTGATGGCAGGAGGGGCTAGTAAGTGTTCCCTGGGGGGTCTCATCGATGCACGGCACTTAGCTGTGGACCATGCGGCTGGCATATGGAGATAGGCAAGAGCAATGCACTAGCCGAGTTCACAGAGTCTTTCTCCTTCCCTCACAATCAGGTCCGCTCTAAACACCATCATGAACGCGCTGGGTGGTACGACAATAATCTCTCTCTGCTGTAGCACTCGCACCTCTCTAGCAACACCGATCAGTGTAGTGCTGGTGTTGTCGTCAGCTCCGCTTCCAGAACTGAATTGACTGGTGCTTTGTGCAGAGACACCAGCGGGTTGTGGCTGTAATTTTCTACAAGGGGTGGTGGTGGGCGCAGAGCTCTGTCTAGCTGGGCTTCTTTGCAGTGAAAGCTCTGAAGGAATCAGGCCCACCGATTCCATAGGCCAGACCCCAGTGGGGTCGTGCGGGGGAGTCACAGCCGGGGCCAAACCAGCACACATTAGTCTGTGGTCTCCGAAGTTGGTCCCACCCTGTTGCACAACAGACAATGGTAGACCCCGTTACAGGTAGTTCTCCTCCATTTTCATATTTCCAAGCCGCCACCATTTGCCTCTTAAGTTGCACAAAATGTTCCGACAAAATAGTACAGATCTTTTCCAGCAGCAAAGCAGAATCACGCTCCATTCTGATGATCAGAGGCTATATGTCTAGAGTAAGGCTTAGAGATGTACAAGTAGTTTTCAGTGTCTGCGCACTGTGTACCCGGCTTACAAGATACCGGGGGGGGGGGGGGGTTGAGTGCCTCACACGAAGGAGTCTGCCCTAGGCCTCAATGCTCCGGATCAGCTGACAAAAGTAGGATTTCAACAATAAACATATCGTTAGGTTCAGTTTGAGTAGCTGGTTTCAAAAGTTTATTGTTGTAGCTTAGATGATCATGCTATGCACCGATAATAGGCAGGTTACCAGGGATCTATCTATAGCAGCCAATATTGCAACCATTCAAAGGTGCTGCCCAGAGACACGCCCCGGGATTATCTATCTTTTTAAACAACAAAAATTCTGGTGTTGACTGTGCCTTTAAGATATTGCTGAAACCAGGAATTTCACTGCTTCTTTTTGCATTTGAGACCTTCAACTCTGACAAAAACATTATTTTTTTGCCATTTAATTGCCTAATTTTTTTATAGAGGATAGATGGAAAATTGTCCTTAACCACTTGTGATCAAGAGGCCATTGTTAATCAAACAAACATCTTTCTAAATATGTCACTTGAAACAACTACAATACCTGAGCTACAATTCTTTTTTGCATGAGACATGATTGTTTAAAAAAACAAAAAAGGAAAAATTGTTTCAGCCTAAGAGATGGTATCTCATATAATTTAATATAATTTTTTATTAAGATCCCCAGTTCACCCAGTGTAGCCTATTTGTGACCATCAAGCAAGAAACCTAAGCAAAAGACATTTGTGAAATCAATGTGTTAGAGTCCGAGTGGCGCATAAGCGATAAGGGGTTTATACCCCAAAAAATCATATATATATATATATATATATATAAATATATATAAAGAAACATTTATTTAAGAAAAATAGAACATATTCTGCTATGTGAAGAACATTGGAATGTTAAATATTCATATGAAATTTGAAATGCTTGCCAAGCTCCTCCCACTGGTGACATCACGATCTGCGCTGCATCTTGGCACTCTGCTGAATAGCACTGACAGTCTGTTGAATACAACTAGTAAGTCTGTTGTGATTGGATGCCATATGCAGCCCAGATCATGATGTTATCAGTGGGCTGAGCTTGGCAGACATTTCAAAGTGGCCAGAAACAATATTCATTTTAAAATAACTTTTTTACTGTTCCTGCTGCATGATTTAGAAAAGTTGCAGAAGGCTATTTGCAGCTTAATATAAGGTAAGACAGACTTTAAGATGACCAAGGTGTAGACTGTCCCTTTAAACACAATTGGGTTGCGCACGAGTATGGGTGTTGTGTTAGTTTGTTTTGCACTTTTTGCGCTCCATCGAAGTCCATGGGGTTATAGGTTAACGCGTTTGTGATATTCAAAGTTCGGGTTTTTGCATGCATTGGGTTCGCGCCTGTGTTTAAACGTTTTATTTCCAACTTGTAAGACACGCAATTCCTGATGTGTGCAAAAAGCATACATCTAGCGAAGCGCTAATTTGCGTTCCACTCGTAATCTAGCTCAATGAGGCCATTTCTACATATTAATTCTACATAGTACCACTTGCCATTGATGCTGGTTCTAAGGATTTCAAGAGATTTTGACAATAAAAACCCAGAATTACTCCAGTTTAGTTTGTGGCACATAAAGAAGGAAACCCTAAGAATATGTATTCTGTTTTCAAGAGCTTCAAGTGCAGGAAATTGGGAGATCTAGAATATACTTACTTTTAGTAGAGTTCTCCAGCATGTGGTGATGTGGTGATGTGGTGATCATAGAAAATGCAACTTTATAGGTATCTGATTCATATTAATGTAGAGCAGGGAAATCAGGTTATATAAAATTTGCAGGCAGACCATAGCATGATGATTGTTGGTGTGTTATGTGCATGGCCTATGACTCCTATATAACGTACATGCTCCTAATGGCTTTGCTGATGTGCCACATGATATGGCTGCCACATGAGTGTATAAGCAGAGGGGCTCATTTTAATCAGTCATATGAGCATCTACTTCAAAGGACTTAATTATATTCTCATGATATACTTACATCACAATTACATAATGTACTGTGGGTCACCTTGCACTGCTGAGTATTTCAAATATGATTTTTTGTGTGTGCAAATTTTAAGTATTCATTTTAGGTCCCTTGAAGACAAGTGTATTATATGCAGAAACTTTGAAACTCATAACAGGATTCAATAAAAAAAGATGCAGGCATATATAGAGATTAAACATTTTGATGTCTTGTATTTCTTTCTTTCTGAGTTTCAGAAAATAAGATGCGGATTGCAGAAGAGTTAACGCTTATGTTCCACTAACCCTGGATAATAGTCTAATATCTCTGGTATGTCAATCCCCTCAGACTTCTCACAAGATCAGCCCTATAATAGACTGTAAGAGCACTTCACATGCTTAAGTAAAATACATTTCAAGCATTCAGCAAGATTACTGTCATGCTTTCTATACTGAAGCCTTCCAGGAAAGCTTTCTTGTGCTCATGAAAATGTAACAATTTCACAAATGTAACCAGCTCATATGGGCCAACAACTGATTATTGTGTTTTGCTCTACATGTTTGTTTCTATCAGCATGTAGCTGATACCATAATAGTACATGTGAAATAAAAGCCTCTCAAATAAATTGTGATCTTAGACAGTGGCAGCTGTTGACATTTTAAGTGGCTGGGATGGAAAATCCTGTAGTTTTCCTGTATTCTGCACTGCACCTAATTAACAGCCACTTAGAGGCCGAATTATCATTGTGCGAGCAGACATGATCCGATATTGCGGATCATGTCCGCTGCACATCGATAAATGCCGACAGCAAACGCTCTCAGCATTTATCATTGCACCAGCAGTTCTTGTGAACTGCTGGTGCAATGCCACCCCTACAGATTTGCGGCCAATCAGCCGCTAGCAGGGGGTGTCAATCAACCCGATCGTATTCGATCGGGTTCATTTCTGGCGATGTCTGTCCGCTGCCTCAGAGCAGGCAGACAGGTTATGGAGCAGCGCTCTTTAGACCGCTGCTTCATAACTTGTGTTTCCGGCGAGCCTGAAGGCTCGCCAGAAACACGGGGCATCAAGCTCCATACGGAGCTTGATAAATATGCCCCTTAATCTCAGATGTGTTTAAAAGATACACATTTCCTATTTCACATGAAACTTACATTTTATACATTAAATTAAAGTGATAGTAAAGTTAAATTAATGGCATATTATATTACAATAGTTTTGTATGTAAAATGTCTGTTTTTTCTTCTATGTAAAATGTTTAAAACTATTTTTTACTTATTATTTAATATTACTTTTTTTTACCCCCACCCGCCTCCCTTAATGGAATCTTCTTTCCCTCAGGTGACGTTTGTTGTAGTCACCCAATCACTGGCATTCCCGTATGGCTAGCTGACACATGCATACTAGTGCCCAGATGCCGATGCCCCAATGAAAAATGATTGCCCAACAGCTCTCTGTTCTCACTACACTACAGGATAGGAAATAGAAAAAATGGAGGAGAGAAGATCAAGAAACGGCAGAAAAATAAAAGATAATGTTTTAGTATATAAAGACACAAATTTAAAAATGATGATAGTGGCTTAGGTGGAAGGTATGTTTCTACATGATTTAATTTACCATCACTTTAAGTGTTTATTTTTAGGTTTTTTTAAATTAGTAATATATTTTAATAACTTATATAATCGCAACTGCAAATAAATATATTCTAGGCATTGACATATTTTGCTACCATTGCTACTATTTACTAAGGTCTCCTTTCCATTGAGTCTGTAAAAATGGAGCCGTAAGTTACTGAAGCTGTCGACAGCTAAAAGTAGCTAATGGCTCCTTTTTAATGCTAGGTTTCCATTTAAATATTTTGCGCAATGCGTGTATTCGATCTTTCCACATATATAAGTTAATTTAGCATCGACGCTTGGAACTGACTTTGAATTTTTAGAAAATCGCACCATAGCAAGTTCACTGCTATGTTAACCCAACCTTAAATTATAAAAATGAATGTTAGCGCCTGCAAACCTTACCTGTGATCACCAAGAGAAAGAAAGAAATAAAGAAACAGGAGTTAGTTACAGAGTTTTGAGTTTGGTGGGTTTTGAGCGAGGTAGAGTGATTTGGTCAGCTATTAAATAACCAAATATTTTATTTTTTTTAAATTTAGGACAGCCTTTTAATTTATTTTAATATCTAATAATTAGTCTTACCACAGGCATAGGCCTAGTTGGAGTTATGTGCTTTATTATATTTTTATATGTAAGTACATATTCATATTCAAATATAATTAAAAACATAATTCCAACTAGGTCTATGCCTGGGGCAGCACTAAATATATATATATTTTTTTTAGAATACAAAATTTTTAATTACAAATACAATTATTTTTTTTGAAGGTACAATCTTTGTTTTTTGGAAGTACAATAGTACAGTTTTCTTTTTTGGAAATGCAATACAATTTTTTTCTTTTTGAAGTGCACTTTTTTCTTGGAACTACATTTCCAGCATGTGTCAAATAATAAATACTAGTTCCCACTTTGCTAAAGGACTTGTGGATGTCACAGCAAGTCCATTCAGCAGTTTGCCTGGAAACTAACTACTACTTTGCTTTTAATTCAATGTGGAGACATGGCTGAAAACCCAGCACATCAGCATCATCTAGGTAAACATACAATGTGGCTTAACATGCCTAAAGTGATTATTGTCATTTGCATCCTACTACACTATACAGAGGATATACACTATACATTTTTCATGTCTTCATTTACCATACAACATGTATTTACATGCCTACAGTGCTTTATTCTCTTGGTAACATTTGTTGAAGGAGAGCAATGCTCTACTTGTGCCTAGCTGAGCACATTTGGTGAGACTGCATACTGAGGTATACTCAAGAGTGTGTTCGTGTCTTGAGCATTCTATTGCAGAAGTGGAAGATCTGAGTGGGTGAGTTGGACAACACAGGTTGTATTTTATTCACTTTGCATCTTTAAATCAGCTTTTTTAAACTAAGGCCTAGATTTAGAGTTCGGCGGTAAAAGGGCTGTTAACGCTCCGCGGGCTTTTTTCTGGCCGCACCATAAATTTAACTCTGGTATCGAGAGTTAAAACAAATGCTGCGTTAGGCTCCAAAAAAGGAGCGTAGGGCATTTTTACCGCAAATGCAACTCTCGATACCAGAGTTGCTTACGGACGCGGCCGGCATCAAAAACGTGCTCGTGCACGATTCTCCCATAGGAAACAATGGGACTGTTTGAGCTGAAAAAAAACCTAACACCTGCAAAAAAGCAGCGTTCAGCTCCTAACGCAGCCCCATTGTTTCCTATGGGGAAACACTTCCTACGTCTGCACCTAACACTCTAACATGTACCCCGAGTCTAAACACCCCTAACCTTACACTTATTAACCCCTAATCTGCCGCCCCCGCTATCGCTGACCCCTGCATTACACTTTTAACCCCTAATCTTCCGCTCCGTAAACCGCCGCAACCTACGTTATCCCTATGTACCCCTAATCTGCTGCCCTAACATCGCCGACCCCTATGTTATATTTATTAACCCCTAATCTGCCCCCCACAACGTCGCCGACACCTACCTACACTTATTAACCCCTAATCTGCCGAGCGGACCTGAGCGCTACAATAATAAAGTTATTAACCCGTAATCCGCCTCACTAACCCTATCATAAATGGTATTAACCCCTAATCTGCCCTCCCTAACATCGCCGACACCTACCTTCAATTATTAACCCCTAATCTTCCGATCGGAGCTCACCGCTATTCTAATAAATGTATTAACCCCTAAAGCTAAGTCTAACCCTAACACTAACACCCCCCTAACTTAAATATAATTTACATATAACGAAATAAATTAACTCTTATTAAATAAATTAATCCTATTTAAAGCTAAATACTTACCTGTAAAATAAACCCTAATATAGCTACAATATAAATTATAATTATATTTTAGCTATTTTAGGATTAATATTTATTTTACAGGCAACTTGGTATTTATTTTAACTAGGTACAATAGCTATTAAATAGTTAAGAACTATTTAATAGCTACCTAGTTAAAATAATTACAAAATTACCTGTAAAATAAATCCTAACCTAAGATATAATTAAACCTAACACTACCCTATCAATAAAATAATTAAATAAACTACCTACAATTACCTACAATTAACCTAACACTACACTATCAATAAATTAAATAAACACAATTGCTACAAATAAATACAATTAAATAAACTAGCTAAAGTACAAAAAATAAAAAAGAACTAAGTTATAGAAAATAAAAAAATATTTACAAACATAAGAAATATATTACAACAATTTTAAACTAATTACACCTACTCTAAGCCCCCTAATAAAATAACAAAGCCCCCCAAAATAAAAAATTCCCTACCCTATTCTAAATTAGAAAAGTTACAAGCTCTTTTACCTTACCAGCCCTGAACAGGGCCCTTTGCGGGGCATGCCCCAAGAAGTTCAGCTCTTTTGCCTGTAAAAGAAAACATACAATACCCCCCCCCCAACATTACAACCCACCACCCACATACCCCTAATCTAACCCAAACCCCCCTTAAATAAACCTAACACTAAGCCCCTGAAGATCTTCCTACCTTGTCTTCACCATACCAGGTTCACCGATCCGTCCTGGCTCCGATATCTTCATCCAACCCAAGCGGGGGCTAGACATCCACTGAAGAAGTCCAGAAGAGGGTCCAAAGTCTTCCTCCTATCCGGCAAGAAGAGGACATCCGGACCGGCAAACATCTTCTCCAAGCGGCATCTTCGATCTTCTTCCATCCGGTGCGGAGCGGGTCCATCTTGAAGCAGGCGACGCGGATCCATCCTCTTCTTCCGATGTCTCCCGACGAATGACGGTTCCTTTAAGGGACGTCATCCAAGATGGCGTCCCTCGAATTCCGATTGGCTGATAGGATTCTATCAGCCAATCGGAATTAAGGTAGGAATTTTCTGATTGGCTGATGGAATCAGCCAATCAGAATCAAGTTCAATCCGATTGGCTGATCCAATCAGCCAATCAGATTGAGCTCGCATTCTATTGGCTGTTCCGATCAGCCAATAGAATGCGAGCTCAATCTGATTGGCTGATTGGATCAGCCAATCGGATTGAACTTGATTCTGATTGGCTGATTCCATCAGCCAATCAGAAAATTCCTACCTTAATTCCGATTGGCTGATAGAATCCTATCAGCCAATCGGAATTCGAGGGACGCCATCTTGGATGACGTCCCTTAAAGGAACCGTCATTCGTCGGGAGACATCGGAAGAAGAGGATGGATCCGCGTCGCCTGCTTCAAGATGGACCCGCTCCGCACCGGATGGAAGAAGATCGAAGATGCCGCTTGGAGAAGATGTTTGCCGGTCCGGATGTCCTCTTCTTGCCGGATAGGAGGAAGACTTTGGACCCTCTTCTGGACTTCTTCAGTGGATGTCTAGCCCCCGCTTGGGTTGGATGAAGATATCGGAGCCAGGACGGATCGGTGAACCTGGTATGGTGAAGACAAGGTAGGAAGATCTTCAGGGGCTTAGTGTTAGGTTTATTTAAGGGGGGTTTGGGTTAGATTAGGGGTATGTGGGTGGTGGGTTGTAATGTTGGGGGGGGTATTGTATGTTTTCTTTTACAGGCAAAAGAGCTGAACTTCTTGGGGCATGCCCCGCAAAGGGCCCTGTTCAGGGCTGGTAAGGTAAAAGAGCTTGTAACTTTTCTAATTTAGAATAGGGTAGGGAATTTTTTATTTTGGGGGGCTTTGTTATTTTATTAGGGGGCTTAGAGTAGGTGTAATTAGTTTAAAATTGTTGTAATATATTTCTTATGTTTGTAAATATTTTTTTATTTTCTGTAACTTAGTTCTTTTTTATTTTTTGTACTTTAGCTAGTTTATTTAATTGTATTTATTTGTAGCAATTGTGTTTATTTAATTTATTGATAGTGTAGTGTTAGGTTAATTGTAGGTAATTGTAGGTAGTTTATTTAATTATTTTATTGATAGGGTAGTGTTAGGTTTAATTATATCTTAGGTTAGGATTTATTTTACAGGTAATTTTGTAATTATTTTAACTAGGTAGCTATTAAATAGTTCTTAACTATTTAATAGCTATTGTACCTAGTTAAAATAAATACCAAGTTGCCTGTAAAATAAATATTAATCCTAAAATAGCTAAAATATAATTATAATTTATATTGTAGCTATATTAGGGTTTATTTTACAGGTAAGTATTTAGCTTTAAATAGGATTAATTTATTTAATAAGAGTTAATTTATTTCGTTATATGTAAATTATATTTAAGTTAGGGGGGTGTTAGTGTTAGGGTTAGACTTAGCTTTAGGGGTTAATACATTTATTAGAATAGCGGTGAGCTCCGATCGGAAGATTAGGGGTTAATAATTGAAGGTAGGTGTCGGCGATGTTAGGGAGGGCAGATTAGGGGTTAATACTATTTATGATAGGGTTAGTGAGGCGGGTTAGGGGTTAATAACTTTATTATAGTAGCGGTGCGGTCCGCTCGGCAGATTAGGGGTTAATAAGTGTAGGCAGGTGTCGGCGACGTTGAGGGGGGCAGATTAGGGGTTAATAAATATAATATAGGGGTCGGCGGTGTTAGGGGTAGCAGATTAGGGGTACATAGGGAGAACGTAGGTGGCGGCGCTTTGCGGTCGGAAGATTAGGGGTTAATTATTGTAAGTAGCTGGCGGCGATGTTGTGGGGGGCAGATTAGGGGTTAATAGATGTAATATAGGGGTCGGCGGGGTTAGGGGCAGCAGATTAGGGGTACATAAGTATAACGTAGGTGGCGGTCGGCAGATTAGGGGTTAAAATTTTTAATCGAGTGGCGGCGATGTGGGGGGAGCTCGGTTTAGGGGTACATAGGTAGTTTATGGGTGTTAGTGTACTTTAGGGTACAGTAGTTAAGAGCTTTATAAACCGGCGTTAGCCAGAAAGCTCTTAACTCCTGCTATTTTCAGGCGGCTGGAATCTTGTCGTTAGAGCTCTAACGCTCACTGCAGAAACGACTCTAAATACCGGCGTTAGGAAGATCCCATTGAAAAGATAGGCTACGCAAATGGCGTAGGGGGATCTGCGGTATGGAAAAGTCGCGGCTGGAAAGTGAGCGTTAGACCCTTTAATCACTGACTCCAAATACCAGCGGGCGCCCAAAACCAGCGTTAGGAGCCTCTAACGCTGGTTTTGACGGCTACCGCCGAACTCTAAATCTAGGCCTAAGATTATTTCCCACTGTAGCCATCAGATCTGTAGTAGACCTCTGGCTGGTCCCCAGGTAACTGAGAAAGTGCAGAACATACCAGTACATACTGTTTTGGTAAGAGAGGAAGAATCTCTGAAATAATATCATTTAAAGGGACATGAAACCCAACATTTTTCTTTCAATGTTCAGATAGAGCATGCGATTTTAATACAACTTTATAATTTACTTTTATTTTTCTTTGTTGTCTTTGTATCTTTTGTTGAAAAGCAGGGGTGTAAGCGTAGGAGCCATTTCTTGAGCACTATATGGCAGCAGTTTTGCAAGAATGTTATCCATTTGAAAGAACACTAGATGGCAGCAGTATTTCCTGTAATGTAGTACACCAGATGCCTACCTAGGTATCTC